>NC_141538.1:29262500-29562500 GCF_021556685.1 Rattus norvegicus | reverse complement strand
ACATTCTGCCATGACTATGCTTTGACTGCCATTTCAAGGGCTAACAGATAAAAAAGCCAGTAAATACTTTTCAGTCCTCCTCTCGTTACTGTTTACCTGTGGCTTCTTTCATTAGATCATTGATCGTTCTATTCATACCCCACCCCCACCCCTCACTATAGCTCTATGCTTTCTTGTAGTTACCTCCTTTGTGTCCTTACATTTCCTTTTTTTTTTTCTTTTTTTTTCAGAGCAGGGACCGAACCAAGCGCTCTACCACTGAGCTAAATCCCCAACCCCCCTACATTTCATTTTCTAAAGTTAGTCCTTGGGCCTTCTTTTGGTCACAGAGCTAGAAAGAGAGACCCATGGCCTCGTGGATATGGGTTAGTTAAGTGCTCTGTCTCGGGGCTGTTCACTCAGCCCCATTATTCCTTATTAATCCTTTTACAATTTTTACAGTACCCACATGAAGTGTGATTTCTCTCAAATACCTGGGCTTCCTTACCAATTGTCTGAGATACCATGGTTTGTTTAAGGTATTACCACCCACTACCAGCCTTTGCCCACATGCATCCCTTGATCCAGCAAGTTCTAATTATAACTTTTAAGATAGTCTTTTAACACAAAACTAGATTTTTAGTTTCTAAACTTAGCAGAAAACCACTATGAATATTTAGTAGTTCATGGTGCTTCCAATTACTTCCAAGAACATAGCTACTTTGCACATTTATGAAACATGACTTGTGATTTCTTCCAACCTATTCTGTTGAAGACTTAGTTTAACTATAAAGATGTCGGTACTAAGACAACCATCTTATACGCAGTCACATAAGCATACAGAAATTTATTTAGTGTAAGAAAATGTCCCAGGTAACTGTGTAAATTAAAGAAATTTTAAAAGTGGATCAATGTAATAATGTCATTTTTTTCTGTAGTTTTTAATTTGATTTAGTTATTTTTAACTTTGACTTATGTGTACTACTATGACAAAATTTTTCCAAACTTCTAATAACACTTTTCTGTTTTAAGATCAAAGCCATTGGCCAAACAGAATTGAATGCAAGCAACCCTGAAGAAGTACTACAGCTGGCAGCACAGAGAAGGAAAAAGAAGTTTCTACAAGCAATGGCAAAACTTTACTTTTAAGCAGTTAGTTAATTTTTTTTAATTTTATTTTTTAAACTATGGGCTAAAAGTAAACAGTATTAAAAGATTAAGTTTATATAATACATATGTACAATTTAGTGGTGCTTTCTTTTTAACCAAAACAAACTGAAACAAATTAGTTTATAAACAAAAAGTATACAAAAACTTCATATCTTAACAATAGTTTATAATTTTTCAAAGAGAGACAAAGGTTCACATGTCTGATAATCTGGCAGTCTGGTACCACTTTTATCCAATGAAATTAACATTTTTTAGGCCCAAATTTCCTTTTCAAAGGCTAACTTAAAATATTTAATGTATAAGTAGCTATTCTATATACAGCAAGTTTAAATAAATAAATTTCTAGGAGTCAGTATACATTTAATATTTTTCTGCCATAAGAAAATAGAAGTTTAGGTCATATGTTAAGTTTTACCATGTTGACACAGTCCTCATCTCATAATATTAAAAATGGACCACCAGTTTTACAAACATAAAGCGCCTTAGGGATATCTTAGTGTAATAAAGTGACTTTCTTATATAGTTTGAAAAAGTGTTTAATTTTACCCAAATTGTGATACACAAAAGGATTATAAAGCAACCTTTCTATCAAGTAAAACCCCCCCCCGAGTAGAAGAAGCCAAAGCATTTATCTTGTATATAATTTCTTTGGTTCTCCCATTTAGAGCACAGTTTAAACATTTGGTTCAGTGCCTTAGTGATTAAGAAATATTAAGGCAAACAAACTAGTTAAAAACATATTGAACTTTACCATTCATAAAAATTCAAGTTTTATCATTGTTTTGCTACAGCTTTAGATAAATTAGCCACTTTATTACAAAACAATCTTTGTAATTAAGCTTAAATTTTATTTTCAAAAAACAAATTGCACCATTCAAGAGTATAGGAATTTAAGAATATAAAATCTAGATTCAAAGTTCCTGTGTCAGCTAATGTATCCTTTAAGGTAGCACTAGTCTAGTCCATATTCCAATGATAAAATTCCTAGTTCATCAAAACAAACACAGTAACACTGAATTGTAAAGAAACACAGTCACAAACAAACAGCTGCTATAGCACACATTGTTGTTGGCTTCCATCCACTATTCTTGGGAGTGAAGTCACATTTGTAAACAAGTTCTCTTTTATAGGAAATATTTCTTTAGTGCCAATTTTTTGAAGTTTTTTGTTTTGTTCTTTTGTAGTGCTGGGGATTGAACCCAGGATTTTGTGTATCCTAGGCATTTAGTGCCAAATTGACATAATTTTTAAATAAAAGAATGGCAGTGTAACTCCTTAGGCAAGGATAGTCACAGCACTACTTCCCTGTAACTCATTTGTATCAGACTCTCCATCATTCCAATGTGTTAACCTCAGAACTTTACTGGTGGTTTCTCAGTGCTCTTCGGTGGTGTCATAATGCCTCCATTACACACTGGTGACAACTGCCCTCCTTTTCTGAAGATGTTCACATAGTTTACTTCATTCTGTACACGTGAAGGAATTATTTAGTAATTAACAGTTAAGATAAAACAAGTATGCAGTAAAACTAGACTTCTACCTATGTGTTTCTATCCAAACTTAATTTAAGACTCTATCTTGGCTGGGTGGTGGTGGTACACACCTTTAGTCCTAGCATTTGGGAGGTAGGGGGATCTCTGAGTTAGCGGTCAGCCTGGTTTATATAGCTATTCCAGTAAAACCCTGTCTCAACAACAAAAAGTTCTAATTTCTTGTCTGGGCTTCTGGTCTTGATTTTTTTTTTTTTTTTTTTTTTTGGAGCTGGGGACCGAACCCAGGGCCTTGCGCTCGCTAGGCAAGTGCTCTTCCGCTGAGCTAAATCCCCAACCCCGCTGGTCTTGATTTTTAAGCTGTTTAACAGTAATATTTTTCTTGTGACAGGGTCTTACTATGTGGCCCAGGCCAGTGTTGATCCTTCTGCCTCATCCTCTCTAGTGCTAGTTAGTGTGCACCCTAGGCCCATATCACCAAGACTGCGTTAATTATCTCCCTTACGTTTTAATTCCCCCTTTATCATCCTATATAACTGTCTAAGTAGTAATGGACACTAGTTTCAGACCTTAGCTAAACTTTGCTAACTTCAGCTCCATTAGTTTCAGGACTTAACTAAATAGCAAGATTTTAAAAAACAGTGAAAGATAAAGCAAACAAAAACCATACCAGCAAAGCCAAGTAATTTGTGTGTGTCTGGATATTGTGTCTGTCCTCCATGGGTATCTTCTTAAAAGTCTTCAGCTTCACTGGACTTACACTTTTTACAACACTGACAAAAGGCACCATCCAGTCTACACATTCTGAGATGTCATCCCATTCCAAACCTACATTTAAAAAGTTAATACAGCGTTAATCAAACTGTGTTTCTTACATGATGCTAAAGCTGAAAGAATTGATAGTTTTCTCAAGGCTTATTCTGTAGCCCAGGTTGGCTTCCCTTCTGGTTCAGCCTCCCAGTGCTGGGATTACAGGCTTTTGCTACTCATCCGACTCTCTTGAGTGTGGGTTGGTTTTTTTGGTTTTTTTTTGTTTGTTTGTTTTGTTTTGTTTTGGGCTTGTTTGCTTTAAAAATTTATAACTTATGTGAATATGTTACGTGTGCACAAGTGCCCAGAGATCGGAAGACTGTGTTAGATGTTCTGGAGCTAGAATTAGATTTGAGGGCTAGGAATCAAACCTGTGTCTTTAAGAGCAGTATGTACTCTTAACCACTGATCCATCTTTCCAGGCTCACTTCTAAGATTTAAAACCCAGTGCCTATTCATACAAAGTAGAATTTTGGTATTTGCTTCAAATAGTTCTATTTTTCTGATTGTGGAAATACACTAAGGGTTAAGCACTTCTAGCAAAATAAAACCAAAAAAAAAAAAAATTAACTAAATTGTTTTATTTTGTGTTTGGTAAGGTGTTAAAGTTCCATTAAAAGTTGTGAACAGGTGAGAAATCAACAAAATAGTCTTACCTGAAGCTTTCTTAACCACTTCGATGGAAGTAAAATGGCATAAGGCAGCGGCGGCCAGAATTCTGTATTGAAATTCTAAAGAGTCAATGGCTAGAATGCACAGATCTAAAAGCTGACAAGGAAAAAGCAAAAGTAATTTAAGAGAAATGTAAATATGTCCCTAATTTTACATATAACTCTAAAGTAAATAAGCTACCACCCAGTCTCAGGATTGTAGGGAAGGGAATAAAAACAATTGGATTGTAGGAACACAGTGAGAACTATTAGAAGGGCGAGCACTTCATCTAGATTAAATTAGGTAACACTTTCATAAAGCAAAGAACATCTTCCTTCCTTGTCCAAGGTGGGCAGTGGAAAGCAAGGAAATCTAAAAGTAGTAGCTTTGCTATGTTATACAGGGCCTTTAGATGCAGGAAAAGTAGCAGTGAAATCTGGTGTAAAGGCCAGATTTCAGAGGGTTAAGTTAATGGCCTGTCACTGAATAAAACTGTATTTGTACTCACACATCAGTCAAGGTGGTGGTAGAAACTGGAGGAGTTGGAAGTGAAATGCTACCACAGATTATTATCTAATACATGAGACCAGTATTTTCCAATCTGGGTGTTTCGGAATCTTGAGGTATTTATAAGTATATGAGATCTCTTGGGAGCTGGAACTCATGTCGGAACTCAGTCCACTTATATACATGCTTATACATAGATACTCAATTTTATAGAATAGTTTTAATGTGCCTGTTCTTTGTGACCATTACTGAAGTCAAGTGTGAATTTTTCACAATCAAAAATTCCAATTTTGGTGACTGCAGAGATGGCTCTGTGGTTAAGAGCACTGACTGCTCCTGCAGAGGACATCAAGTTCAATTCCCAGCAACCACATGGTGGCTCACAACCATCTATAATGGGATCTGATGCCCTCTTTTGGTATGTCTGAAGAGTGACGGTGTACTCATAAATCTTAAAAAATTATAATTTTGGAGCATTTTCAAAATTCTGGGATAGGAATATTAAAACTTAAATACTAGAAATATTCCACAACTGTTGACTTACAGATTTAGAACACGAATTCTAATCCAAATGACTTAATACTCATCACCAAATGTCAATTTTACATCCTACATAGAATAAAATTAAAGGTTGTCTTCACAGAAGTACAGCCTTCAAATCTTACTTATTGTAAAGAATGGAATCCTCAACCTCTTTAGTTACTCTGTTAGAATATGCTGGCCTAGGAAAATTTAATCAGAATTAAAGCACAGCAGGCCAGGCAGAGGCAGGTGACTCTGGGGCTAAGGTCTACAGAACAAAGTTGCAGGACAGCCGGGGCTCTTGCAAGAGAAATTCTGTCTTGAAAAACAGAACAAAAAGCCTAAAGTCAACTAGCTGAAAACATAGTTTTCCCCCATTTCATATCAAAGAGATTTTTATTTTAATCCCAAATCCTAAAAATTAGATCTTTTTCTAGAATTATTAAGCAATGTAAATACTTGAAATAGAATTTTATGGGTCAAACGTTTTCTTGATGACAAAGATTTATCTCACTATGCCATTGTGTTGTGTAGTTCATGACTTATGTGTTCAATAACGGGGTCAATACCTGAGCTATTTGGATGAACGTCTCCTGAGAATACTGAGGTAGAAGAACCTTAGGAATGTCTTTAACAGCATCAACTTGGAGAAAAAGATTCAACCAGGAAATGACTGTTACTGGACAAAGTTCCCATTTTAAAGCCTGTCAATGAAAATTTAAAATGCCCATTAATTATGACATATGTGTATGTATGTGTGTGTGTGTGTGTGTGTGTATATAAAATGTACATAGTAAGAGTTTAGAAGTTAATTAAATTTCTCTACCAATCATTAACCAATACCTATCTTTGTGTTAACCTTTTAGAATTAAATGCTCAGACTAAAACCCCAGTTTTGTTTCTTCTTAAAATTTTGTTAAAAATTATATTGAATTTGGGGTGGGCACATGATGTGACAAGTAGGTGAAGATTAAAAAGACACTTTTTACATCATGTGGGTTCCCCATTGATCAATATGTTGTCATGCCTGCCTGACAGTAAGTCCCATTAGCTTACTGAATCATTTCATTGGCCCTTAAGTTTGGCTTTCTCTTCTATCCAAAGTTCACTCATAATTGCTATATTATAAAACTGCAATCAAAGAAGGACATAATTATTACCTTTAATATATTGAGTTCCATCTTTAAGATATCTACTTCACTGCAAGCACCATCAGTGACATAAGCAAACTCTTGGAGCTTGGGAGCGTAGATTTCCTTTAATTTAGAAATTTTTTTATTAAGCACAATGTAAATAAAAACAGAAAATTATACATATATATATATATGAATGCTTCAGGTTTAAGGACAGCTTCACAAAATAGTTTAAATCAGAAAAACGCATAAAATTTTTTGGTATGTAATTATCTGTTACTATTGTACTTATTTTCAAGGTTTATCTTTCTGGAGTTGATCTTGTATTCCACTCTTAATCTGTTTCAATTAAGAAATAGTAACCTTTTTAATACTGCCTGGTGATCAGACTAAAACAAGACATTCAACAAATAGGGTCTTGGACTGGGGATGTGGCTCATTTAGTTGAGTGCTTGTCCAATGTGTAAGAGACACTGCATATAAGCCTGTAGTCCTGTCACTTGGTTGGCTGAGGCAGGAACAATAAGGTCATCTTCAAGCAGCAGAATGAGGTTGAAGACCATTATTCTGACTCAGCATATTTCTTTCATTTGATTGTTTACTTTCTAAACAGGTGCTATATAATTATGTAACATTGACCTTATATCCCCACTATAAAGAATAAAACTTCTTTTTCCATAAAGATTTAGTTCAGAAAATTATAGTATCCTGAGATTGATGTATTTACCTAAAAACTAAATTTACAGTAAATTTACCTCCATGAAATTTAAGAACTCACCTCAAGTTTGGAAGCAATGAACAATGAGGTAATCCCAATGAGTTGAAGCATATTTTTATTTACATCCTTTTGTGTCAACATAAATCTGTCAAAAAAGTCTTGGGCAAGGTAAAATGTTTCCCTATGAAGAGTATATACTTCACAGACCTGAAAGAACCAAATATTCAACATTATTTCCAGAATTTATCCAAAATAGAAAGTCATATTTACTATACCAAATTATGAGCCACTTTGAGGCTGTTTTGTTTTCAGGATGCCCATTATTAACATAAGGGAGGGATTGACATGGACTAATAGACAGGGCGAGCTTGTTGTCCTCGCTTTCCTAGTTTTACAGTTTTTCCAGAAGTTACTATTTTTCATATTTTATTACAGGCTAATTTAGTAACATTGGTGATAAGATCTCATGTTTTTCCCGAGTTAGTGGGAATTGCCCTCACGTTTCACTGTTGTTGCTAATAAATATTGCCATTCTCACATTTAAAGGAAAGTTTAATTTTCAATGTTACTCCATGAAATGGGTTGCCAATTATCTACCTTTCTGAAAATCAGGAATGTGATGCCTGGAGAATGACTCAGTAGCAAAGAACTTGCTTGTACTGGTTCCTAGAACCAGAGTTTAGGCAGCTCACCATTGTTTATAACCTCAATGATAGAGCTAATGCCTGTCTTCTGAACTCCTTGGGCAGCTGCACTCACATTTACACATAAAAGTAAAATCTTAAAATCAGGAATAGATGTTGTATTTCAAAGAGATACCTTTAGGATTTTTCAAACAATAAACTTTTTTTTTACATACTTAGACTGAAAATATTTGTGTCAGTATACAAAGTAAAACTTTTAGTTAACATAATACCTAACCATACTGATGTCATTATTACTAGAAATGGACCTCATGTTCAATTTTAAAATCCCCCAAATGAAAATAGGCAAACCCTGGCGGGGAGACTTAAAAAAAAAAAAGAAAAGAAAATAGGCAAACCCAACTTTTGTTTCCTTTCCATACTAACAGTGGATCATTTTTAAGGACAACGATCTCATTTTATAGTCTTGGAAACATTTCTGAGCTATACGTACCTTTATCTACCAAGAGGTTCACCCTGTCTTCCTCCCCATATTAGGGATTAAACCCTGGGCTTCACCATGTGTTAGGCAAACATTTCACCATTAAGCATATAACCCCACCTGCCCCTTATTTTGAGGCATATCACTGTAACCTGCCCTGATTTGCTTGAAATTTGTAAATCTTCTTTCCTCAATCCACCATCTCCCATCAGACTACAGAGCAGATAATCCAGAGTTGGAAGAAAACCAATTTAACATCAAGTAATTTACAATGATACAAATAAGAAAAAATGTTTGCATAGATGTATAGGCATTCAGAATTACTGATATTCCCTTAAATCAATGGTGTATTTTTCTGTTTTGATGCAAGGTTTCACTGTGTAATCCATCTGACCTGGAACTTAGGCCAAGTTGGCCTTCACCTCCCAATCTTCCTGCCTCAGCCCTAGTGGATTACAGAGATATTCTACCATCCATACCCAGGAATACAGAGTATTTCTGAAAGGAACAGGAGAGCACATTATAAAGGAAGCTAAATACGATGTAAAGGGCTTAAGGCCCAGGGGTAATTCATGGCAGAAAAAGGATGTCTGGTGTCCTCTGAAGCCTAAGCTGGTCCTTTGTATGCTTGTATACAAAACCTAGTCAATGCTACATTCCATTTACCTTGAGTACCCTCAACTGGAAAGAAATCTAACAGACATCACTGATTTCTGATTTTAGTTTGGATTATATTTTAGATGTGTTCTTAGGATTTTACTCTTTGCTTTGGTACTGAGTGCACGCTACCATTGAGCTATGCTCCCAAATCCTGATTTTATTCTTATAAAAGGTCTGGGGTTATAGCTCAGCGCTGGTCTAGCATACAAGGCCCTGGGTTCAATCCCTACTACTACAAGGGAAAAAAAAAATCAAGTCATCTTCTACTTTAGGTGTGGACAACATACTCTGACGTCTCATGGAAGTACATACCCATACAAATATTTTTCGGTGCAACAGAAATTTCTATCTTTTAGAACATACCTCTAAAAGCCAGTCTAAAAGTATTGACCTCATTTGTGGTTCCAGGTCAGAATGCAGAACTTCAAAATGTTTGTCATGCACGTATCTGCTTTCCTTTTGTAGCATGTTTTGCCAAACCTCCTGTGAACATGCCCAGCTACATGGGGAGGGGTGGGGGAGAAAGCACATAATTTATAGTTGTGACCTATCCAAGTTCTGTTTACAATAGCGTAAGTACAAGTTTCAAATCTCCAGCTCCACCTTGCAATTACAAATGGAAAGATTTCCACCTTACTGGTAAATCTCAGGAATGTTACACAATCTGATTTTTTATAATTTATAAAAGCTATGGTTTAAGATAACTGGTTTTGAGGCAGGGTTTCTCTGTGCAACAGCCCTGGCTATCCTGGAACTCTGCAGACCAAGCTGCTCTTGAATTAACAGAGATCTGTCTGTTCTGCCTCCTGAGTGCTAGCATGCATCATTACCACCCAGCAAGGTAACTCTTAAAGCAAGGCTAGAAAAATAGATGTATATGTAAACGTAAGCATATGATCACAGTGATCATTGTTTCAACACTTGAAAATATAAACAGCATCATTTATAATTTTTAAGGTGGAACTTAGTATCAGGCACAGAGATAGTTTGTCTGACTCCATTAATTTGCTTATTCAAGTCAAATGTCAACTACTATATAAATATTTTCTATAAGCCATACTTCTTAGTCATATCATAACTGATAGTAAACTTGGTAAGAAGTAGGGTTGCTGTTCATTTAAAAGTGTTCTCATTTTAACTAGACAAATTTAAACTACAATTTAAAAAGGAGTTCAGTTCCGCTATGTCTGGAAGCACTTCCCAAACAAGTGAAGTAAAACCCAGGTTTGGGTTTTAACTCTATCACTTGCTATCATTTGCAGATATTGTCTCATGGAGAATGATATATGCTTACTTCTCAGGGAAATACTAAAACAAACAAACAAACAGTTTCCCTATCTTATAATAAAGTCAAAAGAAAATACACAGCATTATTTTAATTCTACCACTTAAACATTTGGTATAAAGTTACTGAAATTTTTTTACCTTAAGTCTGGCAGAGGTGAGGGATTAATAAAAAGATTTTTAAATCTGTAGTTTGTAAACCTAGAGAAGTCACTTGTTCCTATTTCTTTATGGGGCGTTTCAATGATAATGCAAGGACTGATTCCTCCAGACAGTACAGGTGGCCAACAATTCTGTCATTTCAAAACAGAAAGAGAAAAACCTGTAAGTGCATTAAGAAACCTTGCCTTTGTTCTGCATCCTCAAATGATAGCCAATTTGATGTTCATACTTAATTTTTAAAGCTATATAATTCATATTTGTCTCCATCAGTTAGATAAGGAAGCCTGGTAATACAAGGCATTAAGTACTGAAATAACGAATGCATTTGTAAAGTAAAATAATTTCAAGAGTAGTTGTTCTCGGAATCTAGAATAGGATACTTTATAAAGTGTTTTCTAATACTTGAATGCAAAAACATCAAAAGATCTAGTCAAGTGGAGTCATTTAGAGGAAAATTACCATCTCCAAGTTAGCACATAGGAAGGGACACTGAAGCCTGGGTGCCACACTGACAGTGACCTCACATCCTTTTCATGCCCGCTCAGAGCGATCAGGCCCTCCACTGTAGTTAGAAAGTGAACAAAGAGCAGTATAGAGGCGGGCCCTGGTACACCAGCCAGCTCCAAAAGGGAGGGATGTACAAAAGGGAGCCAGCTGCTTCTAGGCCAACTACCCTGCAGCTGTAGAACTCAGGCTCACATGAACCCCTCCAAGTTCACCTCTAAGATCATTAGACTCTTCCTACTGTAAGGCAGTAACAGACCGTTCTACTCTTACGCTTCCCCAGCCCACCCAGGCCAGTTCTGCATTACCCTAATCTCATACTGATGCTTCTTGGTGATCTCCTCTGTTCTTTTTTTGACATCCTGGAGAATAGAAAAGAAGATGTAAACTAAGGTCTCAAGCAAGGAATATTCTTCCCTTTCTCCCTCTTGTTCCTTACATCACCTGTGCTGTTTTTCTCTTCTTGGCCTGAATTATCTGGGCTTCTTGTGGAGAGTCTGGCTGGTTGGGCCGGGCATGCTGCTGCTTAGCTTGTAAACGGCTACTGTGATGAATTTTAGAAAGGACGTTTAATTAGTAAGTCAGATATTTCAAAAGCAGCAGCAAATTTTGAAACATGTCTCCCAGACTAACAGTGTTACCTGCGTCTTGACATTCTCTTCTTTGAGGCCTATGAAACCTCTAAATGGGGGAGAAGAAAAGTAAAATCAAGAACATAGTCATCCATAATCTTCAAGTTCCAACTAAAACTAACATTACCAGAAGGTGGCCTGAACCTTTAAAAAGAAACACTGCACTATCTTCTGAAATACACTAGTATCTCAGTAACTTTACGTCCATGCTTTCATTTCCTTAGCTGAATGGCCAGTGGGAACGTGAGTGCGTTAAGGAATGTGCAGAGGACCCTAGCACCCTTTAGCCCGATCTTCTGGGTCATTCATGCACTCCCCAGTCCAACTAGGGTGGGAAAGGCTTGTCCTGGACTCAGCCCGCCAGGCGCCTGACCGAGCCTCCAAGAGCGGGCTGTGGAGAAGCCGGTTCCGCGCCAATTTGGAGAGCGGCTGTGGCGGGGAAGCAGGGGGTGGAGGGAACCTTCTGGTGTCACGTCCTCCAGGCTCCTTTCCCTCTTTCCCAGCCCCACCCGGCGGGTAGTGTCGCTTGCAGGGGTGATGGGACCTCAATTTCAAAAGAGCAGAAGGAAATTGGGGGGGGGTGTTAAAGGAGAAAACCGGGCTTACGAATTTCTCCGTGAAGAGACCCACACCTTAATCCTCCCACGCGGGAGACCTTCCCAAAATGAGGATGGACAGAGACGCTCCCAGAGAAGCTTTTCGTGGCCTCTCATTTGGGGATACACTCCATCCCGTGCCTCCCCTTGGCCTCCTGACAGGCACCGACCTCGGGACCCCTTAATTCCAGTCTCCTATCCCTTGTCCCCACTCCATCCCCCATTTTTCCTCTTCCACGGCTCCCGTCAGATGAGGTTCCCTTCGCTCCCCTACACCCCTGTCCCCAATACCTCCTCAGCGCCAGACCCTCCTCAGCTCGGCTCAGCTGGCGCCGGCGCCAACTCAATATATAGGCCTGGCCCGGACCGCCCCGCACGCATGCGCCGCAGACTGACACCTCGGACGGCGCCTTCCCCTCCCCCGCCCGCGCCCGCCCAGCTCGCCCGCGCGCGCCGCGCCCTGCCCTCAGTGCGCGCGGGCGCCGAGTGGCCGCACAGCTGCCCTCCCGGACCGTGCTCCTCCGCCCCTCTCGGCGCTTCACCTGCGCGCGCCGCGGCTGCAGCGTCCGAGAGGCCCCTCCCCCGTGTTAGTGGCCCACCGCGGACGCCCGCAAGCCTTCCAGTTCACGCCCGTTCCCCTCACGATAGCTCTTGGATCTCGGGGTGTCAGGCTGCGGTTCAGCTCGGCTTTTAGGGGGAGGCGACGCTGTCCCGCCCAGGCCTCTGGGGGGACGGGAGGGGGGCACCCAAATCTTCTCAGAGGCTGGGGAGCGGGAGCCGGAGGGCCCGCCCCTCCGGGAGGAGCGAAGCCGCGGCCGAGGAGCTGGCCAATGGCAAGAAAGGACGGCAGCACAACGTGGAGCGGCCGCAGAATGTAAACATTCCGGAGCGCGCCGCCCGCCACGTGCGGAGCCGGAGCCACCCGCCTGGCGACGAGGGGCTGCTCGCCGCGGCCGCACACCGGAAGGCGCCTCAGCCCCTGGACTAGGTACGTGTGAACCCTGTCCTCGCGCCCCGCCGAGCGGCCACTCCGCTCTTGCCTACGGCTCCCTCACGGAGCCCGCGCGGGAAGTTCTTGCGCCGCGCGCAGCCTTTCTCCGCAGACTCCTGGCGCTAACCACCTCTCGAGACTGAAGTGGGAGCCCTCCCCATCCGCAGGAGTGCGGAGTCTTCGGGGACCTGGCCGAAGGGCAGGACGGTCGGCACCACGTGCGCGCCCCGGCCGCGCGCCCCGCCCCGCCCTGCCCTGCCCCGCCGCCAGCGCGCCCTGCGGAGCCCGCGCGAACCGCCTGCGCGGGAGAGCCTCCCGCCTGCGAGCGCGGCCCGGACGTGGCGGACCGCCCCGCGCCGCGCGTGATCCGGGCACTTAAGCTCAGGGCTCCGACTACCTCTCCGCGCCCTGCGCCTCTCCAGGCCGGGTTTGTGGGTGACACTCCTCACACAGTCGGGTGGCGGGACGCCGCTCGGGGAACAAAGACCCCCCCTCCCCCCCAGGCCGCGAAAGCAGAGGAAGGGCTCCTGGAGGCAGGTGTTCGGGCGTTTGCCCATCCCTGTCCGGAGTGAACCGGTGTGAGGGTGCCAAAGACAGCGGCCGCGGGGGCCGGCGCTTCCCGAGATGCACCTGGAGGCGGCCGGCCGCGGCGGGCCTTTTGTGCCACGCTGTTCTTGAGGGCCTAGGAAGGCCCTCAGCTTTCCTCCCGCACAGCCCCCTTTTCAGACACTTTCCGAGTCTTGGGGGTAGTAGTTCCTTACACTAGCAAAAGCTCGCTTTCCCAGATTTACACATAGGAGACAGGATCAGAGGACACCCAATACCTTGTCTTGGCCTAAGGAAAGTTCGCCCAACCAGTAATTGCTTATCACGACTCTGGAGAGCGAGGGAGTTGCCTCCCTTTGCGGGAGCTGTCATCTTCTACAGCTTAGAGTTCTCACCGGTTATGGCAAGAAAACAGAGGGTTGTACGTGGTTACCTTTCAGTAATGTGTGTTAAATGAGTGTAAGCAAAACTGATGGCCTACAGCCTCAGCTTCGTAGTGAGTTCAAGACCAACCTAGATTATGTGAGGGCACTGTCTTTTTTTTTTTTTTTTCTTTTTTTTCTTTTTTTTCTGAAGCTGGGGACCGAACCCAGATGAGGGCACTGTCTTAAAAAAACTAGTGGCCCATGTGGGTGAACTTGATCAGGATATACTGAAAACGGGGGATGTCGTTTACACAGAATTGATCTTAAGAATCATAAGACCAACCGCATAAGTTAGTGTAAATAACTCATCAGAAATGTACTGTGGGCATATCCTTAAGTACTATGCGAGCAGAGTAGCTGTAGGGAAAGCAAAATTAGAATGATTCTCCTAGGTAAATACCCACAGGATTGAATCAGCATAAAGGTACCAAGCAGGCAGTGGTGGTGCACACCTTTAAGCACAGAACTCAGGAGGCAGAAGCAAGGGATCTTTGAATTCGAGGCCAGTCTCTGCTGTAGAGTGACTTCAGGCGAACCCCGTCTTGAAAAACCAAAAATAAAAAGTAAAACAAAGGTGCTTACAAACCTTTATAACTGCACCAATTGTCACAAGGCTTAATTTATACAATCAGTTTAGGTGACTGTCTACATGAATGGATAAAGAAAAAATGCTAGATACACACAATCGAGTAGTCAGTCATGAAGAACCAAGTTATATTCACAGGAAAATTAATGGGAGAATGATAAGTATGCATTCACGCAGAACTTCCAGCTCAGTGGTAGAGCATTTGCCTATCCCGGTTTGATCCTCAGCACCTGGATCACAAGGCAGGCGTAAAATAGGAAGGGGACTGTTGGTAAAGTAGATAATGGGAGGTGAATAGGATCAAAGTTTTACACAGGCATAAAATGTTACAATGAAACCTTTCCGTATAGCTAATACTGATATTCATTCCTTATAGCTATACTGATAAACATTAAATTTGAAAATGTAGAGACTCCATAATGGCCAATCATAGAATCGATGATTAATAAATACAAGCTATTCTTGCTCTTCCTCCTGATCAGAAGTTAAGAAACAATTTTAGCCTTTTGTGGTGCTACACACATGCCTTAGCAAAGAAGGCCAAGGCAGTGGATCTCTGTGAGTATGAAGTTAGTCTGGTCTACATAGCAAGGTCCATGTTGAGTATCTCCTTAAACATCATGTTAAGTATTCAATTTTCATATACATTTTTAAATGCTTTATTTTATGTATATGAGTACACTGTCACTATCTTCAGACACACCAGAAGAGGGCATCAGATCCCATTACAGATGGTTGTGAGCCACTATGTGGTTGCTGGGAATTGAACTCAGGACCTCTGGAAGAGCAGTCAGTGCTCTTAACCACTGAGCCATCTCTCCAGCCCCGATTGTTCATATATTTTAAAGTTTACTTTTAGTGTTCTTCCCCCCCCAGTCATTCCAGTTTTACATTTACCTGCTTTAATTCTGGCAGGTGTGGGACTCACACTTTTAATCCCAGCACTTGGGAAGCAGAACTGGTGGATCTCTTGGGTTCAAGACCAGCCTGGTCTACATAGTGAGTTCCAGAAAGCCAGGGCTATGTAGAAAGACCCTGTCTCAAAAAATAAAATAAAATAAAATAAAATAAAATTTCTCTATGCACTTAGAAAATTTGGCCTTTTCTGAAGAGCTTCATTTACATGCCCTAAAATTTTGTGGCTAATAAACTTAACCTCTACAGCACTTTCTGAAGTAGTTATTTTAATTGTTTCCATATTCCTTTTCAAGAAGCGAGGTGGGGGGTGGGGGGGGAAGGAGAGCTACAGAGGTTCTTGACCCCCCACCTGGGGGTCTCTGTTTTCTAAAAGCCAGGGGTTTTTACCTGTTTTGGTTGCTGACAAGCTGAGGCAGGGTTGTTTGAGTCCAGGCTCCATGGCTAATCTGGGCAAGATAGTAAAATCCTGATTCTTTAAAATCAAACCCAGCTGACATACTTTTTGTGTCTGAGTCTTTGCTATGCCGTCTCTGTGTAGACCTCTTAGATCCCTTGTCTTTATAATCTTTAGTTCTGCCCTCTAAACAAGACAATAGTTACCTAGTTAAGGTCTGAACCTAGAGCCTCCTGCATAAATGCTGTACCACTTGGCTGGATTCCTGGTATCTTTTTAGTTTTTGTTTTTTAAGATTGAGAAGAGGTTGCCTAGACTGGCCTTGAGTTTGCATCTCTCCTGCCTCAGCTTGTGACAGGACTGGAATATTACAGACCTGCATTACCAGGCCTAGCTTTGTTCTTTTTTTTTTTTAAACTCACTCCTAGTTGATTGAATAATATATTCTAATGAGTAAACTATTAGATGCAAATATATTGCTAAGAATGTATGAGACAGCTGGGCGTGGTGGTGCATGATTGAGTTTAAGACCACCTGGTCTACAGAGTAAGTTCCAGGACAGCCAGGGCTACACAGAGATACCCTGTCTCAAAAACTATAAACAACAAGGTCTGAGTTGAGAGTATACTCAGGGATCCCATATAGGTTTGAGTTGAGAGTGCACTCGGGGATCCCGTACAGGTTTGCACTCGGGGGGTGGATGAAGGATTCCCACCCTGTACAGGCGCCTGGGAGTAGATGCAGTATTTCTACTCCGTGCAGCCGCCCTTGTAAATTTTTCGGGCAGCGGAAGGGGGGACGCCCCGGTCCCGCAGGCTGCAGCTCTGGAAGACGTTCCAAGAGCCGAATTTTGTCAGAAGGATCCGGCAACTGACAGTCAAAGAGATCTGACTGTGACTTTCCGGAATCAGGGAGACGGAGAACTTCTCCTACGCAGGCGGTGGATTTGAGACCCAACCCCATCCGAGGTTGCGTCCGGCTGGATATATCAATCCAGGCGCGGACGAACGTGCGTAGACGTACTGTTGTTTCTTTTTGGAGTTTCATTTTTTGTGTTTAGTTCTTTCCTTCTTCACAATGGGACAGTCCATGTCCACTCCATTGAGCCAGACTTTGAACCATTGGTCAGAAGTTAAAACTAGACCCCAAAATTTGTCTGTGGAAGTGAGAAAGGGACGCTGGCAGACCTACTGCGCGTCCGAGTGGCCGACGTTTGGAGTAGGTTGGCCACCAGAGGGCACCCTGGACAAAACTGTTATTTTGTCAATTAAAAAGATTGTTTTCCAGCCTGGACCTGGATCTCATCCAGATCAGGTCCCTTACATCGTGGTATGGGAGAACCTCGTTTCTGACCCTTCCCCGTGGCTGAGGCCCTGGTCCTGGGCATCCCCATCCCCATCCTCGAGTATATTGGTGGCACAGGAGCCGCAGACGGAGAAGAAGACGACTCCTCAAATATACCCTGACATTGAAGGCCCTCCAGATGAAGATGTACCCACACAGTCGGCGCCCAGTCCTCCTCCTCCACCCCCTTATCAACATGATAAATCTGAGGGCCCCGTGGCCGGTACTAGAAGCCGGCGCGGAACCAGTCCAGATGGTCCTTCCTCAGCCCCTACCTTTCCACTTAGGGCTTACGGCCCCCCAGTGGATCCCCCTGACCTCCAGCCCTTACAGTATTGGCCATTTGCCTCGGCCGACCTTTATAATTGGAAAACTAACCATGATTCTTTCTCTGAAAATCCCTCCAGCTTAACCAATCTCATGGAGTCTCTGATGTTCTCTCATCAGCCCACTTGGGATGATTGTCAGCAACTCTTACAGGTTCTTTTCACCACCGAAGAAAAGGAGCGAATCCTCCTAGAGGCCCGGAAGCACATCCCGGGACCAGATGGAACCCCGACCCAGATGCCCAACCTCATTGACGCTACCTTCCCCCTAGACCGCCCCCCCTTGGGACTATAACACGGCTGAAGGTAGGGAGAGGCTGACCACTTACCGCCGGGCTCTTGTGGCAGGTCTCAAAGGGGCAGCTCGTCGCCCCACTAATCTGGCCAAGGTAAGAGAAGTACTTCAGGGGCCCACAGAGGCCCCCTCTGTGTTCCTAGAAAGGCTTCTGGAGGCATATCGAAGGTACACTCCCTTTGACCCTACGTCTGAGGGACAGCAGGCACCGGTAGCCATGTCCTTTAAAGGCCAGTCCTACCCGGACATCAAGTGTAAGTTGCAAAGGCTGGAAGGCCTACAAGATCTTACAGTAAGAGACTTAGTCAAGGAAGCAGAGAAAGTGTGCCATAAGAGAGAAACAGAGGAAGAGAAGAGAAGAGAGAGAGGAGAGAGAGAGAGAGAGAGAAAGGAAAGGGAAGAGAGAGGATGAGAGAGATAGTCGTAGGGACCAGAATTTAACTCGAATACTGGCCGCAGTAGTACCTGAAGGAAACAAGAATGTAGGGAGAAAGAAAGGGAACCTGGGCAACCCTCGCCATCGGAACGACTGGACTTCACCAGATTGGAAAAGAGTAGATAGAGACCAGTGCCGCTACTGCAAGAATAGAGGACACTGGGCCCAGGACTGTCTGAACAAAAAGGAAAAGATGTGGGGTCCCAAGACACTTGCCCTGAGAAACAAAGATGATTAGGACAGTCAGGGCTCGTATTCCCTCCCTGAGCCTAGGGTAACCTTAGATGTGGAGGGAACCCCCGTGGATTTCCTAGTAGATACGGGGGCAGAGTTTTCAGTTCTACAACACCCCCTGGGGAAGCTTGCTGACAAGACCAGTATGGTGGTGGGGGCAACCGGCATGAAGATACACAAATGGACAACGGCTCGCCGCGTCGATTTAGGGGCTGGCCGGGTATCACATTCCTTCCTAGTAGTCCCTGAGTGTCCCACACCCTTGCTCGGTCGAGACCTATTGACTAAAATGAATGCCGAAATACAGTTTTCATCGGAAGGACTCCGAGTGAAGTGGCATTCCCCCAGGCCAGTATGGACTTTGACTTTCAATTTGGCCGACGAATACTGCATACATGAGAAAGGTAAGAAGGTGAACAACCCACAGTGGTGGCTTTCCAAGTTCCCTGAGGCCTGGGCAGAGACCGGGGGAGTTGGGATGGCTTCCCAAGTTCCCCCCATAGTGATTTCAGTCAAATCGGGCGCTGCCCCCATCAGCGTGCGCCAGTACCCTATGAGCAAGGAAGCAAGGGAAGGTATCAGGCCCCATATAAACAAGTTTTTACAACTGGGCATTCTAACCCCATGCCGGTCACCCTGGAATACCCCGCTATTACCAGTAAAGAAGAGACTATCGACCCGTCCAGGATTTGAGAGAGGTCAACAAAAGGGTAGAAGATGTACATCCCAGAGTGCCTAATCCCTACACCCTCCTCAGCACTCTGCCACTAGAGAGAACATGGTATACTGTCTTAGATCTCAAGGATGCTTTCTTTAGCCTGAGACTACATCCTACCAGCCAGCATCTGTTTGCCTTTGAGTGGAAGGACCCGGAGACAGGACATTCTGGACAATTGACCTGGATCAGACTACCACAGGGATTCAAGAATTCACCCACCCTCTTTGATGAGGCTCTACATCAGGACCTGACGATTTTCCGAACCAACAACCCACAGCTAACTCTCCTTCAGTACGTTGATGACCTTCTTCTGGCGGCTGAAAACCAGGGTGAGTGCCAAAAAGGGACTGAACTATTACTATCTGAATTAGGCCGTCTGGGATACCGGGCGTCGGCGAAGAAAGCGCAGTTGTGCCTCACCAAGGTGACCTACCTGGGCTACATCCTCAAGGATGGTAAGTGATGGCTCACTGAAGCCCGGAAAAAGACTGTGCTCCAGATACCTGTACCTCAGACACCTCGACAGGTGAGGGAATTCCTAGGCACCGCCGGGTTCTGCCGGCTGTGGATTCCTGGGTTCGCCGTGCTGGCTGCCCCCCTCCACACCTTGACCAGGTCAGAGACTGAGTTCCAGTGGAAGCCCGAACATCAAGCGGCCATTGATGCCATCAAACAGGCTTTATTGACTGCACCCACTCTAGTCCTGCCTGATCTAACCAAGCCTTTTATGCTGTTTGTAGATGAGAGAGTGGGGGTGGCAAAGGGAGTGCTAACCCAGACCCTGGGTCTCTGAAAACGGCCCATGGCGTACCTCTCCAAGAAGCTAGACCCTGTGGCTAGCGGCTGGCTGTCCTGCCTCAAAATCATCGCGGCAGTAGCCATTCTGGTAAAAGACTCTGATAAATTAACCCTAGGCCAGCCAGTAACGATCATAGCCACACACGCTTTAGAAAGCGTCATCCGGCAGCCCCCAGACAGGTGGATAACTAATGCCCGCCTAACTCACTACCAGAGTCTGCTGCTAAATGATAGAGTTTCTTTTGGTGCTCCTGTCATCCTAAATCCAGCCACGCTGCTCCCAGAGACAACAGGTCAAAATCCAATACATGTGTGTGCCAACATTTTGGCTGAGGCCTCTAGTACCAGAGAGGATCTGACGGATGTCCCCCTACCGGGCTGCCCCTCCTGGTTCACAGATGGCAGCAGTTTCCTGGTAGAAGGAAAGAGAAAGGCGGGAGCGGCAGTGGTGGATGGGAAAAGGACCATCTGGTCCAGTGGACTGCCTGAGGGCACCTTAGCCCAGAAGGCTGAATTAATAGCCCTCACTCAGGCATTGAGACTGGCTGGAGGAAAAAACATTAACATCTACACTGACGGCCGCTACGCCTTCGCCACTGCACATGTCCATGGGGCCATCTACCGGCAGAGAGGTCTCTTAACATCCGCGGGAAAAGAGATTAAAAATAAAGATGAGATCCTCAGCCTCCTAGAGGCAGTACACTTCCCAAGAAGGGTGGCCATCATCCACTGTCCCGGACATCAGGGGGGACAGGATGCTGTGGCCAGAGGTAACCGTATGGCAGACACCAGCGCCAAACAGGCCACGCTTGGGGCCGTGATTCTGACAGTGATAAACGAAAAGCTTCCCCCAAACCTAAGAGACTCTAGCTTCCAATATACCCAAGAAGAGCTAGAAGAATTTCATCGGTCTGATTGGGTATAAGGATTTTCTCCCTGCGGTGTGGCAGAGACAGCAGGTGGCAAACAAGTCCTCCCAAACAAAGAGGGACACGACTTCATAACCAACCTCCACCGTCTGACCCACCTAGGTACAAGGAAGTTGATAGAGCTTGTGAACTCCTCTCAATACTATGTTCAGAGATTACCAGACTTAGCCCAAGAGGTAGTACAGAGCTGCCAAGCCTGTGCTCTCATCAACCCCAATAGACCCCCATCTCTCCATGGCAAGAGGCTTAGGGGAGATAGACCGGGGGCTCATTGGGAAGTTGACTTTACAGAAATAACTCCAGCCAGGTATGGTAATAAATATCTACTAGTGCTCGTAGACACCTTCTCAGGCTGGGTAGAAGCATTCCCTACCCGCTCTGAAACAGCTCAAGTGGTGGCCAAGAAGATACTGGAAGAGATCTTTCCGCGGTTCGGACTCCCCAAGGTAATCGGGTCTGACAACGGACCTGCTTTTGTTGCCCAGGTAAGTCAGGGGCTGGCCAGTCAGCTGGGGATTAATTGGAAATTACATTGTGCTTACAGGCCCCAGAGCTCAGGACAGGTAGAAAGAATGAATAGAACCTTAAAAGAGACCTTGACTAAATTAGCTTTAGAGACCGGCGGGAAAGATTGGACAGCTCTCCTTCCCTTCGCCCTGTTCCGTGCTCGGAACACCCCCGGAAGGTTTAAGCTGACACCGTATGAGATCCTATAGAGCAGTCCGCCCCCTGTGGGTGAAGCAGGGGGAATACATGATCCTGACCCCCCTCTTTCTCAACCCCTCCTTACCTGCCTCAGGGCTCTTGAAACTGGAGCGAGAGTCACCCCAATTTGGGGTTCTTTCACTGGTATCTTAACTTCTAGGAGCTTCTAGCCTAGTCCCTTTTTATCTCTTGCTTTGAGACAAAGTCTCTCTAAGTTGTCCAGGCTAGCCTTAAACTCACTTTGAAACTCAAGCAGATCTTGAATTTGGAACCCTGCCTTAGCTTCTAAAGTAGGGGAATTTCAAGCCTATGCCACCAGGCCTTGTTGCTCTCTGAGGAAAGGAAGGTTTGTAATCCAGAAATTTGGAAACTGGATAACTTTTGAAATTAAGAGCATTCTAGATGTCCTAAAAGTGCATAAATGAATGTATGCATGCCATGTTTCTCGACAGCCCAGCAGGGGGCCTGAAGTAATATACCCACAGCCTAATAAAACATTTATTTTTTAAAAGATCTATAACACATAATATAATAAATAATACAATACATTATAGATTATTATTATATATTGGTTTCCACTTTAGTTTTTGAAATAGCCTTTCACTGAACCTAGAGCTTGCCAATTTGGCTAAATTGGCTGGGCAGATAAACCAGTGGGACCCTCCTATGCCCACCATCCAACACTGGGATCACAGGTGTACAGTACCTTTGTACACTTTTGTAGGTGCTGAGATCTGAGCTCAGGTCCTTATGCTTGCATAAGTTCTTTATAACAAAGCCATTTCTCAAGCCCCTCCTTTTTTGTTTTGTTTTGGTTTTTTGTTTTGTTTTGTTTTGTTTGTTTTCTTAGTAAGTGGTATTTTGCCTGCACTGTGCACTACATGTATGTAGTGCCATCTGAGGCCAGAAGAGGGCATCAGATCCTTTGGAATTGGAGTTTCAGGTGGAGCTACTGTATGGGTGTTGAGTTAGGTGTATGGGTACTGAGATAGATGACCTGAGCCCAGGTCCTCTGGAATACTGGCCAGTTCTCTTAAAGGATGAGCCATCACTTCGTTCTTCACACTTCTATCTTTGATTCATTTAATACTTTAATGGTTACAGAAAAACAAAACAGCAGAGACTTTAAGACTTGGGAGAGACAGACATCAGTGACAACTGAGTTTTGGGTCTGTTAAGACAGATCGGGGGTGGGGGGGGCAATAAGTTTGTTGCCAAAGTTAATGGGAGATTTTAGTTTTAAGGGTTTTTCACACTTCAGTATTGCAAATGAAGAATTATGGACTGAATTTTGTTGTTGTTGTTGTTGTTGTTGTTGTTGTTGTTGTTGAGACAGTTTCTCTGTGTAGTCTTGGCTGTCCTGGAACTCACTCTGTAGACCAGGCTGGACACAAACTCAGAGATTTGCCTGCCTCTACCTCCCAAGTGTTGGGATTAAAGGCCTGTGCCACCACTGCCTGACTCTGAATTTAAATTTTTACTTTTATTAATATGTATATGAGAAGTTATGGGAGAACCTGTATCACAGCACATGCGTGGCCATCAGAAGACAATGTTCATTTGTTTACTTTGGGATTCAGAGAGTAAATTCAGGTGTCTGGCTTTCATGACAAGCACTTTTATACACATACAGACACCCCAACAACAAAAAATAAGAGAAACATTAAATCTACAAGAAATGGGTTGATTTTATTACAGTTGTTGGCAGTGCTGTGGACCAAACTCAGGACCTTCTGCCTAGTAGGAAAGGGCATTGACTCACCACTAAGCTGTACCTCTAGTCCATAGGCCAGTTTAGTTAGAGCATAAAAAGTCTGCTTTGTCAAGTCCTTCAACAAATGCTATGCCATAAGAATTAATATTTTAGGGCTGGAGAGATGGCTCAGCGGTTAAGAGCGCCCGACTGCTCTTCCAGAGGTCATGAGTTCAATTCCCAGCAACCACATGGTGGCTCACAACCATCTGTAAAGAGATCTGATGCCCTCTTCTGGTGTATCTGAAGACAGCTACAGCGTACTTATATATAATAAATAAATAAATCTTTAAAAAAAAAAGAATTAATATTTTACCAGTCTAGTTCTATGACAAGGTGTACAAGAGCAGTTCACATGGTTCTAAGAATCAGAATTGAAACTTCTGATCGTACTAACCTACCCCACCTCAGTGCTTGGATTACCTGCATATACCACTATACCCAATTTCATCCAGTGTGTCCAGGCTTTGTACATACATGTTAGTTAGGCAAGCCCTCTACCAAGTGAGTTACAACCCCACCCCTATTTGGTTTGTTTCTGAAGTGCAAGAAGGTTATGGAAGATTCTTTAGGCCGTCATCCCTTAGTCACTTCTGTACAACTCTAGGGCTGTAAATTGGCAATTCTCTAGCACATTTGTCCAATATTTTCAGATCAGTAAGGCTTTCTTTTGAGCTAGGTGTGTACACCTATAAATTTCAGCACTTGGGAATCAAAGGCCTGCAGAGGGCCACAAATTTGAGGCTAGGCTGGGTTATATATTGAGACCCTGTCCAACTGTTTCTTTCCCTAAAACAACAAAAATTTCTTTTGAAAGTTATTTAATTTCAAATCTTTCAGAATCTTTGAATGAAATATTTTGTTTTTTGCTTTTGTGTATTTCTCTTTTGAATGAAATATTGACTCCTTAACACTCAGAAACTTTTCTTTTCAGACAGGGCTGCACATAGTCTAGGCTGGCCTCAAATTTGCTATGTGTCACAGACGACATTGAGTCCTTGACCCTCCTGCCTCTTTCCACTTAGTAAACTTCTCAGTTTATCAAGGTATTCAGTACAGTGGCCCCCTTCCTGAATGACACAGTCTACACTCCTCAGAGACAAAGATGCCCTCAAAAAATGCTATATGACCATTTGAATGCTCCTGAGATTTGTGCTTGGTTCTTGGTTCTTTAACTTGAGCCCCTTGGTGTTTCTAGGCAAGCTGGTTCGGGGTGGTGCCTGGGACCCTATGCTACCAGGTCAGCCTCTGTTATGATTTCAGGGGATTGGTTTATCTCAGAAAAAGCATGGTCAGCTCTTTAACTGCTGATCATTTTCACTTGTGTAAACTTCTGAAGGGACCGGTTTTAGAATGTGAGATCACTGAATAAAATATTTTGATTTCTCTATTGTTGGGACAATTTAACATCTTAAAGTTGATAGGTAGTTTTCATCCTGTGATTTGACTTTAAAGGGCTGGCAGACAGAGCGTATGTAGTCTGCTTATATCCCCAGTAGCTTGCACTAGTCACCACCATCTTGTTTTCCTTCCTCATGTCCTCACCTCCGCTTTAGCCCACTCACACCTCTCTGTTTCCACAGTCTGTAGTTGCCTGCTATCTCCAGTGTTTTATCTTTGAGAGACAATCAGTAAATGCTGAACAGATAAAATGGGTTTCTCTTTTTTTTTTTTTTTTTTTTGGTTCTTTTTTTCGGAGCTGGGGACCAAACCCAGGGCCTTGCGCTTCCTAGGTAAGCGCTCTACCACTGAGCTAAATCCCCAGCCCCTCTTTTTTTTAAATTTGTATATGACACAGATTTTAATTTAGTTGGGTGTTACATTTTACTTTTAAAGCTTTTAAAAAGACCAAGGTTTATTGAGGTAATTTTCCAACACATCCTTTTTGACAAAACTTAAAAGAGGTAGGGCTCAGTGACTGAATCACTTGCTTTGCAAGCATGAAGGCTGGAGGTAAGAGCCCCAGGACTCAGGTAAGTATTAGATAGTGAGTGCGGTGGTCACCTTGAGAGAGCTGGAGAGCTTTAAGTTCCTGTGAGATCCTGCCTCAGTAAAATAAAGCAGCAGCCACTGAGGAAGACACCCAGCATTAACTTTTGGTACTGAGCTTTTTCCCTCCCGAAGCACACACAAGATGCACACATAGAAGAACTTAATGAAAAACTGAAGTTTTATCCATGTTAGAAGCAAATTCTTCCCTTTTAAAGTTCTGGCTCTTCAAATACAAGTTTATTTCTACCTTAATTTGAAAAACAACAGATCAAAAGTTCAAGACTACTCTGGGACACCGTCTCAAGAAAATTAACTTTGGGGCTGAAGAAATAGCTCAGTGGTTAAGAACACTGGTTAATCTTCCAGAGGACCTGGGTTTGATTCCAGGTTCACAACTGTCTGTAATTCTACTCCCAGGGGATCTGTCACCCTCTTCTGGCCTCCCATGGGCACTGCTTGCAAATGTTACACAGACAGACATGGAAGCAAAGTATCCATACAGCCTTTCCCCTCAAAAGAATAGATTGGTTAAAGGAGAGAGGACTAGTTGGAAATCATATCTAAATGTCTCACTTTAGATTGAGTGTGTGTGTGTGTGTAATGTAAATATGTATGTGTGAACTAAGGCTTTTTTTTTTTTTTAAAAGAAGACAGGGCTTTGCTATGTTGCCCAAGCTAGCCTTGTACTTGCAACAATGC
The DNA here is from genome assembly GCF_021556685.1 of Rattus norvegicus. Lineage (NCBI taxonomy): Eukaryota > Metazoa > Chordata > Mammalia > Rodentia > Muridae > Rattus > Rattus norvegicus. Next base: position 29,536,468 of record NC_141538.1, on the reverse strand, counting down.
TTCTGCCCCAGCAGTTACTGAATATTGAGATTTCAATGTTCAGCAACATGCCTTTAAAAGAAACATTCATGGCGCATATCAAATAACTTTGTGCACAGCAATGCTAAACAGCAGTGACCATGAAGATAAAAGAATCTGATACATGCTAAGTTAAAGGACATTTTATTTACTGACAGATTAAAAAACTGTAACTCTGGGCAGTGCAAAATGTACTACCAAACCCATTACAAAGAACTGGGGTTATTACACAATGTTTAAGCAATGCTACATGTTTTTTGGCAAAGTGCTGTGCTGTTCATTCTGTATAAAACTGACCATCTCTGACCCAATCAGTATAAAAAATTTATAAAAAAAAGAAAAACAGATAGTGGCTCAAGAAAACAAGCTGCCATTTATGCATAGATTGATGTACAGTATATATTCTAACCAAAATGTCCCTTTTAAGTTTCAAGTTGATGAGAGAAAATATTGTGCCCATAAACACATTAAGAAGGCACATAGTACAACCTACAATACTTTTCAGAATCCATAACTCATATCCTGCCTTCACAAGGCAAATGTGTTCACAATTTTACTAGAGAAACAAATAAAGCCACTTCTTAAAAATAACACACACAATTATTGATTAAAGTTCAAAACTTCTGGAGGAAAACAAACCACACACACACCTGAGACCCCCAAATGCACACCTCTACCCTCACCAAGCACTGTTTGGTTTTTATAAGTCCATCTAGAAAACAATACTAAAACGTCAGGCTAGTATAAAGCCAAAATGGGCGTTTAACAATTAGAAACATTTTTTAATATAAGGAAATTTATCAATGATACACAGAAATCATCCATTTAAGCTGCCTTCTTCTGAATAGTAACTTTTCTTCCACATAAAGGATACTGTTGCCAGTTTTTTAAAAAAGAAAAAAACAACTTCCTGTTGCTTCTGCACCTATTACTGCCTTCTGCATCTATTCTTGGTATCTGTCTGCACCTAAGCCACTTGAATTGCTGTCACATTTCAAAAGAAACTGGCCTATGACAAAGTAGACAACACTGTCATACATGTAAGTTTGTTAAGTAGACAGGTGTTCATACAATTTTAACAGAATAAGAAGGTAGGTTGCCATTTATAATACATCAGAGGCTGATGGCATGAACCTACCTACTTTAAAGAATTTAAAGGTAATAGTATCTATAGGCCTTAAAAAAATAAAGGATAATTTCAAGGCAACCATAGCTTACACTAGTATCTCCTAGAACAAGGAGCAGTCTTTTAACTGTCTCTAAAACAGAAAGAAAAAGGTAAAAACTTTCCATTAGTCTATTTAAATTCATTTAAATGTCTATCTTCTAGTTGTAGTCCTTCATACTTATTTTTGTTAACAACTCAAAGAAAATGAGAATAAAGAAGATACCCTCCCTTGCTTTTCCTTCTTTTAAGAGTATACAGAGACTGAATGCCTCTGTGAGGACGGAGCAAATAGCAAAGCAATTCAGACTTTTAACAAAAGCAAAGACTGTAAACCTGTGCAGATTTGAGAAGCAAAAACAATAGCCAGGCATATGAGCCCTCGCAACTTTTAAGTAAGCACTCTTTGCTAAAACCAAAGAACTAATAAAAAAGAACAGTCTGCTGGAAATTGGAAAAATATACAGAAAGCTAATGTTCTGTTTTGTTTTGAACTTCCTGCAGTGGGAAGTAAAATCCAATCTTTGTGCATTTCTGCAAAAAATTCCCCACCTATCCAACCATACAAATACAGATTATCACAAAGATAAATATGGCGAGCTAAGTACCTATATACAGTGCGGAATATAACCCAGGAAATCGTAATTAACAGAATACACATTCTATAATGTTTAACATAAAACACAAACTTTGGGGAATGTGGTAAAAGCTAAAAAGACCCCAGATAGCTGATGCACACCATGTATTCCAGACTTTGAAAGCTATCAGTTTAGAAATGGTCAGTGCTACTAAATACTGGAGTCTTGCTTCTTTTTGTTTTTGTCTTACAGTGCTGGGGATGGAACTCAGGACCTTGCACATGCTAGGCAAATCCTCTACCACTAAGCTACATCCTCAACTCTTGGGATCTTTTTACTGCTTGTACTTTCAGCGCATTGAAGAACACTGTAAACCACTAGCAGGTATAACAGCAAAATGATGGTGATGGGGATAATGAGTAATCAACTCAAAATGTAATTTTGGCCATGTTTCCAAAAAATGCTTAACAGGTTAATATCGTGGTGTTATTAGACTTGTAACTAACACACAGTAATTGCCTAACAAAACACCTAATGACTAAGAACTTCAAATGAGATACGTAACCTTTTTCTTCAGTTCTTATAAGTGCCAAGTTTAGACATAAACTTTAGATTCTCAGACAAAAACCAGTGTGTTACCTACTTATGATATGTGGTGTGGTAATCTTACCCCCAAAGGGGAAAAAAAATCCCAATAATTGATTTGTTTGCTGGTTTTCAGGAAAAAACCCCAAGCATACACAAAGCAAATGAAAAGTCAGTAACTAACAGAGATGTAAGTGTACTTAAGGGATGAATAAATGTGGTGGGGAAAAAAAACCCACTGTATTTTAATACACAAACCAATTCATACTGGCCAAACAGATTCTGATTTGTGAGACACGGCTTGCATGTGATGTAAGGAAGTAGGGGGAAAGCTACATGTTTTCAGAGCATGTCCAGAAGACACTTAGCTGGTCCACTTCAAGTTACCAACATATGACCCTATAACAGCTGTAGTATAAAATGTGCACACCTCCATGAGAACAGATAGAAACAACTTCTCAGTTTAACAAACTTTACCGACTTGGCCCTTAATTAGAAAACCAATAAATAAAAGGGGGAGTCAGTATGGAAAAGGATTAAGGAAGAAGAAATCTAGATCCTTGTTCTAAAGAGACATCCGGGCACCTAATCACAGCCAGTGTTTGTTCAGAATACCCTTCAACATCTAACTGCAGCTCTAAACGCCAGCCTTGTCAGAGGGGAGCACTGTTCCTTCCTGAAAGTCTCTCAGGGCTCCCTGCATCAAGCTGCTTCAAGGATAATCCTTCACATAACAGTATCTTTTTTCCTTGAAATTATTTAATAAACAAATGTTTAGTTATGGTTGCAGAGGGGCTAGGGAAATGAGCAGTTTGAATATATAGGCAATGGTACTGTCCTCAGTAGAATGCGCTTCAAGCTGTATATGAGTTTAATTTTCCAGAAATTATAGCTGGCTCATCAAAATCCACCAAAACTGCTTTTAAAAAGAACTGACCAGATAGAGGTTAAGAAAATGGACTTTCCTCTACATGCCGTTAACTGGTATATATGAGTGGAGCCCTGCACTCTAGCCTCATTAGCACCAACCCTGAAGAATAATCATGGCAGGAAACTGTCAGGCTTCCCACAACTAGGTTCAGTAGAAAGACCCTGGAAGTTCACAGAGTTCAGTTCTGACAGCCCCACCTCCCATCAGTATATAATCCTCACAACTCTGTGAGGGAGGTAAGTATTATTACTCCCCTGCTGTGGAGGAAACAGAGGCCAAAGTGGTTAAAGATATTGTGAAGTTGAAAAATGAAAGCTTGTAGAAATGAACCCATCAGTCTTCACTTGGGTGCTATAAACAGATGCCACCAGAAATCCCTTGGGAGGACAGAGTCCATGTCTGAGGAGTTATCACTGTGTCCCTCCCTGTCTTGTGGCAGACATGAGCATCTAGTCACTGAGTGCTTGGGCACACACTTGTGCATTTTCAACTAAGCTGGCAGTTAAAACTCTAGACATCTCCAAATACTGACTGCTCTTCTCATTATCTACAAACAGATTCCAAACACTATCTCCTGGGTCTGATTTTCCCCTTTGCATATGAAACAAGTGCTTTACTCCACAACATCTGTAGTATTTGTACCATATCATGGAGTCACATCAGAATTACTGAATAATGTTGTTCACCAAAGTTAATGTACCTGAATTCCACAATGAACTGCAATGACTTAATCTGGGGGGGGGGGGGGAGGAACCATACATACAGAAATATGTCAAGTTTTCTTTCAAAGGTAAGTTCAGCCATTAATTCCATTATATCCATGGCAAAAAAAAAAAAAAAATCACCTGTTAATGCTCGTGTTAGTGTAAAAATATACTCATTATATACAGAAAAGACTAACAAGTACTGGTCAATAAAGTATATGGCTGACCCTGAGAATAAATTTTTGCTTACACAAAAGATTAAATAATACAAAATAAAGGAAATTGAGAAGATGCCTATTCTTATACTTGGGGTGAGAAATGTCCTTAAGATGCTAACTCATATATATATATACCTTATTGTACTTAAAGACAACCCCAAACACTGTCACTGTATTGATATGTTTCCAAAAATATTCTGAAAAGGTTTTTTAAAAGTAATTGTCAGGAGCAAGGCATTTTGTGATACACAGCACAAAAATCTGGTTGTGATAGTGTCTAAACACACCGATACACTAAGCGATTGGTCTTCAGTTGGCTGGAAAGAGGCAGCACTTTGATTGTATGCACATACATCCAATACATATGCACAAAACCTAAGGAAGCCAACCAACATAACTCAGCCTTCTCAGTAATTGTACTGGCGTGGGCAGGGCTGGTGAACCACCCAGCCACTGTGCTTCATTTGTCGAGTGTGGTAATCCCTGGTAAGGTTCTGGCGACGGAGGCCATTTCTGTTCAGAGACTGTCTTTCACTGTGTCCTTTTATCCACTGGGAAGGGCGAAAACTCTTGGGTTGTTCCAAAAAGGTTGCCTGAGCAGCAAGCGCTGCAACACAGCAGTGAATGTGCGTCCCCAGTTCACTCTGGGCTTCCATTCTGAAACAGACCAAAGGGAGGCGAGTCGATAACAGCATCTTACGAAAAAGTTACTTAGTAATTTGATTTTTACAGTCATTTGTCTATGGGTGGGTAAGAACTTGTTGTCTCATGGCTGATGGGACAGATTTATATTTTGTGACTTTATTTGCTGAGAGTGGTCGAAGGGAGAATCAATCAACTGTTTATTATTGTCTTTGAGGTAGGGTCTTGTTATTGAGTCCAGACTACCCTCAAATTTACCATCCTCCTCCTTTGGCCTCCCAAGTTTTAGTGTGTCATAACTCCTAGATGAACGATTAATTTTTAATAGAAACATAGACTGTATTGTCCAGAGATGGCTAAATGGGCTGTATATTAAAAAGTGCGCTTCATACTCTGAATGAACTTAAGGTGGTTCTCAAGGAGAACTGATGTCTATTGAACACCTGCAATTCTCTTTAGTTTTCTGAGACAGAATCTCATGTAGATTAGGATGCCTTCAATTTCTTATGTAGCTAACATTGGCCTTGAGTTACTGATCCTCTTGCCTCAGCTTCCCATATGCTGGAATTACCAGTGTGAATCATCACACCCAGCTTTTGACTATTTTGAAGATATCTATTTCATTCTTATCATAAAATATTTTATTTGGTCAAAAGCATATGTACTAACGTAGCTTCACAGATGATTTCTGGCTACAAGTAAAATATCCTAGGTAACATGTGACTCTAATCTCATAGAAATGTACCTAAGGACATTCCACCATTTTCTAGGTAAGAGGTCAATGCCTATTACACACACAACAGCTTTTTTATTTATGCTGCCGGTTATGGTAGTGTACACCTTTAATCCTAGCACTCAGGAGGCAGAGGCAGCTGGATCTCTGAATTTGAAGTCATTGTGGTCTGTGGTCTACAGAGTTAGTTTCAGGACAATCAGGGCTACACAGAGAAAGAAACGGTCTCCCAAACCCAAACCAAAACCTAACCAAAAACCCTGTATCTTAAAATGGTTGTATATAGTAAGATTGTTGTGTTTTCTACCAATCAGGTTGAATTAGTATAAACTATATTAACAAATAACAAAGTTCATTGTCTGCAATGCTGTGTACTGATCTCAGACTTCTTGCACAGTTGACAAATACTTTACCAGTCAGTTAGCTCCATTCTCGGTACAACTGTGAGGATAAAGACAATTCCTGAGATAAGTTATTCTATCCAGGTAACTTCAAGCTGTCTATGTAGCCAGGAATGGCCTTGAACTTCTGATTCTCCCGCTTGTGCTCAGCCCTCGAGGGCTGGGTTTACAGTGTGCACCACCACATCCAGTTTATTCACTGGCAGCTGATCCTAGTTTTCTTTTTTTTTTTTTTTTCTTTCTTTCGGAGCTGGGGACCGAACCCAGGGCCTTCAAGCGCTCTACCACTGAGCTAAATCCCCAGCCCGAACCTAAGTTTTCTTGTACACTAGGCAAGCACTCTATAAACCGAGCTATATCAGTCTGAGTTTTAAGACTCTTACCAGCTATTTCATTCAGGAAGGGTAGTTACATGTTTTGTCTAAGATGATCAGAGGAAACTATATGTATGCATGCATGTACATGTACACACACAGTAGAAATAAAAGATCCCACTAAGAAATTAACAGTCGGTTCAGATGCAGCTCAATGGTAGAATGCTTGACCAGTATGTAAAAGGCCCTGTGCTTGCCTGATCCCTAGTAGCAGGGAAAAACCAAAAGAAAAAAGGAAAGAAACAAGCAAATAGAACAAAAGCTAATATAAACTCAATGGTTTTTTTTTTTTTTTTTTTGAAGGTGGGCATTTGAATTCCTGGTCTCCCTGCTCAAACTGATAACACAGATCATATGGTCCCAAAGTAAACATACTTACTCTGTGCCCGTGAGTCTTATAAGCAGCTTTTTCTGGCCCTACAAATGTTAAATGGTGAACTATTAAATCACTAGTAAGATTTAAAATGCGATTTTAATTTTACTACTGGACATGGTCATTTTTCTTTAATAAGATTGATTTACTATGGGCAATTGAAGACATATTACTTAAAATTATGGTTGCTCATAAACTTTCACAAACAATATTAATAGAGGCTAAGATGCAATAAAACATACATTCCAAAGCCGTTGTAAGTGCTTACTTTCATACTCATGTTGGGTTACACGGATATCCCTGAGGACAGAGTAGAAGTAATCTGTGGAAGGACAGGGTTTATTGCTTGCTCAGGAACTAAGGATTGTTTACTCTATAAAGTCTTGCCATTTCAGTAACACTTGATTCTGCCTTGATTTAGAAACATGCACACACGTATATCCCTTTTGAGAGTGTCTCACAGTGTATTCCAAAAGCTGTTCTTACACTAGTGAGCCTCCTGCCTCACTCTCCTAAATGCTGGGATTATAATCACATATCACCATGTCTGGCTTTTGATAATTCATTTATGACATAGGAATGGAAACCTAAATTCTTGTGGCATCAAGTTACAAACACTTAGTCCTAGATAGATACAGTACACAGATGCTGGTTTAATAAAGCTCATGAAATACTCTAGGGCTAGGTTCTTATGGGGAAGATTAGAATATGATTTGAAACACTCTCCCACAGCACTGCATCCCAACCCTCTATTATAATTTCTTAATGGTATCTTTTAGTTCTACTCTATGCGTATGCATTAAGAAAATAGTATAAAAAGCATGCCCTAGTTGGGTTCAAAATGTGGGCGAATAGTTACTGGTATGAGCCCATATAGTGAAAACAACCTAGGATGTACCTGGGTGTTAATAGTAGTTATCTGTGGGTTGTGAAGGTGTCATTTCTGCATATTTAAATTTTCAGCAATGAATATCTGCTGTAACCTGTTACTTTGCAAAGCTGCCAATTATACACACACACATACTTTAGTACTGAAAAGTACCAAATGCCAGTAAATAAAATTTAAAATGATATTTTGTTAACCATGTTTTTTTTCTGTGTATAAATTTTTTTGAGATTTTATTCATTTGTGTGTATAAATGTTTTGCCTGCTTTTAAATCTGCACCACATGCCTGCAGTAGCCATAGAGGCCAGGAGATAGCATCATCCTCAGGAGCTAGAGGTATAGTCATGAGCTGCCATATGGATTCTGGGAATTGAACTCGAGTCGAACCCAGGGCCTTGCGCTTCCTAGGTAAGCGCTCTACCACTGAGCTAAATCCCCAGCCCCAGCAGCCACGCTCTTAACAACTGAGCCATCGGTCTAGGCCCTAATCATGTCAAATTGTTGCATGGACTCCACAGAGGTGAGTCTGAATCAGCAGGGAAGAACTGTTAACTGAAGAAATGCTTAAAGCAACTATAAAGCAATTAAATCAGCATAAACAAGTTATCTTTTAAATTTTAGTTGGGATGCTGAAAACACTTAACTCAGCAAAATTATGGCTTTCAATCAAGTGCCACTTGAAGACCCAGTTTATGCCTGGTATTTTGTGACTGCATAAAGGCATGATTTTTGTTTTGGTACAAGAAAGAAGAAATATATTTAGCCTTGCTAAAATGCATCTGTTATATTGGGACTTACGAGGGTAGTAATTCTAGAAAGGTTAGCACTGCCTGGGCTTTATTTATATTCCATACAGCTGGAGCGTAGTCCAGTGAAGCCACAGCCTAAACCATGCCAAACCCTTCAGATGACAGTGCATACTCCAAAGGATCCAGACTTACCTGAACCCTCTACCTACAAGAAGGCATAATCAGTGGCAGCACTCAACATGCTTTGATGTTACAGGGCATGTTCCATGGACACGCATGATGAACTAGTCAGACTGAAATGGAGAGAGGGGACTTGTTTTTTGTAAGTGAGAATCATCTCAGATGTATTCCTGAGAATGCTCTCTTAATTAAGGCCACTAAGTATCTGGAAGCTTGATTTGGAACACACTAGTCCTAACTGACTTCCCTTCCCTGAGCTTACACTTCCTTCAACTCTCTCCATTTTGGACTATCATGTAACAGAACATCACTTCTGAAATCTGAGGGCAGTCTTTGGAACAAATGCTTGGATTTTCAAGATTAAGCACCATTTAAGATGACTTAGCTAAGAATATGTAAAAGAAAATAAATGTTTGAGACATATTTTAGATGAATTTGATACCCTAAATAATCTGGTCTATAATATACCAGAATTACATTCTAATATACTTATCAGAAATACTAGTCTTTTTATTTCCCATCAGTAGCATGATTTTATAAACGAAATGGCTATTATACAACTGAGCCATGCTACAATTAATAACCTTATAAAACGCAATCTTGACCTGAATGTTGCATTTATAGCCCAAGTTACTTAAGTACATTTCTAGCACACTTAGTTTCATGTCTTCTAAAGCCTTAGCTGTGTTCTGTGTAGAAATGAAACTTTTGCTTAGCAGATCACTTAGGCAGAGTGAAGTGCTTGCAGCATACCTGGGACCACTTGAGTTATAGTCATCGTTCCCACAGCTAGCTTCACTGAGACCAGGACAGGAGTTGTGCACAGCATAGACAGACATGCTGGGATGTTCAATGAGAAGGTTTTCCATAGGACTTGTTTCCACTTTGATAGTGGTTAATCCCCCTGCTGTAAAACATGGGGGAGGAGTGATGAACCAGCTCTCCTCCATTGGACAGGACTCAAACTGAAGGAAGCAGGAATCGCTGGTGTCAGCCAAGCACTCCAAAGATGTAGGTAAACAGGAGAAGACAGAAGTGTGCTCTGCTGAGGACTCTTCACCAATGTCTTCATCTTCCTCCTCTTCTTCTGCTGAGAAACCAGTGCAGGTATCTAGATTGTGACCCACAATGCATATGTGGAGTCACCCATCAAGGTCGCAACACAGAAAAAAGGACAATACTATATTAACAGGTGCTCACACAGGCATTTACATTTGCTTGTAACAGTTGCAATTTCCAATCTCTCCATTACACAGACATTGAAGAATGGCTTTGGACTTTCTAGTCTAGCAAATAAGCATATTATAAGCCCTGTGGGTTCCTGTTGCTCATATGAGGGTTTCCTACCAAAGTGCTGACTAAGAGTTCACATTTTCTGTCTATGTGTGTACACATTCATGTTTGAGGGTACTAAGAAGTAGGTATATGTGTGCAGAAGCACTTAACTGACAGCCTTCCTCCAGCCCCAGGAGTTCCCACTTCTGAGCCAGGTGTGCTGTGGTATGCCTATAATCAGTCTTGGGAAGTGAAGGCAGGAGAATCAACAGTATTTAAGATTATTGTCAGATACATAGTTTGCTGGATGCCACTTCTTGTGACAATTAATTGTTGCATATGCCTTACCTATGAAGTCAACAAGAATCCACTCATCATCTTCTTTCTCACTAAATTCTGGCTCGTGGCTGGAAGAAGTAGTGACTTCACCTACAAACATTTTATTCAGTCTCTGAAACATTGTTAAGGCAAGATGAGACTTTGGCTGGGTATCTTTATAGCTGAGATTTCAAAACCCTGTCTCCAGCTGGCCCAAGGTTACAGGCGGGAAATTAAAGTGCACAGTGTTTTTTCAGCTTAGGTGAGGAGCAGGAAGAGTCATCATCCCTAAAATAAAACAGAAGAAGAAAGCTATTATTTGTTGTGAGATTGTTTTTTATTTTTGGAGATAAGGTTGGCCCTTACTTCAGTCTTTTGCTTCCACCATCATGCCAAGCCGTCGTTTCGCTCCCTACTGTCCTGCTGTTTTGTACTCATTATGTATGCCTTTCAGTGTGCCTTATATTCAAAACTTGTGAGAACAGCATAGTTCAGCTTTTAAAACAACTCTTATTACTGGCATGGGGAAATTTTATACTATGGAAACTTAATCTTGCAAGAACAGAGCTAACAACACTGTACTCTGTGGAGTGGTTCAGGAGTCAGTGTGCATATGGTACTGAAATCTTGGTTCCCCCCTTTCTCACTTTAAATCTAAGTAGATGGAGCTGGAGAGACAATATGGTTAAGACCATGTGTTGTTCTTGCAGATGACCAGTTCATTTCCCAGCACCTACATAGTAGCTCGCAACCATCTGTTAACTCTAATTCCAGGAGTTCTGACACCCTCTCTGACCCCAGAGGGCACCTGGCACACACATAGTACATATATATGTATGCAGGTAAAACACTTATACACATAAAATAAATCTGGGGTGGGGGGCTTAGGAAGATAAGCCAGTGAGATAGCTCAGTGGGTAAAGGCACTTGCTTCTAAGCCTAATGATTGAAGTTTTATCCCTGGGACCAACACAGTAGAAGGAGAGAACCAACTTATACTTAAACTCCAACCCCCACACATGTGCTACATAACTTCAATTGATAATGGCTCCTACCTTAGGTGGTTGTGGTGAGTTCTAAATGACAAAACCCAGTTTATTTCATCTAAGCACAAAGTAGAGTTATAATTCCAGTTTCTACCTGGCTACCTGATAGCATAGTCAACTCAACACACATCAAGAATAATTTTTATTTTCTCAAGAATATCTTTGCTTTCCTGACTCAAAGTTCCCTGGACAGATCAACTGTTACTCTACAGATATTTAGTGAGTACCTACTATGTATAAGGCATAGTACTGGACACAGGGGGCACAGCAGTGAAAAAGAATCACATAGAAAGTGGAACTATGGGTTCGGTCCCCAGCTCCGAAAAAAAAGAACCAAAAAAAAAAAAAAAAAAAAAAAAAGAAAGTGGAACTAATGCAATTATGGATGTAGCAGAAGGAATACTAGCTGGTCCTCAGACAGCAGTAGTGTAGTCATATACAAAAAATAAATAAAAAAAGACAAAGTCAAGAACCCCAGGTTTGGAGATATCTATCTTTCACCTTAGATTGTGACTAGAAACTCAGAATTTTTTGGCCAGCTTGGGGTACATAGTGAAATGTTATTTTAAAAACAACAACAACAAAAATCCTAAAAAAAAAAAAAAAAAAAAAAAAAAACCTGGCAGTGATGGCCATGCCTTTAATCCCGGCACTCAGGAGGCAGAGGCAGGTGGATCTCTCAGGAGTTCAAGGCCAGCCTCATCTACAGAATGAGTTCCAGGACAGCTAAGGCTACACAGAAATGCTGTCTCAGAATAAGAGTGGGGAGGGGTGGTCAGGAAGAACCAGGTTTCCAGAAAAGTCGAGTTTTAGTGGGACCATTAAAGGCAGGAATACCACACAAAGTACAGGATGGATGCTACTGCTATGCTGAGTTTGGGGAATGCATCATGTTAGAGATGTTAGGCAGTAGAATACAAGTTTGGGGGTGTGGGTTTATCCAGGAGTACAAATTTAGGAGATGTCAGCACAACAAGAATGACAAATAGGCTGTTTTGCTTTGGACAGTGTCTCACTCTAGCGCTAGTCCAGGTTGGTTTGAAACAGTGATCTTTCTGCATCAGCTAAGATTACATACATTAGATACAATGTCCAGCTCACTTTCAAAATCATCTTTAAAGAACAGTTGAGCTATGCAGCTAAAACATCTGGATCCACCCTCTTTTATAGACTAAACTACCACAACTATTTGCATATAAGGGTAAAACATCTCAAAACATGACATCAAGACACTTTGTGGTTGTAATACATCACCCTCGGCCATTAATTATTAAAAGTGGGTAAACAGGAAATATCACTTGCGTAACCAGTTTTTTGAATCTGTCTGGGAAACAACATGATCAGATTGTGAGGACTGCAGACTAAAGAAATCAAGAGAAATTATAGAAAAAAAATTGACTGTGCAGTCTGCCTAACCCAAAGGATGAGTCATTATGAGGTTGGGTATACATGAAGGGTTTTGAGCATGTAAGAAATGGGGAGTAAAAATACTTTCAAGGGCTGGAGAGATGGCTCAGCAGTTAAGAGCACTGACTGCTCTTCCAGAGGTCCTGAGTTCAATTCCCAGCAGCTACATGGTGGCTTACAACCATCTGTAATGAGATCTGATGTCCTCTTCTGGTGTGTCTGAAGACAGCTACAGTTACTTATATGCATAAAATAAATAAACCTTTAAAAAATACTTTCAAATTTTCCCAGTTTATCTTTGTTATGAGAGCAAATATCAGTCCAAGTACAACTGTGCTGAATGGGCTGAGAAAGCCTGATTATTAAGGCTATATGCTCTAATTTACTAGAGCTCCTGTGGAATGGAGAAAACCTCACAGGAGAATTCTTCAGTGATCCTGACTGAGAGCCTTGGGACAAGCTGGCACTTGGACTCAGGCACAATCGTGACTACAAGCCACAAAATATGGTTAGATCAAGGATACTGGGGCAACTGCAAACTACCCCCCCTTTAGCTACAGCCAAATCCAGGGCTATGCTTGTAATATCTGGACTCCACAGACATGCTGCTCCTAACAATAGCTGTGAGATACAGCACAAGTCATACTCTTGATTTCTTAAAGTTGGGAGGCCATTTCCAGATGTCACATTTCTCTGCAAGAATTGAGCATGGGGAAGGAAAGAATTCATCTTCAGCTCATAGAGTGACTGCTGGTATTTCCATGACACATCTGGGAGCCTTGAGAAGTGCTCAGAATGGAATCCTGAAAGAGATGAGTGCTAGCCTAGAAACCAGCAGGGCAACTCTGGCACTATCATAGGTAGCTGGAGTTATGTGAATTAATCCTTGTGAGCCTTAGGCTCACTGTAAAAAAAAAACAAAAACAAATAAAAAAACAGGAGAAATGGGCAGAATTGCTTCAACAAGGGCCCACAATATCCAATCCTGATATGAGGATAGCCTAATTATATGAAGTTCTCTGGCACTACCTTCTGTAGGTGTTGCCAGGGACAACCAGGTGCTACAGAGTCACATCCAATAGCAAGGCTGCCACCAGATGCATCAGATAAAACCATCTTGTGTATTTTAGTACTGTGACATGACCAAGACACTGAATTTTCTTTGTGGAGGGGGAAGGGGAAGGATTGTAGTTTGAGACAGGGTTTCTCTGTATAACAGCTGTCCTGGAACTCACTTTGTAGACCAGGCTGGCCTTAAACTCACTGAGATCCATCTGTTTCTGCCTCCTGAGTGTCAAGATTAAAGGCATACACTACCATGCCCTGCTGGAATCTTAACTTTTAAAATTGTTCTGTTGGTTTAAAAACTTAAATATTTTTTCTTTCAAGACAGGGTTTCTCTGTGTAACTCATTCTGTAGACCAGGCTTGTTTCAAACTCAAATCTTCCAGCCCCTACCTCCCAAATGCTGGGATTAAGGACATGCACCATCACTGCCTGGCTAAAAATTTGTATCTATTTGTGTATGTGTGTGTGTGTGTGTGTGCGTCTGTCTGTCTGTCTGCATTTGTGCGTGCACCTGTGCAAACTTAACTGTCTTGCCAGTCCCTCAATTTAGTTTTTTTTTTTTTTTTTAATAAAAAGTAGATCTTCTTATGTGGCTACCCCAGAACTTTTGCTGTAGACCAGGCTGGCCTCAAACTCAGGAAAGCCACCTACCCCTTCCTCTCACTCCTGAGGTTAAAGGTGTAAACACAATACCCATCCCTTAATTTTCAATTCTAGCCACTCTAATAAACTGGCATTTGAGTCATACTTCAGAAAACTTTTAACTGCATCTGAACAGTTATCACATGTGAGCCTCCTTTGTCAGCTGTAACTTTATCAACCAAGTACAAAGCCAGGCAGGGAGTGTTTTAGCTTTGCCCAGTCAATTGCTCCCTTGTATACTCATCAGCTATTCTTAAAGCAAAAACCTCACGGACCATGAAGAGGCAAGAGAAAAACTTACAGGAGGGAAAACCCTGAGATTCTTTTTTTTTCTTTCGGAGCTGGGGACCGAACTCAGGGCCTTGCGCTTGCTAGGCAATCGCTCTACCACTGAGCTAAATCCCCAACCCCTGAGATTCTTTTTTTTAAATGTAAAGCATAAATAAAAAGCCACTGTGGACTGTGGGGGGGGGGACCCTAAATATGCTTTAAGTATTTCCAGTGAGAACTTTGCATCTGATTATGCCACTCATATAAGGTATATACTGGAATGTATTGGAAAGTATTCGGTACTGAAAACATTAAATATCTCAATAATTTTACATCACTCATATATCAGTGTAATGATGTTTTTGACAGTTAACACAGGTACTAAAAATTTAAGGATCCACATAGAACATTGCTGTTGTGTTTTAAAAAAAAAATTCCTAGGAGCTGAAGAGATAGGTAAGCTGTTAAGAGTGTTTGCTTCCCTACAAAAGTTTTGCTGCCCATCACCCACAGGTGGCTCACAACTGCCTGTAACTCTAGCTCCAAAGGACACCACGCCCTCTTCTGGCCTCTGCAAGTACCGACCTGCGTGCTCCCTCATCTGTCTGGTCTTCCTGTACATGTGTGTGGGGGGTAACAATTAAATACCTTTAAAAACTCTTCCTAAACTTTTAACACCCTGTCCTTCCATATGAAAATGTCCCTTCATAACAGTTACTATTCCTTTTGACACCCACCTAGAGATGGTAGCTCCAAGAGGGGAGCAGGCTTGTATGGTCACTGACTGATACAACTCTAGGGCAGTAGGAAAACAGTGAAAGCTCAGAGAAAATATGAATCCCAAGAGGACAGACTGACAAAAATAGCTTTGGAATTTAGCAATGAGGCAAGAGGAGCAGGAGGAAGCAGCCTGTTGTTCTTAGGTCCTTGGAAGCCTCTAGGTAGGAAATAGAAACAAATTATCTGGGCCCAAGTATTGATCAAGTCAGATTACCCATTACTTCTTACTTGCTTTAAAATATCTCAATCCTCCATTACAAAAAATAAATGGTATCTTTTTTTTAATCTCTAAGATGAACAAAACCACAGCATAGAAGTTGAGAACATGAGGGTGGATTAATTCTCTTCCACCACTTTATTCAATCATTGTTAGCATCTGGCCTATTTTCCTTTGGTTTTTTTTTTTTTTTTTTTTTTTTTTTTTTTTTTTCATGTACGTGGGTACATTGTCGCTGACTTCAGACACCAGAAGAGGGCAGCAGATCCCATTACAGATGGCTGTGAGCCACCATGTGGTTGCTGGGATTTGAACTCAGGACCTCTGGAAGAGCAGCCAGTGCTCTTAACCGCTGAGCCATCTCTCCAGCCCCCCCCCCTTTTTTGTTGTTGTGTGTGTGTGGTTTTTTTTTTTTCCTTATAGGCATGGTTTTTAAAAAGTCATACTTAAAATTTAACATTTTATCTTGTTTATCACATGAATTAAAAAATGTTTTGTGGACAGAGAAAGTAGCTGAGTTTACTTATGGGTAAAGCATTCTCCTTTAGAATTTACAGTGGAGCAGGTAATTTGTAAGATCTTTTTGGTATGCCTTTCTCAGTTTTTTGTTTTGTTTTTGTTTTGAGACAGTTTCTCTGTGTAGCTCTAGCTGTCCTGGAACTTACTCTGAAGACCAGACTACCCACAAACTACTGAGAGATCTGCCTGCCTTTTTAGTGCTGGGATTAAAAGCATGGGCCACCACTAACCAGCCAGCACTTTTCTCAGTTTGAGATTCATACCCAGGGAAAGATGGTGTGGACTTAACTTGGAAATTTGGTCCTTCTACCACATGTGGGAGTTATATTTTTTTTCTTTAAAGGGCAGGTGTGTGTGTGTGTGTGTGTGTGTGTGTGTGTGTGAGAGAGAGAGAGAGAGAGAGAGAGAGAGAGAGAGAATGAATGAATATGCTTATGGTTTGTGATAGCCAGTTGATATATTTACTTCTCTGTCCTGTGATGAAGAAACTGAGCCTCAGAATGAAATGAAAATAACTTGCCAAAAAGCAAAGAGAGCTGGTATCTTGGGGCAGCAGTAGGGCAGGAATCCTTCCAGTCTGGTGTCCTGCTTTTCCCTGCACATGACCTCAGGCTCCTTCCAGCCTGATTCTAAAAACTTCAGAGACTAGCACTTCTCAGTGGTTTTGGCTGCCAGCAGGAGGCTCCAAAAACATTTTTAAAATTAAAAACAACAACAAAAGCACCCACAACTTTGATGAATGCAGTTTTGAAATACTAGCTGGCTAAACATATCACTGAAAAGCAACCTTAAAACCATTACTTGTGGGCCAGAAAGAACTCATCATGTCACTGTGTCTGGTGGCAAGGCCGAGTGTGATCCCTGGAACCTACATAATGGAAGAAGAGAACCTACAGTTCAGAAAAACACAGTTGCTAATACAAAGGTTTGTTCTTTTAGTCAGAAACAAGGGCTGGCCTTGAACTCCTGAGTCTCCCACTGCCACCTTTCCAGTACTGCAATTACAGGCTTGAGCCACCAAGCCTTGGCTTTGATTCAAGTAATTTAAAAATCAATTTTCAACTACAAAAATACCAAGCCAAGAAAGTTATCGTTGCTCCTTACACCTCTGTCTATTAAGCTAATTTACAAGGAGATTATTCCCCTATGGACTTACCACATCCTGTTCTGAAGACAGTGAAGAGAGAGCAGTTATTTAGGTTGGTAATTCCCTGTTTTGTTAACCCTAACTTTTGAAAGCAGTCATTCCGGGGCTGGGGATTTAGCTCAGTGGTAGAGCGCTTACCTAGGAAGCGCAAGGCCCTGGGTTCGGTCCCCAGCTCCGGAAAAAAAAAAAAAAAAAAGAAAGAAAGCAGTCATTCCCAAGAAAAATACACCAGGGAGCAGAAAAGAATAAAAGACAAGATGAAAAAAAAAAAAAAACACCACAATTAGAGAAACTGGTTACAAAAATTAAAATTAGTAGGTCATAGTTTCCCAGCAAGGACTTTGAAAATTATAGTGGCTGAGGCTGAGCAAGCTGCCTGGTGTTTTCACACCTGCCAATGAAAAGTATTACAATCACCACCAAGCATGTGATTTCAAGATCTTGGGGCATTTGTTAGGATGTCTGTCCAAAGACCCAAGAGTCACTCCTCTCTCTCAAAACTACTCAGCATTCTGAAAGGGCTCTTTCAGCCAGGAACGCCTTAGTCTTTAGGAGTTACAGGTGGAAAGGGATTCCCCCTTAATCTACTCTGAACTTTTACACGGAGTAAACATACCGTGAAAGTAGAAGCAAAATGAAGGAATTGCACGTGAAATCCCGCTGCAGATAGTAAACACTGCTTCCTTTTAATTAGCTGCGTGGCCCTAAAATTAATTTCGTTGTGCCTCCAAGTTTCCTCTGCTTAAATAAGCAAAGTTGGGGCCTCACAGGGCGGTCGCGACGGTCTGAGATAAGTACTTAGAACCCACAGCAGTGTCTAGCACACCCTAAGTGCCAGCGATCAAACTGGTGAGGACGGAAGCCACGGGAAGTGCTCTTCCCACAGGTGCAGGTTCGGTGATGCGCGAGGTCAGGAGGGGTCGGGGCGGGTCTCGGGGTAACGGAGCAGGTTTCCCGTCACCCGCAGGTTCTAGGTGTCGCCGTGCACGTCACGGTAGGGAGAGGGCCGGGTAGGAAAGTCAGAGAGCAGGCAACGAACCGCCGCCCTCCCGCCCGTGTCGCCCGCACTTACGTGAGCCGAGCGGCGCGGCGGGCGCTGAGGTAGCTGCGGCGGGCCGGGCTCCGGCGCTGCGGTCGCTGCCCTGGCGGCCGCCGGCCCGTCCGGGTCCTTTTGTTGTTGTGCAGCTCTGGGAACAGCTGATCGGCTTCCCGGCTCCGCCCCGAGCCGCGCCAGTCCCAGGCCGACCAATCCGCTGTGCGGGGGCCCCCGGGGCCGCCCTGCGAGAGGTTGTCACTAACGCACGTGACCTGGCACTGGGCCGGCGGCGCGCCCGGGGCAGAAACAAGCCCGGGCAACAAAGCGTGAGCCGGAGAACACTCGGGGCGAGCGGGAGGAGGGGAGAGTACAGGAGCCCCGGACTGGCCGAGGTGGGAGCCCGCAGGACCAAGAGAAGAGCCCGACCCCGGGAACCGCTTCGGCTGAATGAGGAGCCCAGAGTGTGGGTACAAGGCACTCAACGCCCTGTTGCCAAGGCGGTGGTTAAGGATACCAGTTGCTCCTCTGGCCAGTAGTGTAGAGATAATAAGCCAATAGTCATGATGCTGGAGGCAACCCACTGCTGGACATTCCTTGAAAAGAAGTCTGGGCCCCAAATACATGGGATGCCTGTGTCCCACTCATTCCCCACCCCTTAGTAAGACAGTAAGCCAGGGCCTAATCTAGCTTTAGGAACTTAAACTGAAAGCTCACAGGTCTTGCCTCCAAGAGTCTGCCCTGTGAAAACAAAATTCAGGCAGAGGAGGCCACCACTCTAAGCTGAAAGGGCCTTAACTTATGGAAAGTGAAGAATTGGCTCTGTTTCTTCCCAGGGGAATCCGTCTAAGATGTTATAGGAGCCAAAGAGCTTATGATCTTTTTTAACAAAATGTAAACATTCTCATGAGACCTACCTACTCACCAGCTATTTATAGTGAGGAGAAAATGAGACACTGCACTTATAAAGGGTTTCTAAGCCAAAGCTCTACTGTAAATACATATGGGGATTAACTAGGAGTGACGAGTCATGTTAGTGCCTGGCAGTAATCTGGGTTCCCTGGGACTGAGATGTAATCTTCTGGCCTTGGTGAGATGTATAGCTCAAGTAGTCTCAAGACAGACTCCGAGGTCTTGGATAGACCATCAATTCTCAGCCTGTGTGTCACCTAAGACCATCAGAAAACACAGATATTTACAATTCACAGTAGCAAATTATAGTTATGAAGCAGTAAAAAAGACATTTTTTCATATTTGGGGGTCACCACAACGTGAAAAACTGTTATTAAAGGGTTACAGCATTAGGAAGGTTGAGAACAACTAGGCTACACAGATGGGGAGACAAAAAAACAGGTTATAGATTAGAAGGCAAATGTCTGGCTTCTTCCTCATCCTATTGACATGAGACAAAGACCTTGTGTGCTTTTTCTCCTGTCAGCAGGGCTTCCTTCCCTTCCTGGTGATTGGCCCAGGTTCAAAGCTGGACCTGGGCATGTTCACCTGAAGCTGTGGGCCCATCAGCCCCCATTGTTTAATTTACCAACCCCAAATTAGGAGAAGGGGACCCATCCCAGGCCAGGAAAAACACTTAAAACACCCAGCCTTCTGGGCTGGAAAGATGGCTCAGTGGTTAAGAGCATCTATTGTTCTTCCTAGAGGTCCTGACTTCAATTCCCAGCAACCACATGGTGACTCTACAACCATCTGTAATGGGATCTGATGCCCTCTTCTGGTGTGTCTGAAGACAGCTACAGTGTACTTATTTATAATAAATAAATAAATCTTTAAAACAAAGAACAAAAACCCAGCCAAACAAAAACACCCAGCCTTCCAGGGGGAGAAATAGACTTTGATCTCCAAAACTCTTGGAAGGAGACAGGGAATTGTCAATATGTATTGATCATTTGACCGTATATGCTTCAAGGGTTTATCTGTACAGTCTGGATTTTAGATTTTGGCAAATCAAGTTATTTTCTGTCAAATATTATTGCTATGTTAGGAGTCCCACCATCTCTTGTTTCTCTTTCAGAATCCATCTAAGGGCCATTGTGCTCCTAGGGGTGGGGGTGGGGGTGGGGGGATCCATCTAGAGGTCATCTTCCCATTTAGAAGTAAAATTTATTAACAATTATAAAAGTCTAGTTGCTTTGATCAAAAAGACTTACCTCATGCAGATTAATAAATTTGTTATTCCTAAAGGCAAAGTGTGAAAGCAGTACCTTGTTATGACAGAAAACCCGAGGTAAAAATGATGTTTCCAGAGACAGCCTCCATAAGCCTCCATTATGAAACATAATCCTGTACCCCACACATACACACTTAGAGTCTGGGCTAGCCCTATCAGTGCTTTGACCCACACAGTATACTAGTAATAATAGTCTAGGACTTATACTAGTAATAATATTCTAGGACTCTGAGCATTAAGAAAGTCTGGCAGTTTCTGCTCTGTAGTTTGGAAGAAGACAACCAGAAGACAGGACAGACATGCTGGGAAGAAGTTCAAGCCAGCTGTGTAAAGAGGCTACAAGGTAAGAGCTGTGTGCCAGGCCCTGGAGCACAGTCCATCCAAGCCAGACAGGAAGGAGAGAAAAAGACCCTCTAGGCAGTTCAGCCTCAGCAGACAGACCCACTATGTGATAAGTTAAGGAGTTCAGCCCCAGCAGACAGACCCACTATGTGATAAGCTGTCTCCACCGAGTCCTGCCAACATGGCAGAGTCCTGAGCAAATAAATGGTTGCTTTTTTTCCTTCCTTTCTTTTAAAGCTCACTGGGTAGTTCAAGCTGTCCTTAAATTCCTGATCCTCCTGCCTCTGGCTCCCAAGGGCTGAGGTCACAGGCATGTGCCACTGTACCCAGCAAATAAGTGCCTTAAGGCAACGAATACAGGAGGTTTGCTGTTTTGCTTTTGTTTTTCAGGGCCGAACCTAAAACAACAGATGACCAAAGTACAGAACGAAAAGCCACAAAGCCAGAAGAGAGTGGTAAGGAGCACATGTCTGTAATCTTTAGCCTTTGTGAGGTGGGGGCAGGAAGACCAGAAGTTCAAGGTCATCTTCCAAGCTGAGGTCTGTCTGACCTACCAGAGACCTCGTCTCAAACAACACACCAACCAAACCAAGCCAACAACAGAAATCCTACCACCACCAACAGCAATAGGCCTGTCTATCACAGACATGCCCGTTTCTGATTAACAGGGTTTTTTAATTTTTTTCACCAGGCCAAGTATGTTAGCTCAGTGCTAGAGTAACCACAAAAGGAAAGGGAAGCCATTGCTATCTCAGCCATCGCTTGCTTACCGTTTACTTTTGCTTACCACCCGGCACTTGTTCTATTCCTGTGATGTACCAAGAAACAGGGCTGATAGTTGTTTGTGGAAAGTTCATGTGTCTGTCCCTACGAGGAAGCAGTATTTTATCACTGACACTGTCTGGAAGTGTGGGGAGCAGATATAAGAAAAGGAATGTTACCCTCCGTTTTAAAAATTGTTTTGAAATTCCTACTAACAACAGAAACCCACCCCCAAACCTTTCACTACCAACTGCCCACACCAGGACACCAGGGTGGATTGTCTCTGCCTCCCAGCTTGAAACACTCTGGTTTGCAAACTTACATGAAGTAAGACACAGGAGTAAGGTCACCTTCGCAGCATGGAGCCGTCTGCACCAGCTGAACTCAAATCACACACCAGCAACACAATCTTCTCTCTGTTGGATGACAAAAGACCTGGCCATTCCTTGCCAGGCCAGACAACATGAATGCAACATCCCGTAATTCATAGGCTAATGCTCCAAGTGTTGCTATAGTACCCAGTTCCCCCACCCCCTGCTGTGGGCGACTTTCTCTCCCCATCTGTCAGAGTACCCTTGTCTGTTTTCCACGGTACTCAATACACTCCCTTATCTACCAGAACAAAAAGGAATTCAACCTCAAGTTTTGTTTGAAGGTTTACAGGGCTGGGCCACATTTATGCCATTGTCCAGATACAAGTAATGCTCCTGCCTCCTGCTCACAAAATTAGGTGGTGGCTGTCACCCTGTCAGCCTCACTGAGATTGCTACAGAGTACTCTTTCCTCCCATGCCACAAAGGAAGACCCTACAGCCCTTCCAACATAAATCAGTCAGCTATACTGTACAACTATAGAATCCCAAAGTGAAGTCTGCACCATCATTTTCAATCTGTGTACCAACAGGGACAGTCAGCTGGGCTTTGACTACATGCCAAACCGTTGGTAGTTGTCTAGGGAAAACGCAAAGTTGCTCTAGATTGCATTTAAGATGTCAGTCACTTGGGCTGGAGAGATGGCTCAGCGGTTAAGAGCACCCGACTGCTCTTCCAGAGGTCATGAGTTCAATTCCCAGCAACCACATGGTGGCTCACAACCATCTGTAAAGAGATCTGATGCCCTCTTCTGGTGTGTCTGAAGACAGCTGCAGTGTACTTATATATAATAAATGAACAAATAAATCTTAAAAAAAAAAAAAAAAAAAAAAGATGTCAGTCACTTAAAATTCCAGTGATACCCATTATTCCAGAATGAGTCAAACGGTACTAGAGAGCCTGGAACAGAAGTGTGGTGGTTCAAATAAAAATGGCTACCAGAGGCTCGTGGATTTGAAGAGTGGCACTCTGGAGGTGAATTAGGAGGCGTGGCTTGTTGGAGTGGGTGTGGCCCTGTTGAAGGAAGTGTGTCGCTGTGGGTGGGCCTTCAAAAGCTTGTAGCATGTCCAGTGTTTTTCTTCCTGCTATCTTCTTGTCTGGATGTAGAATTCTTAACTACTATCGAGTACCATGACTGCCTCTCCACCATGGTTGCAGTGGACTAAACCTCTGAAACTGTAAACAAGCTGCGCTTAAACGCTTTCCTCCATCACAGTTGCTGTGGTCAACACAATGGCCAAGAAAGGGCGTCAGATCCTAAGATGAAGTATAGATGATCGGTCCTGGGAATTGAACCCAAGTCCTCCGGGAGATCAGCTAGTGCTCTTAACCACAGACCCGTCCCTCCAGCCCCTATTGTTTTGAGAAAGGGTCTTACTATGTAGCCCTGGCAGGCTGTAACTTGCTGTGTAGGTCACTGTGGTCTACACCTGTGTTGGTCTTAGTCCTGCCTCCCAAGTTCTGGGGTTACAGGTAGAACTCTACTCTCTAAACGAAACATGGGAAACAGCGAGGGCCTGAGGGATCACTCCAGGGCCATAGCTTCTCAAGACTGCAGCTTCTGGGCTGCAGCTCAGCAGTAGAACTTGTGCCTAACATGCTAAGGCTTCACATACCAACCTTCGCCCACGGAAGGAAGGGAGGAAGGAAGGAAGGGAGGGAGGGAGCGAGGGAGCGAGGGAGCGAGGGAGCGAGGGAGCGAGGGAGCGAGCAAGCAGAGGGTGGGGGCTCTACAACTTTTGTAACTTCTGTAAATTGTCTTCTTAGTTTTTGTTTTGTTTTGTGTTTTGGTGCTTGGAGTGGAACCCATGAAGATGTCTAGACCCCAGAGAGAATGTAGACCTACCAAGCCCAAAGCTTGGCTGTTGCTTCTTGTTTGTCTGGGCTTCTGTTTTGTTTTGTGTGTTCGCTTGAGACAACGGCTCGTTACATAGCTTAGGCCAACCTTGAACTTACGACAGTTCTCCTGTTTTAGACTTCCAAGCATGGGAGGAAAGGCTCGTGTGCTGAGCTCAGACCTGCACAGTGTGTTGACCGCCCCTAGCACACACTGACGCACCTGAGCAGCTGTCTGTCCAAACGCAAGAGTGATAGAAACTGTCCCTGTCCCACCCCGGAGAGCCAGCTTCTCAGAGCCCAGATTACATAACTCAGGACAGAATAGAAAGAAAGTTCGAGAAGTAACAGTTTAGAGGGTTAGTTTGGACCTTGAATTTCACCTCTCCTCACTTTAGGTTTTTTTATTTATAAAATAAGGATTTTTTTTTTTGAAAGCCCTTCAAAAAGTTGTTCTGAGGGCTAACTGAAGTAATAAATAGGAAGTGTCTGATAGGATGTTTGGCATGTAGTCTGGGTGTTGCCTGCGTGTGCTGTTTTCTCTGACCTTCCAGCAGTGCTAGGTGAGAGAAGGGTTTCAAGAAAGGCTTCTTCAGGAGATGAGCTTTGAGCCAAACCCTAAATGACCCAAGGCTCTGTGAGGCTCTAATTTGAGAAGTAGAGAAAGTGGTGAGACTTTAGGCCCTGCCACCACCAGTCACAGCAGAAGACTGGCAATGTGGCCAGAGGGTCAGGAGAGAAGGCAGCGTGGTCACCAAACTGGACAGGGCCACTGTCAGAAGGGAGCTTGCAAACCAGAGCAAGCCTGCATTGTGTTTGAGATATGATGAGAAGCCAGGTTCTGTGGTGTGAGTCTTGTCATCCCAGGGACTCAGAGGGATAGGCAGGAAGATCACAGGTCCTTCCCGGGCAACTCATGTTACTTGAAAATAAAAGAATTTAAAAAAATTAAGGGTGGGAGATGGAGCTCAGTGCCCACTACTTGTCTACTGTGTACAAGGCTCTAGATTCAATACCCAGTATTGGAAAGGAAAAAAAAAAAACTACCGAAAAGTGAGTCGGCTCCATGATCAGCGGGCCCTCAGCGGGAGGAGAACCCAGAGGTGAGCAGGGAAATGGGTATGGGGTGGAACTGTTCTTTCAGAGCAAGGTGGCAGCAGCCATCTTGAAAATCCTCTTGGAAGCATGGTTCATTTTAAGGTTGAGGTGAGGCTGTTAAGCGG
This sequence comes from Rattus norvegicus, assembly GCF_021556685.1. NCBI lineage: Eukaryota > Metazoa > Chordata > Mammalia > Rodentia > Muridae > Rattus > Rattus norvegicus. The sequence goes on along the minus strand of NC_141538.1, from coordinate 29,511,489 downwards.
ACTGAGGCATGTATGGGGTGGTGATTCCCCAGCGGTCAGAATCCCACCACCATTAAAGGGAATGGGGATGGAGTAGAGGAGAGATAAGGGATGGGTGTACGGGTGTCGGGCCGGAAATGTTCTGTAGGTCTTCTGATGGAGATGTTCAGAGCCATTAGAGTTTGGTCTGCAGCCCCAGGGAGAGGTGGGATGACTGAGTCGAGGGTGTGGCTTCTCAGTGTTTCTGTCATATTTAGAGCAGTGGAAGTGAGTGGAATGCGATAAGGAAGACTATGATTCAGAAGAGGGCTGGGAAAGAAACAGCCCCAGTGAGAATGTCATACAAGAGTCCCTAAAAATAGCATCCTCCTCCAGAAAGCCTAAGCAGCTGCAAAGGAGCCCCAGTGATAGCCCAGGGACACCAGATTTCAAACCTACAGCCCAGTGGCTTTGGATCTGACCGTAGTGGTCAGTGGCAACCCTGACACAGCAGTTTATGGGGACTGGGAAACTCCTGGCTGGGAGAGGTTAAAAAGATCAATAGAAATAGAAAGTCTGATTGTAGGTAGGGCTGGAGGGACGGATCAGTGGGTAAGAGCATTTGTTCTTGACAAGGACCTGGGTTTGGTTCCCAGCTACAAGGAAGCTCAACCCCTTGGTTCCAGAGATCTGATGTCCTTCTCTGTGGACACCAGGCACACTTGTGGTACACAGGCATACTTGTGAGCACAACACTCACACACAAAAACAAATAAAGCTTAAAAACAAAATTTAAAAAGTCTATAACTGTATTTGTCTGCTCGGCAACCTTAACCAGGTTCCCAGAGTAGAGAGGTCAGAGAACAGTTGTTAGTGTCTGGCCCTTTGGAGAGCAGAAATCTGAGGGCAAGCAATGAGACCTGATGGTCTGTCTAACTTATCACCCTTCCAAATCTAGCCACACTCTGAAGTGCCAGGGACCAGGCCTCTAACAGGAATTTCAAGGTGTGTGTGTGGGGGGGGGGGGCATAATTCAGTTCATACAACTATGCAATCCTTTTTTTTTTTTTTTCTTTCTTTTCTTTTTTTCGGAGCTGGAGACCGAACTCAGGGCCTTGCGCTTGCTAGGCAAGCGCTCTACCACTGAGCTAAATCCCCAACCCCTATGCAATCCTTTTAAGATTTATTTCTATTTTAGGTGTATGAATGTTTACCTGAAGGTGTGTATGCCTGGGTGTGCCTGGTGCCCATGAGAACCAGAGTATGTCAGATCCCCGGGACAGTTGTAAGATGTTACGTGGGTGCTTCTGCAAGAGTAGCTTGTGCTCTTTACCACCGAGCCATCTTTCCAGTTCCAAGAAACCCTTTTAAAGGAAATGTTGAGCCAGGCACGGTGGTATACACCTGTACCCTTGGGAAGTAGAGGCAAGAGGACCAAAGACTGTAGGCAATCACAGTTACATAGAATTAGAGGCCTGTCTGGGGTGTCTGAGACTGTCAAACAAAAGTAAAGAAAAAGAAAATGCTAGAGAGGAGAGCCCGGGGCAGCTAGAGGGGTATGGGAGGTGGGGACATTTTAGTCTCATCTCCGATTTCTGTTAGGGGAGAAATGACACCCAGGTATTACTGATGAGAAGGATGTCACAGAGAAGCTGAGACTGGCTGGAGAACAGATGGGGTAATCGCAGTCGCAAGGCCTACCTGAGAAGGGATGGGATCAAGAGGTGTTAAATGACTTAGTCGTGTCACATAACCTGTGTGTCACTGGGGCCTACACTTGACCCCAGGAATTATCATTCTGCAACTGCTGAGAGCCATCAAACTGCATTTTAATCCTTTCTTTGAGAGGGACTAATCAGAATTCTCCCTCAGGATTTAGAGAAGGAAACCTGTTCACATATCAAGTGACAGCTGCCCTGGCGACCTATATACCAGATACCGAAGGCTGGTGAGGTCAGTGAGTTCATGACAGGGGACAGGGAGGGAAAGATGGGCTTGTCTGACAAACTAAAACACCATGGGAACCAGGTCCATTGGTTGAATATTTTGAAACTATGACCAGCCTTGGCATATTTGTTCCAACTGAGCTTAGTCAACTTGCTGGTGAGCTTGGCAGGCCTCCCACAGCCGTTTCAGAGGGGTTACATCATGGGGTTTCCATATGCAGATCATGTCCTCTCTTAGTGCCAAGGAATATGTGGCTTTGCGATGTTGCTTCTGCAAACTCTCTTATCTCGACACTTGCGCGTTGCAGCCCCAATGTCAAACAGATCAATCAATAAATGGACCTTGGCTTCACATTTTGTACAGAACAATTGAACAGACACACACACACACACACACACACACACACACACACCGAGTCCCCTGGCCACGAGACAGCCTGCGTGCTGCCAGGTGACAGGCTCCCGTCACTTGCTCCTGGTCATAGGCTCACCTGAAGAGACAGGTTAAAACCCGAGCCTCAGGAAGGCCTTGTTGTTTCAGTCAAGGCCATTTTCAGGCCTCGTCTAGGTTACCTGAAGGCAAACCCTGATCGACTTGGAAGCTGATGACCGATCTGAGTCCACCCAGTGAAAACAACTCCAGGGTGTTCTGTGGGCCACTGCGGTGCCGAGAATAAACAAGGAACGAGGGAGCGGGCTTTAGTATGTAAGGGATCTCAAACAGTAGCATCCTGGTCTCTCTAACCCAAACCAGAACGGTAAGTCCTCACATTGGTTTCCTATCTCCTCACCAATCTTCCTGTGAGTGCTTCCTTTCAGTACCCTCAAACATATCTGCTACAAAGCCACCTATGCGGCCTCCCTCCTCTGGAAACCACCTGGAGCAGCCGCCCCTGGGAAGGCAGTAAAACTGTGCTGTTTGTAATGGCAGGTTCTTGAGTTTCTGTGGTTTCAGTTTCTATTTCTGTTGCTGACTGTTGTGACTTCTTCTCTCATCCCTTTTATGGGTAGTTTTGCATTTCCCCGGGCACCTGCGCTCAGCCTAGAGTGTCAGCTACATAAAACTGTTAACAATCCTGTGGCCAGTCAGTCTGTCATTATTGATCCCGGAAAAATGTCTTGTGAGACCAAAACCTCAAGCTGGCTGTGCTGAAAGATGTATGTAATCCCAGCACTTGGGAAGCTGAGGCAAGAGAATCCAAGTTTGAGTTTCTGTGTCCTGAATTCCGGGCCAGACCAGGCTGCAAATCGGGACATGAGGCCCTGAGTCAGAGTGAAGTCGAAGTATACCAGAATGCCGCACCTCTAACATTGATAGACGGTTTGACCTTGCATTGATTGATCGCCTGCGATTCTCCTCAAACATCAGAAACTTCCTCAGGGGGTTTCCCTCTCACTCAGTACAGCTGAGCACAGTGAGGTGTCTGCCCTTTCCCTTCTGCAACCTCTTTGTCCTGGCTCTTTGTTGACAGAGAGCAGCCACTGTCACATTCTTTCCAGCTTTATTTTGTGACTGAACTTCAGACCCAGTTCATTCAGAACTTCTCCTTAGATCCATTCATAAATCAAAACATTCGCCTGGTAGTAATTGAAGAATAATCGTTGACCAATAATAACGGATAAGTTCCAGTGTTCTTTGTCTACCTCATTTAAAGTGGCCACCACAACCATTTATTGAATTGAAATCATTATAAGCATTATCACTGCTATTGAAGAGGTCAGAAAGTTAGTGTCTTCTGGCGAGCAAGTAACAGAACTTAAACAAAGAGAGCGGGTGAGGTATGGTACAGTCCAGGTCTTTTTTTTTTCATCCCATAATAATCGGTGTAATTGGAACTGGATGTGTAGCTTAGTAGGTGTGATGTTTGTCCAGCATGGAGGGGCCCTGAGTGTTATCCCCAACAGTTCATAAGTGGGGTGTAGTGGCTCATACCTGTAACACCAGCACTCAAAAGGTGGGGAAAGAAAACAAATCAGAAATTCAAGGTTTCCCTTGGTACATAGCAAGTTTCAGGGCAGCATGAAACACACGAGAGCTTTTCCCAAAATAGACAAATAGTCACCCCCATCATTGTGTCTATGAGTCACCAGCTCCAGACAGACCAGTGTCCTGGGAGGCCTGTCACCACGTGGGTGGCTGATAGCCAGGCTACCCCAGCACTTCTGATTCAGCAGCTTTAGGGTAGAATCTGCAAGTGTTCTCCTTCACATCCTTGGCTCCCTCTTGTCAGCTCCCTCCTACCCAGGAGCCATCGCCTAAGCTAGTTCTGGCCAGTGAAACGTTTTCAAGGGAGCCATTTGCTGGATTAGTGTCAGAAACATGGCTTAGTTGTTCTGTTGTTTGTTTTGTCTTTTAGTTTAAAATTGTATTTACTTAGATGCACTCAGGATGTCAACAAAGCAGCTGCATCTTTTGTTTGTTTTTGCAATTACGGTGGTATTCACTTAACAGAACAATTATCTTCACATAAGCTGCATCAGAGACAACTGAAGATGGGAAAAAACAAATCCAAAAAACATAAACTGAAAAGAAATAAAGGAAACCAAACCACTGTCCCCAAATATAACTAACTTTGTGCTGTGCACCAACAAGAACCTGCTTTAATTTCCATGCCAATTTACAGCCCCCAGACTGTACCAGGCAAGGTTGGTGGCTATTGAAAATACCACCAGGACAGGGCTAGCTAACACATTCGGTACTGTGTTAACTATACAAAAACAGACACTGTACAGTTTAAAAACAAATCTTACAAGCCTTACATTTCAATGTTTTTCTTTAACCATCTTTTTTCTTTTCTTTTTTTTTTTTTTTTTTTTTTTGGAGCTTGGGACCGAACCCAGGGCCTTGCGCTTGCTAGGCAAGCGCTCTACCACTGAGCTAAATCCCCAACCCCAATGTTTTTCTTTAAAAGGAGTGAGTTGTGTACTGGGAAGTTAAATACTTCATAAACAAGAACAACAACAAAAAAACTGCACTTGAATCAACTTCTTCCTCTTCTTCCTCCTCCTTTTCCTCTTCCTCCTCCTTTTCCTCTTCCTCCTCTTCCTTTATTTCATCCTCATCATCATCATCTCCCCCTTCCTTCTTTTTCTTGCTCTTCTCAGCCTTGACCACCCCCTTTTTCGCTGCATCAGGTTTTCCTTTAGCTCTGTAGGCAGCAATATCCTTCTCATACTTCTCCTTCAGCTTGGCGGCCTTCTTCTCACAGGGCTGCTTGTCATCCATGGCAGTGTTGTTCCACATCTCTCCTAGTTTCTTTGCAACATCACCAATGGATAAGCCAGGATGCTCGCCTTTGATTTAGGGGGCAGTACTCAGAACAGAACAAGAACGTTGAAGGAGGCCTCTTGGGTGCTTTGGGGTCCTTGAACTTCTTTATGGTCACCCAAAGAACTTGAACTTCTTGTTATCTCCCAACAAGAACAGCTGCCTCACCAAGTCCCCTGCCACTACAGCGAGACCCACTCTGTGTCCACACCTTTCTTACCCTTACAGGTTCTACCCTAAGCCTGAGGCAGAATGGAGCCTTCCTTCTCTCAGTGGTTTTTGTTTGGGACTTTGTCAGCATCGAGAAAAGGAATCATTCAGGATTCTGTTGGACGGAGAGGAGGTGCTGCATCTGAAGCCTGGAGTCTGGAGTAGCAGGACAGGGGGTCCAGGTTGGCAATAGAAACTGGAGTGAGATTGAATTAATATTGAAAGCCCTAGGCTAGATGAGCTGCTGCCTAGGGAATGGATTTGAGAAGACATATTTGGACTGAGCCCAGGAGCCCTCAGAACCTTTGGAAATGGGAGTGAATCTGTGAGAGGGATCATTGGCCAGGAGAGGACAGGTGACTGGTGAATCCACTGCATTTATACAGTCACTGCCCACAAAGAATCAGAGAAGGAGGAAGAAAAGCATGAAGGGGAAAACCTCAAATTTGAAAACATGTATACCAACAAACAACACCCTGGCATTGAAATTCAGACAAGAAAGAGGTTAGGATTAAGACACAGGTTGGGAACTTTATGGTGGGTAAAACATACAAATTATGTGAAAAATACTAAGGCTCTAACAGGAAACAGACAAAGGATGTGAACAGAGAGCTCCCAAAGAAGGAAACACAACTAGTAAACAGAGATTAAGAAAAATGTTTGACATCATCAGCGAGGAAATACATACTAAAACTACAAGATGAAACGTTTTAAATTTACCAAGTGAAAAGAAGCTATTCGCGCCATTTTACCCAGTCATTCCAGTTCAGGGAAATCTAAGAAACTAAGCTGAAATGTGGATGGGATGGGGGGGTGGGGGAGAAAGACCACAATGTTATCTACAACAATAGAAAATGGTTCAAATGCTTAACACTGAGAGGCTGGCTTAGAAAACCGGCCTGGCGTATTATTACTTGTGGTTTGGATAAGAATGGCCACCAAAGGCTTAGTCACCAGGGAATGGCACCATTTAAGAAGGGTTAAAAGGATTGGGAGATGTGGCCTTTCTGGAGTAGCTGTCGCCTTGGGGTTTTGTCACTGGGGTGGGTTTTGAGGCATCAAATAGCCCATGCAAGGTCCAGGTTTCTCTCTCTCTCTCTCTCTCTCTCTCTCTCTCTCCCTGTCTGTCTGTCTGTCTGTCTGTCTGTCTGTCTGTCTGTCTTCTGATCAGGATGTAAACTCTCAGCTACTCCTCTAGCACCAGCCATGCTCCACACTGTGATGATAATGGACTAAACCACTGAATCTGTAAGCAAGCGTCCCCCACACTGTCTGTGGAGTTTGAATATGCATGGTCCCCATAGACTAGTGTGTTTGAGTGCTTGGCCATAGGAAGTAGCACCATTAGAAGGTATGGCCTTGTTGGAGGACATGTGTCACGGTGGGGGTGGGCTTTGAGGTCTCTGCTCAAACTATGCCTTGTGTGGCACAGTCTCCTGCTGCCTGCAAATCAAGGTGTAGAACTCTCAGCTCCTCCCCTAGTATTGTTTGTCCGCCTGCTGCCATGCTCCTCGCCATGACAATTATGGAAACTGTAAGCCAGCCCCAGTGCAACATTTTCCTTTATAAGAGGTCATGTTGTGGTCACGGTGTCACTTCACAGCAATGAAACTCAAAGCTGGAAGTTGGTACCAAGGACTGGGGTGTTGCTGGGATAGGCCTAACCATGCTGTTGTTTGGAGGAAGGTGGATTTGGGCACTTTGGGTTAGGAAAGCACTACAGTGCTCTAAGCACTGTGTAGAGCCACAGGGCCCTCCTAGCAGGAACATGGAAGGCGGTGGTGCCGAGGGTGAGTTGAACTGTGGGGCCTCCCTCGAGAGGTTTCAGAGGGGAAGAATGTTTGCGTGTGGCCTAGAGACTGTTCTTGTGACATTTTGGTGAAGAATGTGGTTGTTGTTTGCCTTTGTCTGAAAAGTTTGCCCGAGGCTAAAGTGTAGAGTTCTGGATTAATTACATGAGGAAAGGAGATTTCAGAACAGCCCAGTGGGGCTGTGCCATTGTGATTATGTGCAACGCTGAGCAAGGGAAAATACAAAATGCATGGTTCAAGGAGAAAGGGGCACCAGGAAGTACATGGACCTGGATTCTGTGTTCAAGGAGATAGGCAGAGTCAAGGTATTAAACGGAATAAAGAGGGTGGTGACCTCTTTGCAAGATCCCACCCAGCCAGCTAGGCCTCCGTCGTGTGAAGAGGAATTTAAGAACAGTTTGTTACACGCCCTTCATTTTGGAGCTCATTTGGCAGAGGCCTGCAGATCTCTGAGCTGAAGGTCAGCATGACCTACTGAGTAAGTACCTGGACGGCCATGCTTAGGCAGTGAAGGAAACCGTTGAAAACAGAAAGCTTGTCAAAATGTAATTGAGCAAGGGGGCCATGTTCCAGGCCCATCAAGCACCTTTGGTTGCATTGTTTTGGCTTTAGAACTAGAGATAGAAGAAAGGAGTTATAAAACTTCCCTTGTCAACTAAGAAAAGCCACTGAGGTCGGGGCAGCAGGTGTCCCTGCATGAAGGCCCAAGGGAGGCACTGCGTGAAGCTGTGAAAGTGAAGCCTCCATTACTTTGGAGACACCAAGAGGTTAGAGATGCCAGAGCCAGGGGATACCCACCCAGGAGAGCTGCTCACAGCGAGTGGAACCAGCCTAAGAGAGAGGTGTGTGGTACAGTCAACAAAGCTGAAAGGGGTTGAGATCTGAAGGAGACTTTGACATCAGATACGGAGGTGCAGAGTTTGGAGTTTGCCCGATGGTTTTCAGTCTTGCTTTGGTCCAGTCTTTCCTCACGGTGCTCCCTTCCCTATGTTTTGTAACAGGAATGTAAACCCTGTGCCATTATATATTGGAAATACGCGATCTGCTTGATTTTGATTTTTACAGGGGATTACAGTTAACAGATTGCATGAATCTCAGAAGAGCCTTTGAACTTTGGACTTTTAAACAAGTTTGAGACTCTTACAGACTGAGGACTCTTGAATTTAGACTAAATGCATTTTGTCATGGGTACAAGCCTCTGAGGACCAAGGAGTGGAGTGTGGTGGCTTGAGTAGGAATGGCCTCCATAGACTTGTGCGTTTGAATGTTTGGCACTATTAGGAAGTGTGACGTTGTTGGAGGAATTGTGTTATTACAGGGGCAGACTTTGAGGTCTTAACTATACCCGGGGTGGCACACGGCTCATTCTGCCTGCAGATCAAGATGTGGAAGCTCAGCTCCTTCTCCAGCACCATGTCTTGCTCCTTGACATGATGATAACGGACTAAACCTTTGAAGCTGTCAATCAGCCCCAGTTCAGTGTTTTCCTTTATAAGAATAGCTGTGATCATGGTGTCTCTTCATAGCAATAAAGCCCAAACTAAGATAGTGTCTCTTCACAGAACAGATATTAAACCACGACTAACTTATTAGTACTAAATCACAGACATGTGTAAAATATCTAGGAAGAGTTTATGGTAAGAGGAAAATGTATATGGTGTTGATTTTTAAGCATTAGGGGCTGTGTAGATGTCTCTGTCCATTAAGTACCTGTCAATTACTTGTGAACACCCTAGTTTGTTTGCTAGAGCTCACATAGAACAAAAAGTCAGGAGGATGTCTGGGGCCTGCTTGGTTAGTCAGTCTAGCTGAATTGGTAAATTTTGGGTTCAGTGAAGAACTCTGTCCCAAAAATACAGTAGAGAGCAATTGGACCTCTGGCCTCCACTCTTGTGGGCACACATGTGTGTACAGACCACACACACACACACACACACACACACACCCCAAGCAGGATTAAATTATATAATGTATCACACATTTTGCTTACGGGAATACTGTGGTAAAGGGAAACTCAGCTGCATGTTCGCCCAGAGTCACACAAGAAGACTTTTCTTTTAGAGTTCAGGATATCAGGAGTCCAAAGATAACTCAGAAAGTTCCGTGTCCTGTCTAACTGAAATTTGAAAATGATCTTCCTATTTATAGCCTAACAAAACCTGAACCTTCTGATCTCATCCGAAAAACTCGTCTTCAGGAGTAAACAATAAAGCCTAAAAGATGTAAATATAACCAGGATCTAAAAATAACACAGCAAAAATAAGAAGCCAGTTTAAGGTGGCAGCTGACTGCACAGCTGGACCTTCCACCTCTCTGCCCACATCTGCATCCTCAGGCCACTGTAGATGCGGCTGGGTTCTGAGAGACCGTACTGCGGGGTGCACGAGACCTTGGTGGGGAGTGCAGGCCCATGGTATAGCACTTACCTTGGACATGGGGGTCTAATTGCTGTGAACAGACAGCATGACCAAGGCAGTTCTTATAAAAGAAAGCGTTGGATTGGGGGCTGCTTGCAGTTTTAGAGGAAACAGACGGGCATGGAGGTGGAGCATTACATGCTAATCTCCAGGCTTAGAAAAGAGGGAGAGAGGGAGACAGAAAGACAGAGCATGGTGTGGGCTTTTGAAACCTCAAAAGCAACGCCTAGCAACCTCCCTACTCCAACAAGGCCATACCTCCCAATCCTTCCCAAACGGTTCACAGGGACTAAGCAAATAAGTGTGCCTGTGGGGGCCATACTTACCATATTACCACAAAGACCCCAGTCAGTACCTAGTGGGGAGGGGGAGGGAGACTCGAATGGAGAGGGAAAAGTGGGAGAGGAGAGGGAGGGTAAGGAGAGAGACGAGAATGTGTAGAGGAAGCTAATGGAGACATAGAGCAAGGCTGACATTCCCTCATGATGTTTAGTTTCTGACTTCCTCCTAAAAAGGATTTCAGTGGCACCATACCCCTGCTCAGACTGAGGTCAAAGCCACTACAGACACATTGTCCCGGAGGAAGTGACCCTGCCCACCTGTGACAAAGACTAGCGTAGAAGTACCTGCTTCTGTGCCAGGGTCAGCGGTGGGCACGCTGTACTCAGGATGCTCACGGATGAAGGAAAGCCCCGTGCATAGATTTCACATAGTCCCATGTCTCAGGCCCCTTGGCCGTTTCTCCTGGGGTTCTGAGACCTATATCAATGGGCCCAATATGTATGCTTTGGTCATCTATGGACTACAAATATAAGGAAGGTGAAGCGTTTTATTGCCCAGTGATTCCACAATGTAACGATTACTCAGGTTTGCCGTGATCCCAGAACAAGCAAACACTCTTTGCTGCCCACCCTGTGAAGGTCTCCAGGCTGCCGTGCAGCTCAGTGATAGGGCATGTTCAGGGCTCTGGACTCATTTCCCAAGACTAAAAGGAAGAGAAAAAAGGGTGATAGTTATGCAGTACATAACACTCAATAACAAACAACCATGTTGTAGGTTTACGGATTTACTGTAGAACACTTTCCATCATCATTTTAGAGTATATGCCTAATTAAAAGGAAAGTGTAGTATATGCACAGTTGGGCATGGTCGTGCACAATGCTAGAGCAGGAAGTGGAGGCAGGAGAAATGAGATCTATTTAAGGCCAGCCAGGTCTATGTAGATACTAAGTTCCCGACCAATTATGAGACCTAGCCTCAAACACAAAAACAAAACCAAGGCTGATGACAAGTCTCAGTGTTTAAGGCCTAATTTGTGGACAAGCCTCATGACCCGTGTTCTGTCCCCAAATCCCACGTGGTAGGAGGAGAATAGACTTAAGTTGCCCTGTGACCTCGAGTGCACATCATGCCTTTCAGAAAGCAGCTTCTCAGGAAAGTGTTCTCCGTGGCGCGATCAAGGCTGTTCGTCATGAGAGTCAGCATCTGAAATATCGGCAGTGTGCCAGGGGAAGGAGACACATGCAGGGCGCATGTGCACACATACACGCATACACGCATGTATTCATACATGCATACACAAAACAAACGGACACAACTCTTAAATTTTTTCTGAACTTCTTTAAAAAAGAAAAATATATACAGTAGCGCATGCTTTTGATCCCAGCATGGGTACTTAGGAGGCAGAAGCAGGAGGATCTCTTGTGAGTTTGAGGCCAGCCAGGGAGACCTTGTCTCCAAAAGCAAAACAAAATTGCGAAACCCATAAAACAGACAAAACCTCTATGCACTAAACTGTCTCCTAGTGCCTCATAGGTCAGTGTTACTGTGTCTGTTGGTTGCATTGAGATCTGGATCAATGATCCAGTACCAACAAGTCTTGTGTACGTGCACTCCTACATTCTGTGACAGTCACATAAAGATGAAAATCTCTTCCCTGGTCCCCTCTCCACCCTTATCAGTGCATGACCGTATTTTTAAAATTCCTGACTCACCAGGTAAAGAATGATTCAGTTGCTTGTAAGACAGCCAGCTGCATTACGTGCTCTCTGGCAGTGTCCCCTCCACATTTGTCTCCTAGTGCACAGACGCTAGATCAGAAAAAGAAGGTTCTAGCCCTCTGGGAAGCTGGCTTCTGAACGTTTCGGTCTTGAAGCTGACTTACAGGGTTGGGATGTAATCCAGTTGGTAGATTGTTTACCCAGCAAGCATGGCACCCAGGATTTGATCCTTTGAACTGCACAGAACTGGATGTGGTGTCTCACATTTGAATTTCCAGCACTCAAGAGGTGTGAGGGGGGAGAATCAGAAAGTCAAGGCTATCCTTAGGGACATGGTGGGTTTGTGGCCTAGGCTACATGAGACCTTGTTTCAAAAGAAAAAGATTAAAAGTTTTGGTCAGTCAGTGTAAAGGAAAATGGATTTCTGACTGTAGAAATAAATGAGGCTGACTGTGGTGGAGAACATTTTTGATCCCAGCCATTGGGAGACAGAGGCAGATAGATGTCTATGATTCAAGGTCAGCCTAACCTGCATACAGGGTTCTGGGCCAGGCAGGGCCACCCAGTGAGTACTCAAAAGAAAAGAGGTACAATTTGAACATTCATTTCTAATAACTCTCTCCACTGGGAGTGGGAGAAGTGGGCTATGGTCATGGCTGTAATACCAGGTTGGAGGTAGAGACAGGAGGATCAGGAGTTCAAGGCCAGCCTATACTGTGTATGTTGTTGTTGTCATTGTTGTTGTTGTATTATTTCTCCTCCTCCTCCTCTTCCTCCCCCTCCCCCCTCCTTCTTCTTCTTCCTCCCCCTTCCCCCTCCTCCTCCTCCTCCTCCTCATCTTCTTCCTCTTCTTCTTTTTAGATAGGGTTTCTCTGTGTAGCCCTGGCTGTCTTGGAACTCACTCTGTAGACCAGGCTGGCCTCCAACTCAAAGATTTTCCTGCTTCTGCCCCTCCCAGTGCTGGGATTAAAGGCTTATGCCACCACCTCTCAGCAGGAAAAGTAATTTCTAAAGAGGAATACTAAATGACTACCATGTAATTAGGATTGCAGTTCTAAACATGAACTGTCTGTGGTATTTGTTCTGGCTTTCACAGCTACACGACCTTGAGCAAGCTATATGATTTGGGGGTGGGGTGGGGTGGGGTGGGGAGGCTTTTTCATTACGTGGGAATTGCTGTGATAAAATACTCTGACCAGAGCAGCTTAAGGGAGGAAGGGTGTTTTGGTTCTGAGTTGAGGTTAAAGTCCATCCTAGCCACTTTACGAATATAGGCAGGGAAAGCAGAGAACGCGTGTACGCCAGTGCTCCACTTGCTCTCTTAGCTCCGCTGCAGGCCAGGACTAGGGGATGGTGCCGCCCACTAGGAGAAGGTCTTCCAACCTCACTGTAATCGAGACAGTCCTCTGGGGCTCAGAGGCCCACCTCCCAAGTGGTTTTAGGTTTTGTCAAGTTGATAACTAGCACCATCATGAGAACTCCTTTACAAGGTCATTGTGAGCATTGAATGAATCCGTAAAGAACTCTGAATAGTACGCAGCCCATCACTCCTCCTCTATAAGTGGTTGCTAAATGCCATATTAATAAAGTAAAATGGGAAGGCAATCTTGTTTGCTGTCATTTGTTAAAACAGTCGTCACAGGGCCAGCATGAAAATAGATCTGTGGCAGCAAGGCCCGAGCAGGGAGCCTTTCAAAATGACTACATTCTTTGTTTTGCGTTTGTATATGTGCAGGTCTGCATGTGCTTCTTTTCCTGTCAAACTGTGGTTATTTCACAGATACTAGATCCAACTGTTTAAATAGGCTTATAAAATAGATTATACTTATGAGGTCTGCATACTATAATGGTAAAAGTGTTTATGATATAACATTGAAGATAAAGAGAAACATGTTCAGGAGAGTCTCAAGAATATTAAACAAGCGTGTGACCAAATGAGCCGCGTTCCATAGGAGGCAGACAGGAAGGAAAGCCCAGAGACAGCGGCCACGCTGCTGCAATGCAGAAAGAGTGATCTTTACCTCGTGCGTGTTGATGTTCTGTGTACACTGTTTCTGGAGGAGCTTGGTCTTTTATGGCCAGTATGGAAAAAGAACCCACAGGTGTCCATCGGGTGTGGTGAACCACAGAAATCACCCAAAGTCAGAACTAGTGTGTGGGAGACAACAGTGCGCAAAAGAGCTGACTGGGTGTATCCTGAGGAAGGTGTGACTGGGATGTACCTATTTCCAGGAGAAAAATCATATTGTCATGAGTCAGACATGAAGTCTCATGTTTACTCTCATTGTCTCGTTTTTTCCAGCAATAGCCCCTGACTTAGGGGTGTGTGTGTGTGTGTGTGTGTGTGTGTGTGTGTGTGTGTGTGTGTGTGTTCATATGTGTGTGTTTCCTCCTGTCCAAACCAACTCAAGGGAGAAATGTTTATTTTGGCTCATAGTTCAAGGTACTGATGGAAGAGAAGTCAAAGCAGACGGTCACAAGACACCCCTGGTCTGGAAGCTGAGGGGGATGCTGCTGCTGCTGCTGCTGCTGCTGCTGCTCTCCCTTCCTTTAAGTATATAGTCTGCGACCCCAACTAGGGAATGGTGCCTCCCACAGTGGGCAGATGGTTAGGTGGTTAATTAACATACTCAAGATAATCCCACAGTGGCATGGCCAGAGGTCCATTCCTAGTTGATTGCCCATTCTGTCAAGTTGATAAGAACCATCACTCTGCCTTTTGTTTGGGCTTCCTGTCCCCCCAGTGTTTCACATTCTACTCAAGAAAAGCATCGCAGGATCCAGGCCCAGGTGAATCAGCAAAGCATATTCCCTGTGTCTTGTGATTGGCTCCGAGAAGCAAATAATGGAAACAAATTAAGTCGAAGCCACTACAACAAGGCTCATTCCTGCCACCACATTCTTGACTCTTGACATACTGAATGTGGACCTTTGTTTGGTTTGTTAGTGCTAAGGATCAAACCCAAGGCCCGGTACTTGTACATACCCCTCCACTGAATTAGGGCCCCAGGCAACTGAACTTGAAACTTGCTGGCTGAAGCAGCTTTTATCATCTAGCATTCATGTGCAACCTGAGAACGCAGCAGCAGACAGAAGGGAGCAGCCATCTGCTTTTAGCCAATGTACAGGAGCACTGACATTCAGTCCGTGTGCTGGCACAGGCTTCAAATCCTAGCACACCAGTGGCAGGATGTCTTACTTTGGGTTTCATTGCTATGAAGAAACAACATGACCACAGGAACTCTTATAAAGGGCAGTATTTAATTGGGGCTGGCTTACGGTTTAGAGGTTCAGTCTGTTATCATCATGGTGGGAGGCACGGCAGCGTGCAGGGAGGTGTGCGGGGAAGGAGCTGAGAGATCTATATCTTGACCAGCGGGCAGCCAAAGGAGACAGTGTACCGTACTGGGCATAGCTTGAGCGTAGGAGACCTCAAAGCCCACCCCCATAGTGACACACTTCCTCTAACAAGGCTGCATCTACTCCAATAAGACCATACCTCCTAATAGTGCACTCCCTGTGGCCAAGCATTCAAACACAGGGGTCTATGAGATACCTATTCAAACCAGTGCACAAGAGGATCACTGCAAGTTAGAGACCGCCCTGAGCTACTTAGGAAGACTGCTTCAAAAAGCCTAAAAGAGCTGGGTCTATAGGTCAGTTGGTAGAGGGCCTGCTCAGTATTGCATGAAACCCTGGGTCCTACCCTGAGCACTACACAGACCGAGTATATTTATCTGTGATCCCAGTGCACAGAAAGTGGAGGCAGGAAGGTTAGGAGTTCAAGATCATCTTAACCCACATAGCAAATTTTAGGCTCGCCTGGGCTACCTGAGACCTTGTCTCAAAACAGAAACCAAACAAAACAAAAAAACAGAAAAATAATAAAACCTTTGCTAACTTTCCAGTTCAACGGTCTGGTCCTCTTCAGATGGTAATTTTTAAAAAATTATTATTATCATTGTCATTGCCTTTCGAGGCAGGGTCTTGCTGTGGAGGCCAGGTTGACCTTGAACCCGGCAATACTTCTGACTCCAGAGTGCTGGCATCGTGGGTGGGCACCACCACACCCAGCTTCCAAATAGAGACCTTTGTCTTTTAGTGTGTGTTATCTTCTTGGTAAGTGGACCAGGTAAAAGGAACTGCTATAAATAGGCCTTTCATCTGTGGTGTTGCAACAGGGAGGGGATGCGTTCTCCAGCCCTGCGGTTGAGTGTCAGCATTTGACGAGCCTGGGCCTCTAGCTATGGACTCCATGCATGCCCCTTGGGAGGACAGAGTGACTCGCAGGGTCTGCGGGTGAGTGCTCACTCCCGTTACCTGTCAGCCTGCGCTGAGCCAGCTTGTCTCCCTCCAGGTGACCAGTTTCTGATGGAGCTAGCTCAGGAGAGTAGAATGTCCAGGATGGTTCCTTCCCCCAGTTCCCAGAAGCAGAACTCAGAAAAGCATGAGATTCCTGTAGAGTGTTCAAGTCCACAGGTGACTGACAGCACTGAGGATCTAGGAATGCATCTGTTACGGTGCCCTGCCCAAGTCTACCTTGGTGAGCTGTGAGTCTGTGTTCACCTAGGGGACAGCTCACTCCTGCATTCCCTTTGCAACTCAGAGGGCATAACAGCCCTCCCTCATCTACTAGGCTCACACGGCCTGTGCCCTGTGCGAGCAAGTTCCCTGGGAGACCAGAGAAGTCACCATTTGACTACAGCTGTTTGGATGGCCTGTTTGGGGATTTGAAGGTTTAATTGCAAAAATGGTGTTTAAGTGCTATCTTTGAGAGAGGACTTTTTGTCTTAAGAACAATGTGGTTGAGGGAACCCGGACTGTAAGGACAAGAGGTCAGAAAGTCCCAAGTGATCTTGGAGAGGTGTGTTTTTATAGTGGTGTTTGTATGAAAGGCGGTTTTAACAGCTGGTCGATGACTCTTGTAGATAATGTCACAAGCAGGGGACAGAGGTGTAGATTCTGGTGGCAGACAGACCTGTCTGGTCAGCCCCTCCTTGGGGAGAATGCCAAGTGCCATTCTTCATGAGTTTTCCTCACTGGTCAAGCTGCCTCTCCTAGACATTGGAAATGCTAGATAATCACTACCTGGCCTATCTTCCAACATGGTTGTGGTCCAACTGTAGCCAAAGGGGCTTGAAGGGAAAATCTGTAGAGGGGTTTCTGGAAAGTTACCTCCCTAGTCATAAAAGACTCTGAAACCTTTTTTCCTTTTCCCCCTCCAACATGGTTGTGTGACAGCGTCAGCTCTGGGGCTATCTCAGTTACACTGCCGTCATGAAAATCCAGACTAAAGCTGCAAGTCACGGTGCTGAGGGTGCAGAGAAGACACATACTTCGTCGCCAGTGATGTCACTGTGCCTCCCTATGTGTGCTTCCCATGTTTGAACCTTCATGTTGCACACAATGATGCACTTTCAGGTGTGTCCACCCTGGGGCGTGTGTCCCAGGAAACAATAAACGGAACCCAACAGTGGCATGTTATGTGAAAAGGCAGGATACCCCACAAGCCACTCGAGAGGCCTCGACACTAGTTTAACAGCAGCTCAGAAGTAGATAGAAAAATAAATAATCCTTTCGCCTAAGAGACTGGAAGATGCCAGCCACCTTCCATTTTCCAAAAAATTAAATACTTAAGTTGGGCACGGGTAGCTCATACTTGTAATTCCAGGACTTGTAGCAGGAGGATTGCTGCAAGTTCTAGGCCAGCCTGATCTACATAGCAATTGCTAGGCCATCCTGGGGTACATAGCAAGACCTTAGTAACACCCAGTAAAGGGGGTGGAGAGATGCTCGCTGGTTAAGAGTGGCGACTGTTCCTGAAGAGGATCCCAGCACCACACAGTAGCCTGCAACCATCTGTAACTCCAGGATCTACTGCCTTCTCTGGCCTCCGTGGATACCAGCCCATACGTGTTCCACATATGTATATGACGGCAAAACACTCACGCACATAAAATACACGTAAGTGCTTGAAAACCACAATACACTAAATAAATATGAAGAACACACAATATAAAAATGTATTTATATGATTTTTAAAACATTTTTGTACTTATTTAAAAATTATGGCTGGCCAGATGGCTGGGTAGGTAAAGGTTAGTGAAGTCACCCTCTTGACTTCCACACGTGGACACACAAACACACACATACACTTTTTTTTTTCCTAAAAATCCCAGTGGTTATTTTTATTTTTTTTTTTCTTTTTTCTTTTTTCTTTTTTTCGGAGCTGGGGACCGAACCCAGGGCCTTGCGCTTGCTAGGCAAGTGCTCTACCACTGAGCTAAATCCCCAACCCCATGGTTATTTTTAAAATCTTTGTTAGTATTTACCAGGTTATGTGTAATGGGATTGTGGGGGAAACTAGAATCAGAGCACCAGTGACCCCAGAAAGTCTTCAGAAAGACCCCTTCAGTCTAAAAAGGGAAGGGTGGGGCTGGGGAGACAGCCTAGGAGCTAAGGGCAATTTCTGCTCTTCCAGAGAACCTGAGTTCGGTTCCCAGCACCCACATGTGGCAGCTCACAACTGCCCTTAACTCCAGCTCGGGGTTGGGTGGGGGTGGGGGGGTCGGATGTCATTTTCTAGCTTCCAAGGGCACAGGCACACACGTGGTGTACACTTAAACGACACAGACACAGGTGTTGCTGCCCAGCCTGATGGCCTGAGTTTGATTTCCTGGGATCCACCCGGTGGAAGGCGAGAACAGAGGCTGGTAAGTCGTCATCTGACTGCCACAGAGTGCATGGCACCCCCACTGCATGATATATAAATAAATGTAATTAAAAAATTAAAGGGTTGGGGATTTGGCTCAGTGGAAGAGCGCTTGCCTAGTAAGCGCAAGGCCCTGGGTTCGGTCCCCAGCTCCGGGGGGGGGGGGGGGGGGGGGGATGGGCCTCTTGTTCTTCCTGCCTATGCCCCAAGCCTTGGCTCACCACTCAGCCACTGACCGGCCAGGATTTACTGCTCATGTATTTCCCTGCAGCTTTTCTAAATTTGGATAAACCCCCGGAGACACATAGTTTCCAGTGCCTACGCTGGCGTGACCGTATGTTTATATGCAGTGGTTTTGTTTTTGTCTTGTCCCTCAGTCACCTTCTCCAGCAAATCAGGATGCAGGTCTCTGCTGCAGGAGGTCCTTGGCCACAGTCACTCCGCCTACCTGTGTCTCAGCCACCATGGAGCATAAGGGCAGGACAGTGAGCGAGCAAGCAGGCAGGAGTCAGAATTTGTTTAGAGTTTTACCCGAGCACACCTGAATATGTACAGGGTGGCCGCCATCAACAGGGACAGTCCTGGCTTGTAGATCAGCCCAGTTGTCAGCAAGGTATTCCTGAGGAAGAATCCCGCCACCTGTTCCTAAGAGGCTGTGATCAGAAAGGAAGGCGGAGATAGACTACAGGGTCTCCCCGTTGTTGCAGCCCCAAGTGTTGCTTAGGCTCTGACGATGCTTTCTTGTTTATCTCAGCATCTTCAGCCTAGTGTTGAATTTCACTCCTGAGTTAACTTTGTCAGTTTTATTATCTTTACTGTAGCTGCCTCCTCCAGGGTCACCCCACCCAAGGGCTCATCTAAGTGTCTAACGGTGTCAGGGAGACACAAGCAGTCAGCCTAGCACACTGGCGAGGCCAGAGTTTCATATCCAGCTGTGCAAAAGCAATCAAACAAACACCAAAAAGAGACAAGGAGTTTTCTAAGGTTCCATGTGGCCTGTGCATTCTAGAGCCCATACTTTGGCCTAAGCTGAACTAGGATGACTATTGCCCTCCCTGTGTTTCACTTCCATAACCAGAACCTCATTTTCTTTGTCCCTCTCAGTTCCCATGAGGCCACTCTAATGACAATTGGCTTGTACAGAGAAAAGTCAGAGGAGGGGTGAGGCAACACCAGCCACTAATTACAAAGATTTTAAAAATTGAATTCTCTCCACTTTTGAAATGTTTCTTCTCTTTTTCTTCCAAAGTGCGGAACCTCTCAGATAACTACCAGGTACCCAGAAAGGTGCCCAGGCTGTACCAACCACATCGGATTTCTTACTTTCATTCCTGTTTGCAAAATTTCTTAGGCCAGTGTGTTGTGAAAGTAGACGTGAGTGTGCATTTTTAAATTACAGGACTCAGAGGCTAGAGAGATGGCTCAGTGGGTAAGGATGTACCCTACAAACACAAGGATCTGAGCCCGGATCCCAGCACCCGCACAAAAGCTCCATATGACCGCTCATGCCTCAAGCCCATAGACAGCAGGGACAGGAGGCTCGCTCAGGCTGTGAGGCTGGCAGTGTAGCTCCAAGTGCAGTGAGAAACTAAAGTAGAGAGTGCTAATAAAAGAGTCTGATATCCCCCTCTGATCTCTGCTCTGTTTAAACATGAGCACACACACACTTAGACACACAAGTATACACCACCCAGAAAATTAAACAAAACAAAGCAACAGCCAAAAAAGAAAAAGAGAAGGAAGGAAGGAAGGAAGAAAAGAAAGAAAGAAAGAAAGAAAGAAAGAAAGAAAGAAAGAAAGAAAGAAAGAAAGCTAGCTAGCTGGGTAGTGGTGGTGGTGGTGGAGACATTTAATCCTTGCTGTCATAAGGCAGGGGGATCTCTGTGAGTTCAAGGCCACCCTGGTCTACAGCTACAGGACAGCCAGGACTACACAGAGAAACCTGTTTTGACACACACAGGAGAGGAGAGAAGAGCAGAGGTGGGGGAGGAGGAAAAGGAAGAGGAGGAGGAGGAGGAGGAGGAGGAAGAAGAAGAAGAAGAGGAGGAGGAGGGAGCATTATTTAATGGAATGAGCTCTGAAACCCTGAAGTTAGAGCTAAGGACATCTGGCTTTCCTGGTCCCAACCCCCAACCTAATTACATGCTTCAGTTTCCTCACTTACATGATGAAATCCACCATCCACCGAGCGGGCAAACAATGCAACATCTCTCAGGTACATGGGTCAGCACAAAGGTATGAAGCTCTGACTTTTCTGGCAACATGGGCGAGCCCATAAGACTCTGAAGCACACACACTGCATAATCCGGCTTGTATGATGGGTAGGACAGCTGAATCCACACTGACAGGCAATAGATAAGCAAATTAATTAGTGAAATGTTCTTAAATTACCTCGATGATGTCTGTATTCAAAACTCTGAAAATACTAAAAAAAAATAAAACAATTGCCTGGTACGTTTTAAGCAGTTAAAATGCATGGTGTATGAGCTATATCTTATTAAGGCTGACATGAAAACAAAAACACGGAATGGCAATTTAAATTTATTATTTTTGGAGGGGTACACACATACCACAGCGCCTATGTGGAGGGAGGTCAGAGGAAACCTTTGTGGAGCGGACTCTCTTCTCCCACCATGTGGCTCCCAGGGCTTTAAGTCATCAGGCAGGCTTGGCAGCAAGCCTCTATTCACCAAGCCATCCCAAGAGTCCTGCACCAGTCATTTCTATCCAACTTAGATAGGGGAAGTCCGGTGCTGTGAGCCTCACACCGGTGGTGACTGGAGATTGGCGTGCTTGCTCCAGTGACAATTCTGAGTGTTATCAATTCCAGCTTCCTTTCTCCTTCAGACTGCAGTGGGGAAGTTTTGTTTCCTAAGACTTAGTGTCCTGAGCTCTTCCAGTACGATGAACCCGAGAGAGACATCTAGAACCATAACAACCTCACGTTTGGTTCCAGAGAGGGACTTTGAGGAGGCTGAGAGGGGTGCTTTGTTCCCAAGACGAGGATAAAGACTCGTGAGGTGGAATTATGGCGAGGGTTTGTGTGGCTTGGCATTGTGAGACACCGTGTTAGAGATAAAAGTCTCCGGCATTGAGGAGGGACAACTGCATCTGCTTCTTCATTTTTGCCAGTTGAGGAAGGCCTCAAGCTTTGCAAAAAAAAGTGCTGATTTGAAGAGACAGGATCCCAATTTCATTAATGCCAAATCCCCAACACCCTTAAGATTTAAATCCTGGCTATGGTGGAGTGTACTGTAATCCTAGCAGTCAAGCTG
The DNA here is from genome assembly GCF_021556685.1 of Rattus norvegicus. Classification (NCBI taxonomy): domain Eukaryota; kingdom Metazoa; phylum Chordata; class Mammalia; order Rodentia; family Muridae; genus Rattus; species Rattus norvegicus. The sequence continues at coordinate 29,489,892 of NC_141538.1, read as the reverse complement.
AGGCAGGAGGATCAGGAATCCTGTAGCCGTGTGGACTACCAAATGGGGCTACGTCATAAATAATCACAATCCTAAAAGATTAAAATCCTGAAAGCCCGGCATGCCCAAACATAGGGGCGAGGCAGAAAGCCCAGATCTGCGGTGGGGCTGGATGCATGTTGGATTAGATGCAGGATAGAAGTCTGGTGTAGACATGAGTGTGGGATTCAGAAGTAGACAAAGCCCATCCTCTTGTGGATGCTGTCTTAACCATCCAGGACCCCGAAAAAAACAAACACAAAAAGCTAGCCGGTCTGGAAGCTCCTTCAGCCTCAGGGCCGAGAGTTGCAAGGTTGGCTTTTCTGGTTCTGGGGCCTTTGGACTTGGCACCTTGAAGATCTATCTGCCTGTGTGGGAGTGACTCATGGCAGGGTTTGGGTAACCCTCCACAGCCCTCCCCAGCCCTTAGGGTTCTGGAGCCTAGTCTGGAGCTTCCTCTAAGCGACATTCCCAGCCTCTGCCCCTGGTATCTGGGGTCTGCAGCCTTCCCAGTCATAACTCTTTATGCATTTTGCTTTTTGACCTATAAACACCATTTATCTTTATCAAAGCTGTTATATCTGTATGAGGTTTGTGGGAACGTCTGGATGTTTATGCCTGCAAAGATGTGTGTTCCGTAAAGTCAAGTGCCTGTCCATCATGTTTTTAATGTGCCTCAAATAAATGCTCCTTTCATCCTGTAATCATCTCAGTGTGGTGGCACACGTCTGTGATCCCGAATTTGCTAGGTGGAGGCAGGAGATCAGGAGTTCAAGGCCAGCCTAGCCCACGTGAGATCTTATCTGGAAATAAAGAATGTAGGTATTAGGATTTCAAATCTCAGCCTGTGCCTGGACAGAAAACACCCAGACACCATGGTTCTACGTAGAGAGGTTTAATGATAGAATAGAAGATAGGAAAGGCAGCCGGCCATGGGCACGTTTGGGGGCGGGGTGGGGGGCAGAACAGAGGAGAACAAAGAGCAAGAGGGTGTAAGAGGAGGAGGATGGGCAAGCAGCCCCTTATAAAGTCAGGCATAGCTGGCTGTTGCTAGGCGACTGTGGGACGGAGCTTACCTGGCTGTTCCCAGGTAGCTGTGGGGGTGGAGCTTAGACAGTAGGGTTTCAACATTCAGGATTATAGCATTCAGGGCTGTATGGTTTTTCCCCAGGATAATGATCCTAACCCAGACCCCAGCCTACAGTGTGGCAAGCCAGTGTCAGAGGTTAAATCAACAGAGAATAATATGTAATCTGAGGACATCCACTTTTTTTATGTGGGGTTTGAAGACATCCATCTCTTGCACTGTCCCTCCCCTCTCAAAGTGGAGAGTCAGCAAGAAAGCTCTGAGTTCAAAACCAAATCAAACAACAACAGCAACAAAAAAAAAAAACAATAAAAAACCCCAAACAATAACAATCAGCAAAACCCCCCTTGTACAAAGCAGTGACCTGAGTGGGATCCACACGGTAGAAAGAACTGATTACCTACCGTTGTTCCTGGACCTCCACAGGAGCATGGTGTACACACGACCCATCCCATCCCCAGCACATGTTTTCAAAGAGCTCTAAAGAGAACCTTTCTGCAGCACCACTCTCTGTGTGAGAGAATGTATGTGTATACATGTGGGTTTGGGAGTGTGTATGTGAGTATATATGTGTATAGGTGAGAGAGACAGTGAGAGAGAGAGAGTGTGTGTGTGTGTGTGTGCATGAATGTGGAAGTCAGAAGTCAACTTGGGTGACATTTCTTAAGTACAATCCACCTCAATTTTAAATGTGTGTGTGTGTGTGTGTGTGTGTGTGTGTGTGTTTTGTGTATTATTGTATGAGTGTTTCCCTGTGTGTATGTATGTATGTATGTATGTATGTATGTATGTATGTATGTATGTGTACCACATGTGTGCCTGGTGTCCATAGAGTCTAGAAGAGGATATGGAATCCTCTGGAACTGGAGTCAGAGACAGTTGTAAGCTGCCATGTGGGTGCGGGGTACTGAACCTAGGTCCTATGTAAGAGCAGCCAGTGCTCTTAACTGCTGACCCATCTCTGACTCCTTACCTTATTTTGTTGAAACAAGATCTGTTACTGGGACCCGGAGCTCACTAATTGAGGTAGGCAGGCTTTCCATTTGGTGGGTCCCAGAGAGCCACCCGTCCCTACCTCCCAAGCATGGGGCTATTGATCTGCCACTGCATTGGGCTGTGTTTTCCCCAGGCTCCAACATCAAGCTCCACAGTTGTAAGGCAGGCGCTTTACCAGCTGAGCTGTCTCCTGGGCCTCATCACTCAAACTTTGTACATAAGTAACTGCTCTGAGGACATGGTTACAGCCAGCCGTGGTGTCTCATTCCTGTAATCCCAGACCTGCAGAGGCTGAGACAGGAGGATTTCCAGTAGTCCAGGTCACCCTGGGATATAGAGTGAGGCCCTGTCTCAAAAACGAACACAAAACAGAACAAAGCAAGTCTTCAGAATCAGACTGCTCAGAGTGGTTCAAATCAAAGCCTGGAAATTTTTACATAGAAAATAAATCTGCTTTAAGAGAAATTTTCTCACGACAGGAATAAAGGTCATAACTGGTTAACAGAAGATGTGGAATACCCAACAGTCTGAAGTGTAATTTAACTCGCCACCAGTGCTTTCTCCTAGCCAGCAAACCTCCAGGATTCCCAGTTTGGGTTTAGCCCTTCCTGCCCAGGAGACCAGTAGCCGGATAGCAGAAGCCTGACCCAGGACCGGGCTTTGCTTCAACTTTTGATTTCTCATCCCGTTACTTGCTCACTTGGACAAAGTGTCCAGAACTAACGCAGCAATAACTCTAAACGTCAAAAGTCTCAGGAAAAAAAAAAAAAAGAGTTGCCTCAGGGAACTGCGTGTACCACACAAAGCGAATCGTATTTCCATCCCCTCCTCCACTCACCGCTTCCAAAACAGACCTCTGAAAAGCCGGGAAAACAACAGAGGAACCTCAGAGATAAACGGAAGCAGCCAGCGCACCCGGCTCACTCGCTCGACAAGTATCTCGCAGGCCTTGGCTCCTTGCGTCGTCGGGGACACTGTAGCTTGGTTTCTCTGCCTTTGATACCATTTGTCTTCGATGGTATTTCTGAAGACCTGAGGCCAGTGTTTGCTCACCGAGCGGTTTGCGGGATGTTGCTGCACTGATTAGGAGACAAAGAGAGGCTAAAATCCGGCTGCAAGTCCTAGCTGTGGGTGTTGATTTACCAAATGGCTTTCCTCAAGGGAGAAGGTGGGAACAGTACTAAGATTCACCACCGTTGTAACGGTGTAATGAGGTTGCATAAATGAAGAACATCACCTAGAACATTCCTGCCCTTTCTAGAAACAAATCGTTTCTCTTTCTTCCCGTACATTTTTTTTTCTTTAAAAATATCGTGTGGGGGCTGGGGATTTAGCTCAGTGGTAGAGCGCTTGCCTAGGAAGCGCAAGGCCCTGGGTTCGGTCCCCAGCTCCGAAAAAAAAGAACCAAAAAAAAAATATATATATCGTGTGGTTTTATGTATTGTATGTGTATGTGATGTGTGTGATGTATTCGCATGTGCATACATACATCCGTGTGTGTGTGTGTGTGTGTGTGTGTGTGTGTGTGTGTGTGTGTGTAGCATATGTGCACGTGTACATCTGTGCTGGCGCACAGCATTCAGAGGCCAGAGAATATCCTGCTCTGAGGCGATGCCTTATCTCTCACTGAGCCACATCTAGGCGGAGGTCAGCAGGCTCCAGTGATCTTCCGTCTCGACCCCACACCCACCTCACAGTCATGCTCCGCCACACCAGGGGTCTGCAGATTTGAGATCGGGTCTTCCTGCTTACAAGGCAGGGACCCTGACCCATTTAGCCTCTTCTGAGATTGTTGTTTCGTTCGTTTGTTGGCTGTTTGGGCAGATTCTTATTTCAGCCGCAACTGACCTGGAACTCACCTCAGCCTCATGAGTGTGCGGGGCTTTTTGAGCCTTCACACCTGTCCCGATTCAGTTTTCACCCATCCAGAGCTTTGGTTAACAAATGTAAGCAAATTAACTATATGCGTGTACAGTATAATTCCTTCCTCTCTTTGTTTCTAAAGAGGAACAGACGGACATACAACTGCTGGGTGCCCTGCTTTCCCATCTAATCTATCTTGGAAATCTTTCATATCTCTGTGAAGAGAGCTTCCTCCTCCTCCTCCTCCTCCTCCTCCTCCTCCTCCTCCTCCTCCTCCTCCTCTTTCTCTCTCTCTCTCTCTCTCTCTCTCTCTCTCTCTCTCTCTCTCTCTCTCACACACACACACACACACACACACACACACCTCTTTGGATTTCCAAGCTTGGCTCATTACAATGGCAGTGGTTGTCCGTTGTGCCATTTGGCTGTGTGGCCAAAGAGTCGATGCCTTTGAAAATTTTAAGAGCAATTTTACTGTTGTATAATTTTCAGCTCTTGTAATTTTGATACCGTTTGCCCATCTGTGTCATTTTATGATTCTCGGCAAGGCATGGGGGTGTGAATGGGACTTCCAGAAGGTGAGACTAGTTGGCCCAAAGAGAAATTTTACTTTCTATCTCTAAAAATATACCTCAAGGCAGGTATAATGCACACCTTCAATTCCAGCACTCAGGAGGTGGCTGAACTAAGGGGATCTTACTTCAAGGGCAACCTGGTCTACACAGAAAATTTCAGAACATCCAGGACTATACAGAGAGACCCTTGAATGAAAATAAAAAAGGAAAGGAACATTACTGGTCCTATGTGGAGGAGAAAGTTTATGATGGATATGTGGATGAACATAGCCAGAGACAGGGACATCCAGGAAAGTCCAGGGTAGACATGGCCAGAGCCAGGTGTGTGTGTGTGTTTGAAGATAGCAGAGAACCACACACTGCAACCAGGAGACCCAAAGGTACAAAGAGAACCAAAATGGTGGGTTATAGGTAAGAGCAGCCCAGCCCCCTTAAGTTCAGGATACGGGGAGGGATAGGGGAGCCAGGAGGAACCTGTAACATGTAGGGACCAAGGGACTGCAGGCAAACCTGGTGGCCAGTGTTCACTTTGTACACACCTTGGCCATTTTCCCAGGTTTGAAAACTGACAATTCTGTCTCAAAAAAACCCCCCAAAAACTATATGTTTTTAACAAGATTTATTTTTTATTTTATGTTTATGAATTTTGTGCGCCATGTATGTGCCTGTTACCTGCAGGGACGACGTCAGATCTCCTGGAACTGAAGTTACAGGTTGTCATGAGCTCCCAGTGGGGACAGAACCCAGGTCCTCTGGAAGAGCAGCAGAGGTATTGATTCAGTCCCCAACTACGCAGGTTTTTAAAAAAAATGACATATGGACATATTCTGGAGCTGACATTTTGTTAAGGGTCTCATGCTTTTGGTCCCCTGTATTGTAAAAGAGTTTATTCTGAAGTTAGGTATGCATGAACACGGACTAGGGACGCGGGTGTAAGTTATTCTAAGTTTTGTGTTCTGACATGGTCACAGCTTGATGAAGTTGTTATAGTACCCAAAGGCACTTTTCAGTGCATAGGTGGAACGATTAAATGGGCATGTTAAGGCAAAATCGTTGTAGCCTCAGATGCTGGCAAGTACTCTCGTGGTTTTGGTTGGTTGGGAATCCACTGTTGTGTTGGGCATTCCAACTTATTTACACAATGGTCACAAAGCTGTTGGGTCTCTGACAGAAGATGGTAAGAAATGGCTCTTAAGAGTGCCGGTAATTGGTTATTAGACTCTTGACCTCTCACCTCCTAACCTGTCTGGACAAAGTCATGACACCCTTTTCTTCATTGTTACGTGTTTAAAACATCGAAAAGCAACTTCTCTTCTAGGCCATGGACTTGGTGGGCCGCAGAATTTCCCTCCTAGCACCGTAAGCAATGGAAATCTACAGTTAGAGTTTCGTGTTCTCGTTAGTCAATATTTAGTCATTAGCGCCCCACCCCACAAGAAGTCAGGGTCTCAAATGCTGTGAACTACCTGGTGTCTCAGCTGACAACTGTCAAGAACAGCTGCTACCCAGCCCCCAACCTCTGAAGGTCTCTTCCTCAGGCTCCTCCTTTGACTTTGGGGACAACAGTGTTCTTTGGGCTCACATAGTTTTCTATTCTTCACTGTCTCCACTGGGCTTGAGAAGCAAACCTGATGATGGGGCTGCATCTCCTGAAGGCTCCTGATGTACGTACGAGAACAACAATCTCAAACCACAGGGAGCTCAAGGTGTGGTAAGAGACCACAACAGTTCCTTCTCTCGGCAGGGAGGGGAGGGGGGTTTGCTAAGACTGCCATGAGAAAGTGCTAGAAACTGGGATACATAAACACCAACATTTATGTATTTAAAAGGTGTCTTGAAGGGCTGGAGAGATGTCTCAGTGGTTAAGAGCACTGACTGCTCTTCCAGAGTTCAAATCCCAGCAACCACTTGGTGGCTCACAACCATCTATAATGAGATCTGATGTCCTCTTCTGGTGTGTCTGAAGACAGCGACAGTGTACTTATATATAATGAATAAATCTTAAAAAAGAAAAGATTTGTTTACGTGTATGTGCGTGTTGGTGACACAACGACTAGAAAAAAGCAACAGATGGGTGTCCAGGAGCTAGAGTTATGACAGTTATGAGTGACCCATTGTCAGTACTAGGAATTGAACTTTGGTCCTTTTTTTTCTTAATTTTTAAAATTTTTATTGGATATTTTTATTTACATTTCAAATGTTGTTCCCTTTCCCGGTTTCCTATCCATAAGCCCTCTATCCCATCAACCTCCCCTTCTTCTATGAGGGTGTTCCCCCTCCCCAACCATCCCCTTCCTGCCTCGCCGCCTTGACATTCCCCTACACTGGGGGTCCAGTCTTGGCAGGACCAAGGGCTTCTCCTCCCATTGGTGCCCAACACGGCCATCCTCTGCTACATATGCAGCTGGAGTCATGGGTCTGTCCATGTGTACTCTTTGGGTGGTGGTTTAGTCCCTGGGAGCTCTGATTGGTTGGTATTGTTGTTCTTATGGAGTGAACTCTGATTAGTCTCCACCCCCATATTAATTTGTCACAGTTCTGGAGCCAGTAGTCAGAGGTTAAGGAGTTGTCAGGCTTTCCTGAAGCTTCTCTCAGCTAGAGACCAGCTAGAGACAGCTGTCTTCTACCCAGTGTGTCCTCACATGGTTTACCCTTATCCCGCCAGAGACCCATCTCTTAGAAGGCATCTTGGTCAGTATTTCAATTGCTCTGGTGAAACACCACAGCCAAAGCAGCTTGGGGAGGAAAAGGAGTAACTGGCTTACACATCCTCAGCACTGCTCATCATCAGAGGAAGGCAGGGCAGGAGCCTGGGGGCCGCAGCTAATGCAGAGGCCACACAGAAGTGCTGCTTACTAGCCTGCTCCCCTGCTTTGCTCAGCAAAGTTCCAGTTCTTATGGAACCTGTAACTACCAGCTCACAGATGATGGCACCACCCACAATAGGCGGGGTTCTCCCCTATTGATTGCTAATTAAGGAAATGGCCTACAGGCTTGCCTATTGCCTGACCTTCCAGAGGCATTTTCTTAACTGAGGCTCCCTCCTCTCAGGTGACTTCAGCTTGTGTCAGGTTGACATAGACTATCAAGTACCCAAGACATCAGCATGTTGGATTAGGACCCACTCAAATGAGTTTGTGTGTGTGTGTGTGTGTGTGTGTGTGTGTGTGTGTGTGTGTTTGTGGTATGTGTGTGTCTGTGTGCCTGTGTGTGTGTCTCTGTGTGTCTGGGTGCCTGTGTGTGTGTCTCTATGTGTCTGTGTGTGTGTGTATGTGTGTATGTGTCTCTCTGTGTGTGTCTGTGTGTGTGTCTTTGTGTGTGTGTGTGTCTGTGTGCCTGTGTGTGTGTCTGTGTGTGTTTGTGATATGTGTGTGTGTGTCTGTGGTATGTGTCTGTGTGTGTGTGTCTTTGTGTGTGTGTGTGTCTGTGTGTGTTTGTGGTATGTGTGTGTGTGTCTGTGTGTGTGTGTCTCTGTGTGTGTGTCTCTGTGTGTCTGGGTGCCTGTGTGTGTGTCTCTATGTGTCTGTGTGTGTGTCTGTGTGTGTGTTTGTGGTGTGTGTGTGTCCATATGCGTATGTGTTTGTGGTGTGTGTGTATGTGTGTATGTGTCTCTCTCTGTGTGTCTGTGTATGTGTCTTTGTGTGTGTGTGTCTGTGTGTGTTTGTGGTATGTGTGTGTGTGTGTGTCTATGTCTGGGTGCCTGTGTGTGTGTCTCTATGTGTCTGTGTGTGTGTCTGTGTGTGTGTGTATGTGTGTATGTGTCTCTCTGTGTGTGTCTGTGTGTGTGTGTCTTTGTGTGTGTGTGTCTGTGTGCCTGTGTGTGTGTGTGTCTGTGTGTGTTTGTGGTATGTGTCTGTGTGTGTGTGTCTGTGTGCCTGTGTGTGTGTGTGTCTGTGTGTGTGTGTCTTTGTGTGTGTGTGTGTGTGTGTGTCTGTGTCTGTGTGTGTGTGTGTGTGTGTGTGTGTGTGTGTGTTTATTTCCATCCATGCATCCTCAGGAACTGACCCAGCTCTGTTGAAGCACCATCTTTCATGGGGCTAGTGTTTGCCTATTAAGTTAAATGGGCGAGGCTGGTGCTGTCTCTAGCTCCCCAGTGCTGGGATCTAAGTGTGCATCTCCCTCCCCACCCCCTTGTTTTTACTTGGGTTTTAGGGCTATAATTAGAATCCTTATGCCTGTGAAGAAAGCACCTTACTAAGTCTCTCAGTCTGCTAATAGATTAACTTTCTAAATTTAATTACTTGTTCGTTCTCCCTCTATCTCTTTCCCTCTCTCTTTTCCTTCTTTCCTTTCTTCCTTCCTTCTTTCTTTTATTTCTAAGGCAGGTTCTCAAAACCAAGGTTGGCTTGAACTCGCCATATAGCTTAAGATGACCTTGAACTCTTGCCCCCCCAACCCCTTCTATCTCCCAAGTACTAGGATTACAGGTGTGTGCCACCCATCTGGTTTGCTGCCATTTAATTTGACCAATAGAATACAGGATGTGTATATAAGTGCTCTAAATCTGTGCCTGGTGACTATGAGGGTCAGAAGAGGGGATTAGACCCCTGGAAATGGAGGTTCAGAGGGGTGTGAGCTGCCCTGTGGGTGCTGGGAACTGATCCCAGGTCCTCTTATACCATCTCCCCAGCCTGCCTTCTTTCTTTCTCTCCTTTTCTTTTCTCTCTGTTTTGTTTCCTTATTATTCTTTTATCACAATTATAAGATCTATCAGTAAGTCATTTATTTGAGATCTCCCTAATTTTATAGGCACTTAGAGCAATAAACTTCCCTTACAACTGCTTTCCCTGAGTCCCCTGGGTTTTTCGTAGGTTGCATTTACGGCTTTCAATGTGTCCTGCGGGTGATTTTTGTTGAATGTTGTATTTTCATTTTCATTTGATTCTGGGAATATTTCTATTCATTTTTCGTATTTTCTTGGATCCACTCACTGTTCAGTATTATGCTATTTAACCTCCACGTGTCTGTGTATGCTCTAGGATTTCTCTTGCTAGTTTATAATTTTATTCTCTTGTGATCAGATGGACTACAAGGAATTATTTCAAGTCCCCTATGTTTCTTAAGATTTGCTTTGTGGCCTAAAATACAATCTTTAATTTTAAAGAAAGTTCCATGGAACATGTATTCTTTAGTGTTTGGATGGAATGTTCTATATATGTCGGTTAAGTTCATTTGATCTGTGTTGTCATTTAATTCAGATAGCCCTCCGTTTTGTTTTGTTTTGTTTTTGTCAGGATGACCCATACTTAGTCACTGTTTTCTATGGCTGTGATGAAACACCGTGACTAAGGCTACTTATAAAAGAGCAGTTAATTGGGAGCTCGCTTGCAGTTTCAGAAGGTCATGATCATCATGACAGGGAGTGTGTCAGCAGGCAGGTAGGCAGGGAGCTGAGGCAGCAGCTGACAGCTTACATCTGGCCCCCAGGTGGAGGCCGAGAGAGCAAGACTGGACCTGGAGTGGACTTTTGAAACCTCAAAACCCATCCTCAGTGACACATCTCCAGCAAGACCACACCTAGTCCAACAAGGCTGCACCTCCCAATCCTTCCCAAACAGTTCCACCAGTGGGGGAAGGGGGATGGGGGGGGCAAGCATTCATATGAGCCTATGAGGACCAGTCTCATTCAAACCGCCACAACCTGTCTCAGTTAATGAAAGTAGGGTATTGTAGTCCTCACTCCTACTGAGCTGGGGTTAATCTGTGACCTGACCTTCAGTAGTATTTGTTTTATGAAACCTGTGTTCAGAGTATGCAGGTTTAGAATCACAGTGTCCTCTTGATTGGTTGTTGGCTTAATCAATATGAAGTAATCATCTCTATCTTTCCTTTCTAGCGTTGGACTGAAGTCTACTGTGTCAGTGACACCTTCTTGTTTCCTGAGTCCATTTTCTTGAATTCGTTTTCCCATCATTTCTCCCTTAGGTAGTGTCTGCCTTTCGTGGTGAGGCAACGAGTAGACAATCCCTGCTTTTAAAAATCTGATTCGGTAGTTTAGGTCTTTTGATTGAAAAACTGACACCGTTAGTGTTCAGAATTATTATAGAAAGTTGCTGGGAGGTGATGGCGCATACTTTAATCCTAGCACTTAGGAGGTAGATGTAGATCAGGTCTCCATGAGTTCAAGGGCAGCTTGGTCTACAGAGCTAGTATACCAGGCCCAGCTAGGGCTACACAGAGAAACCCTGTCTCAAACACCACCGCCATCAAAACAAAACAATAACAAAAAGAAATTCTAAGATCAAGAAGGCTGTGAGTTGACTCTGGCCACCTTGTTGATTTTATAGTGTTCTGTCATCATCCGAGCCCGGTCCCTGACTCCCTCCCCCATCCTCCTCCCACGCCAATATTGTTGTGCTGTGGCTTGTTCTTTCCTCTAGCCTACCTCGTGAGTGATTTGTTTTTCTCTTCAGTCTGTAGGAATCCTTCAAGTACCTTCTGTAGAGCTGCTTCATGGTCATAAATTTCTCTCATCTATTTTTATCGTGGAGAGTGCTTAGCTTTTCTTCAATTATGACAGATAGCTTTGCTTGGAATACTATTCTGGGTTGGCAGTTGTTATCGTTCAGAACTTGAAATACATCATCCCATGCCCTCTGGCTTATAAGGTTTCATTTGAGTAATCTGTTGTTATTCTGATGGGCCTGCCTTCCTGACTTGAAGTTTTTCTCCCACTGTTTTCAATGTACTTTCTTTGTTTTGTTTATGTAGTATTTTAATTATGTTACAAGTGGAAAGGTTCTTCTCTGGTCTTGTTTGCTTGGTGTCCTGTTTTGTGAGACAGTCTCACTATGTAGTCCTAACTGCCTGAAACTCTTTGTAGACCTAACTTACCTCAAACTCACAGACGGAGATCTGCCTACCTCTCCAGTGTTAGGATTAAAAGACCTGTGCTACTATGCCTCATGGCTCCTGTATCTTGATTGACAACTCTTTTCCTAACTCTGAGAATTTTCTTTGCTCTACGGTTCTTGTGTTTTCAATGCCTTTAGAACCATACTGTAAATCTGGTATTTTCACTGTGTCCTAGTGTCCCAGAATTCTGAGTGGTGACTTTTATGACTGTCTAAGACCTTGATGAACTTTCCTGTCCCTTTACTTTGTCTCAGCTTAGATACACTTCTCTCTGGTCCATTCTGCCGCTGGGACATTCTACAGAATTTTGACTCGATTTAATAGGTGTTTTAGTGCTAGCATTTGTCTGCAGTATTTCTATATCTTTGTTGACTTCCTCTTTCATATCTTCCATTGGCTTCTGTGCTGACTAGTTTTTGCCAGTTTAACATAAGCAAGAGTGACCTGGAAAGAGGGATCCTTCACTTGAGGAATGGCCTGCATCAGACTGGCCTGTCGGCAGGTGAGGGCATTTTCATTGGTTAATGATTGATGTGGGAGGACCCAGTCTACTGTGGGCTGTGCAGCCCCATGGCAGGTGGTCCTCAGTTGTGTAAGGAGGCAGGCAGAGAAAGCCAGTGAGCAGCATTCCAAGTGCCTCTTGCTTTCTTTCCTGCCTTGAGGTCCTACCCTGGCTTCCCTGATGAACTGATACCTGGGGATGAAGGCTGAAGTAAACCCTTCCCAACTTGCTTTTGGTCAGTGTTTTATCACAGCAAGGAAGCAAAGTAGGACGACCCTGTTGGGCCCTACCTTAGTGTTTCCCTCCCCACTCGCTGAGGCTTTTAGCCTGCTATAGCAAGAAATTGTTTACACCCTTGGGAGCTGCTCTTAGCCCCTGATTTGGGGCTGGGATTTCCATGGCACCCTTCCTCCCCACTGAGCCTTCCTGCTTGTTGTTGTTAAGAAGTTGTTTATGCCCCTGATTGGGCCGGAACTTTCACCACACAGACTTTTCCCTGTTGTCCTGGTTGGGGATTTTCACCTGCCTTGTTGTTTTCCAAGGTTTTTGCCTGGGGTATATAAGGAGATCTCAGTAAAGCCTTGGTGGCACTTGCTGAAAAAAGGGTGACCCGTGTACGTGTTTTCTTTTAATCCCGCAGACCTACGCCCGATACTCACACACTGGCGGCGCAGGCGCTGACACGACCCCGTCCTTGAGCAATACAGCCATTGTTTTGAGTTTTCTGATTTTATCGAACTCACTCTCACTAGATGCCATTTGTTTGTCTAGGGATAAAAATCTTTAAAAGATCATTGCTTTTTTTGTGTGTGTGTTTGTTATGTTACTGCATTGGGATTTATGTATCTGGTGTTACTTTTTTTTATTTGGTTTGTTTTTTTAATGATTAAGATTATAATATAATTACAAAATTTGTCCTTCCCCTCCTCGCTTGCTTTTCTAAAACAACTAATTATTATTCTTACATGTACGCATACATGTATATGCATACATATTCCTGAATGTAACCTGCTCAGTTTGTGTAATGTCATTTGTACGAGTATTCCCCAGGCTGATAGGTTTTGGATAGCAAATTGGGGTGCTCTTCTTTGGGAAGACGATTTTTCCCACTCTCAGCGTTCCATAGTTGGCTTGGCTTAATTTTGATCAGCTGTATTCTTTTAGTTAACATACTGTCAGCGTTCACATGTGGGAGGGGCCATCTCACTGTGGGTGGGGCCACTCCTGGGCTGGCGGTCCTACGTGCTATCAGAAGGCGGCTGGGCAAGCTGTGAGGAGCTTTAGTTTTGTTCCTCTCCGGCTCCTGCGGTGGTTCTACGTCAGTGTTCCTGCCCTGACTTCCTGCACTGACCGGGTGTAATGTGGAACCGTGAGCTGAAATAAACCCTTTCCTCCCCAAGTTGTCCGTTGTTACGTTGTTTTATCACAGCAGTAGAAACCCTATCCGAGACAGAGAACGATAATAAAGAGCTCGCGCCAGGCCCACGAACTCCTGGTCTTTTGAACAACACACGTAACGCCATCGCACCCAAGTCTCACAGACCCGTCTGGTGGGGGCATTTTCTCAGTTGACATTTCCACTTCCCAAGTGACTGTACTTTGTGTCAAATTGACAGAAACTAGCCAGCCCGCACCCTGAGCAGACAATTAGCTGGAAGGAATCTGTGGCCATTTGCTTATTAGCACTGTATGCAATTAGCCTGTTAGCGACAGTGGCACCTTAGACTTCAGTAGCTGTTGGGAACTAAAAAGCCCCACCCCGCTCTCTGAGACAGGGTCTAATGTACCCAGGCTGTCCTTGGACCCCAAATGTAGCTGCAAATGACCTTGAATTCTTACTTTTCTGTCCTCCATTTCCCAGGTGCCTCGATTACAGGCGTTTACCACTTTCTGTGGTGCTGAGAAATGACCATAGGGCTTCACACACTCTAGGTGACCGTAATACCAACCCACCCACATCCACAGTCCTATTTTATTCTTGTCAAAACTCGAAAACTTTACTTTTCCTTTTTAGTAGAAGTGGAAAAGCTTAAATATAACATATATTTTGAAAATTCCAGAATCTTTAAAAATGTTATCATACTTATTTATATTGTGTGTGTGTGTGTGTGTGTGTGTGTGTGTGTGTGTGAGAGAGAGAGAGAGAGAGAGAGAGAGAGAGAGAGAGAGAGAGAGAGAGACTGTAACACATGTAGAGGTTAGGGGACACTCAGAGGGAATTTGTTAGAATTCTACTACACATCTCAAAGAAAATGAGCAGAAAAGACAGACCTCAAGCCTTCCTATTCAGAGTTAACTCTCCACTCGGGAACAGAGAGACGCAGCACGGAAGCAGAAGGGTGCAGCCCTGTGCATTCACACGTGGCTAGCTCCAGTTAGCCGTGGACAGTCGCTGCTGGGAACAGCTCACCCTGCCAGATTTCGATGAGCAGTAAAGGGGGCAGGAAGGTAGCATTCGAAGTATAAGGTTAAGAGAATTACCAACCTATGCACTAGAAGAAGCATCAGGATGATACTTCTAAATTAGCCATGAGCATGGTTTGACCCAGAGTCGTTTTTTGTGGCTAACGAAGACCGTTTATCTGGGCTTTAAAAGTTCTTACAGTCATTCTTGTTCCAACAAGTAGAAGTTGCTGGCTCTCAGTGAGCTGTCTCATTAAAAGGATCCGCAGGGCTACCTATTATAGTTTATTATTTTCCTCTGTGCTTCAGACACTCTGGCATTTATTTTACTGTTGCCATAGGAACTCAGATCCGTAATCAGCATCTCTTTTCATTCTGAATATTAGGCTCAATAAAAGGCCGTCTTGATGAGGTGAGGAGTTTACAGTGCCCAGCCAGAGGTCTGGCAGAAGAGTCCTGTTAGAATCAGTTGCAAAACTAGCCAAGATGGTCCTTTGCTACCCCAGACTTTGACTAAGCAGACTTACAGTGGCTAGCGAGGCTTGCCTGAGGATCTGTGGTTTACCCACAACGGGGGCATGATGGGGAGCTTATTTAATAGAAAATGAAATATCGTCCACTCCGTCCCTCTTGTACCTGGACAAACTCAGTAAGAGAAAGATGTGACTTTTTAAAAATGGTCCTGGGGCTCGGACATGGGCTTCGTGCATGCTGGGCAAGTACCCAGTGCTGGGCTCTACCTCCCACCTTCTTCTGTATATTTATTATTTCTCTTTTCATAGTTTTTTAATTTAGCCAAGTTGCCTAAGCCACCCTTAAACTTGTCCAGTAACCCAGGCAGGACCCTCAAGATTCTCCTGTCACCTCAACATTAGCGAAGGTTATATAGGCTTACACCACCAGGCCAGGCTTCAAAAGCAACACCTCCTGTTTGCTTGATTTTATCAAATCTAGTTTTGGTTTTATTGTTAATTTTTGGAGATTTATTTCTTTTATTTCATGTGTAGGAATGCTCTACTTGCATGTACGTATGTCTGTGCCACATTTGTGCCTGGTGCCCGCAGAGGTCAGAAGAGGTCATCGGATCGTTCACACCTGGAGTTGTGGATGTCTGTGAGCCACCATGTGGGTGCTGGGAGTTGAGCCCTGGTCCTCTCCAAGAGCAAAAAGTGCTCTCAATTGCTGAACCAACTCTCTGGCCTGTTATTTTTATTCTTTTTAATTATGTGTACGGCCTGTGCATGTGAGTGCAGGAGCCCACCGAGGCCCTGAAGGTGGGATTCCAGGGGGTTATGAGACACCTGATGTAGGTGCTAGGAATGAACTCAGGTCCTCAGGACATGCTCTTAAGCACGCAGCCATCTCTGTAACCACCCTTACTTGGCTTTCATTTGGTTGATTTAGTTTGTCTGTTGTGTTTATTTTTATTTTGTTTGTTTTTGATCTCACTGTGTCCAGGCTGGCCTTGAATGTTGGCCCTGCTTTCTCTCTCTCTCTCTCTCTCTCTTTTTTTTTTTCTTTTTTTGGAGATGAGATCTTACTATGTAACATAGATTGGCCTCAATGTCACTGGTAATCCTCCTGCCTCAGGTTCTCAATGGCTGGCATTGGAACGATGTGTCAGAGCATCCTGAGGTGCTGTCAATCAGGGAAAAGGATAGACTTAATCATTGTAGACAATAAAGCCTTTCTTTTTAATCAGTCGATAAAAGCAATTATGGGATTTTTGGAAACCATAAATCTTACCTCCTCTTTAAAAAGTATACATTCCCCACAAAACATTTTGGTGGAATAGTTACTGATACAATTAATTTTAGAGAGAGGTAACCTTTGAATCCAACACAAAAGCCAAGAAATACCCAGTGAAACACTAGTCCTTTTTCCTCCCCCAGTCACAGGTGGCCACCATTGTTACCTATTTTCATTTGTTTCTCCCCATGTTTGCTTTTTGTTCCTTTGAGGCAGAGTCTCCTGTCACTCAAGCTTGCCTCAGACTGACTGGTATGTAGCTACGAATGACCTTGAACTCCTGACCCTCTGACTTAGTCAGGGTTCCTATTCCTGCACAAACATCATGACCAAGAAGCAAGTTGGGGAGGAAAGGGTTTATTCAGCTTACACTTCCACATTGCTGTTCATCACCAAAGGAAGTCAGGACTGGAACTCAAGCAGGTCAGGAAGCAGGAGCTGATGCAGAGGCCATGGAGGGACGTTATTTACTGGCTTGCTTCCCCTGGCTTGCTCGGCTTGCTTTCTTATAGAACCCAGGACCACCATCCCAGGGATGGCACCACCCACAATAGGCTGGGCCCTCCTTCCTTGATCACTAATTGAGAAAACGCCTTACAGCTGTGTCTTACAGAGGCATTTCCTCAACTGAAGCTCCTTTTCTGTGATAATTCCAGCTTGTGCCACACTGACACACAGAACCAGACAGTACATCCTCCCCAACCCCTGCTTCCACCTCCCAGGTTATGTATGGTGGGTTTGGGTATTGTATTCTTCTTCAAAGATGTTCCCCGTGATCAAATGCACACACACACACACACACACACACACACACACACACACACAAACACACACACACACACACTCACTCTCATCCATGAGTGCATAATGTTTTGTGTTTACCACACTTTTCGCCGGGTACGGATACCATTTTACCTCACTATATAAAATGCCCACCGTGTACTTATTTACCAGTCACATACTGTGAACTGGAAGCATCATGCGAGATTCTGGCAATAGCAAAGTAAAGACTACACAATTCGACCTCCCCAGAAGCTTTAGTTGACAGTTAAAGCTACCTAGGGCATTCTACCCCTTGTCAACCTGACACATAAACAGAACTACTTTAAGCCACATTCATTTCAGATGCATAACACTACAATTAAATCCAGAGGAAAGCAAAAGGGATGTGCAGACATGGGAGTCTAGATCGACTCGGATGTGTCATCAAAGGGCACAGCGCTGAGCTGCTGGGCAAACCATCAGCCTCCAGGTACACAGGGAGAGCATAATCATTCTGCACTGAGGGAGCCGTACGTGCCAGCTTCCTTTGGCCAGACACAGAGTAATGTTTTAAGGAACTGAAAGTGCCTTCTTGTAGTTGGAGAGGAATGTTGGGGAGGGGAGAAAAGTGTCAATTAGACAAGATCAGTGGTTCTCAAGCCTTTGACCACAACTCACAGCTAAATACTTCACATAACCACATAGTGTGTATGTCCTGGTATGCATACGTGTGTGCACATGTAAGTAAAGTAGAAAGAAAACCAAACAATACCCCTACACCATGCACTTGGGTATTTTCCTGCTCAATTCCGTTTACTTGTTTCCTAAATGCTAGTCATGGCTCACTAAGTTGGCTCTGAAAACCACTAATAGGCACTCTCTGCAAGTTGGAAAACTCTGGGCTCTATTTCGTCTGAAGACTGATACCCAGGCCAGTGAGGTGGCTCAGTGGGTGAGGGCGCTGGCTCTCGAGCCGGAGGAACCGGGTTGGATCCTGAGAGCTCACATGGTTAAAGCTCCTGCAGGCTGCTCTCCGATTGCCACAAAAAGATGTCTCCAAGAATTACTAGCCTTATTTGGATATTCATTATTCAAGATGGGAGTGAGGCGTACGCCTGTATTCCTAGCACTGAGGAACCTGAAGCAAGAGGATTTCCCTCCATCCTTCCTTCCTCTCTTCCTTCTGTCTCCCTTCCTCCCTCACTCCCTCCTTCCCTCCCTCCCTTTCTTCCTTCCATAAATGTTCTTAGACAGGATCTCTCTATAATGTAGTTCCTGCTGTCCTAGAACTCACTACGTAGATCAGCCTGGCTTTGAACTTCAAGAGATGCACCCGCCTCTGCCTTCCGAGGGCTAGAACTAAAGGCAGGAAGATTTTCCATCACAGGCTGGACAGTGAGTTTCAGGTCAGTCTGGATTATGTAACGAGACTCTCTCAAAACAAAACAAAGGAAAGAGAGAAAGGGAAGAAAAGCCAACCAGCTTTCTGTGCCTAGAATTTCTGTCCTTATTTAATTGGGACAAGAGAACAACTTTTCAGTTCCTGATCCTTTGGAACACTCTGTGGCTGACGTTGTTGAGTGTGACTTAGTTTCCTGGAACTTGGCTATCCTACCTTTGGAGAGCTAGCCTGGTCAAGCCTGTGATCAACAAAACTGAGTGTCAGGCCCTGACCCCGAGTGCCTCCTCGTGGTAACCCTCCATTTCAGGTGTCACCAGACTTAGAAGATGAACAGCTGGCTTGTGTTTGTCTTCCTACAACAGAGTTTCCAGGTGACTCAAGGCACTCAGCTGTGCATTGCTGCTTGGCCTATCTGCCTGGATGCTTTTGCCCGTTTCCCCAGAGGGAGTCTAAAGATTAGACATGGATGTTGGTATAGACTTCTGCTTCAATATGTCATTCCAAGACTTGCCTTTAAACCTCTGAGGTGGGCTGAAGAGGAAGTGGTGTAAGGAACTCGGATATAGTCATTCAGGGACAAGATTTGAGATATTTGCTGTTTATTATTCAACCGGTAAAAAGAGTCTGGAACAAAGCCACTCACCCCAACCCTTCTTTAGAATTTATTTTATGTATATGAGTATACTGTCACTGTCTTCAGACACATGAGAAGAGGGTATCCAATCCCATTGGTTGTGAGCCATTATGTGGTTGCTAGGAATTGAACTCAGGACCTGTGGAAGAGCGGCCAGTGCCCTTAACCACTGACCCATCCCTCCAGCCGCCCCTACCCTTTTTTTTTTTTTTTTTTTTTTTTGGTTCTGTTTTTCGGAGCTGGGGACCGAACCCAGGGCCTTGTGCTTCCTAGGCAAGCGCTCTACCACTGAGCTAAATCCCCAACCCCCGCCCCTACCCTTTTAAAGAAAGGTCTCCGGTAGCCGGTCTCAAATTTGCAATATAGCTGAAGATGGCCTTGAATGTGTGATTTGCTTGCCTTCACTTCTCCTGAGTACTGGGGTCTTACACAGGCATACCATAATACTCGGTTTTATGAGATGGTGGGGATCCAGGCTTCGTGCATGCAAGGGAAGCAGTTGGCCAACTGAGCTACATGCCTAGCAACCTCGGAGGGGATTGGGCTGTAGGATGATGTCATTATGCAGCAAGGCGGGTCCAGGATAAGGCGAAGCCTATCATTGGATGAGAAGGAAGGGTAGGCGGAGAAAAATCTAGGAGGAGCGGGGGGGGGGGGGGGGAGGAAGATGGAGACAGGAGGAGGAAGATTCTAATCCAGGTGGTCTAGGTCAATTTTATCTTGTCTAGGTGGGCGGTTTCTGTCTTTATTAATTGGCAGTGAATTTATCCTGTGGATGTATTGTAGATTGAGAATGTAACATACAAATCTAACTGTTAAACTGTAAGTTTCTAGAGCTTTGATTTTACCGGGCTACAGGGGATGCCTGCAAAGTTCCCGGCGGGAACTGGAAGCCATGCTAGGCTATAGAATGCCAGGGGATAGCATGGCGAGGTGCCACGCTAGAACGGTCCTGCTGAACACGATGTGTGTGTCAGGGGTGGTAACAACCCGCCAAGGGGACAGTGTAAGAAACAGCCGAGGCATGTGGCTTCCGAGGATCCACACGGAGTGAGAACACGCAGGGACCGGTTCCTCCAGTTCTTTATTTTTACCGCAACATTGGCTGTCACGTTTCACGCAGAGTTGGAGCAGGTACTGGAAGGAAAACTATTGGCCCAAGATACTCCAAGACCAAGTTCTTAGCTCAAAGGAGATTTATGTGCCCCAGAGAGATAGAGGACGAGGGAGAAGGGGAAGGGAGCGAGGGAGAGGGGGAAGGGTATTTGTTCTAGAGGATAAAGGACTGCCTCTGGATAGAGAGGAGACATCCGTGGCCGTGTTAGGAGGAGGCGTTTCATTTTAATTGGGCGAGTTAAATAGGGAGCCAAAGTGGGCTTTTGCTTGCTGGACTTCAATACTTTGATAGCTGGACCTTGGTGGTCGGCCTCAGGAGGAGGAAGTGGCCAAATAAGGGTCTAGACCTTGGTGGCTAGTTTTAGGAGTGTAAGCTAACGGTTTTTAGCAGGGCAGAGGGGATGGGGAGAAGGACAAGGCCTGCCTGAGCTGTGCCCGCCATGCTCCAGCTGTCCAGAGTCCCTTCATGTGCCCCCTGGAGAAGAGTGCTTCAGAAACATTTGCACTTACCCTGAGCACAGTGCACGCCCAGGTCAAACTGACCCTCCTGCTTTTACTTGGGAAAATAATTGCACCAAGGAGATTCAATTACTTTGACAGTTCTCACATTATAGTCAGTGAATTACTGTGTCTGGTTTTATTAGTAGTTTATTTCATTTTTTGAGATTTCCAGGCTGGCCTTGCACTCACTAAATAACTAGAATTAACCTTGAACTCTCCTTCTGCCTTCACCTTCCAAGCGCTGAAATGAAAGGTTTGTGCCGCCAGGGATTGAACCTGGGGCTTTGTGCACGGCGGATGAACACTCTGCCAACCGGGCCACATGAATTGTTTTATATTTCTACGATGTTTACTTTCCAAATTGTTTGTAAAGTGTTTCTAAGTTTGTTCTGTGTGCGTGGGCATGGGTGTGCGTGCCTTTAACCCCAGGGCTCACGAGGCAGGCAGATCTCTCTGAACTGAGGCCAGCCTGGTCTGTATGATTTTCAGGCTGGCTGGTGTTACATAGTGAGATCCTGTCTCAAAAAAATAAATAAATAAATAAATAAATAAATAAATAAATAAATAAATAAATAAATAAAAAATAAAAATCCCACTGTGTATTCTTTTAGCGATTTTGGTTTTAAATAAATAGCAAACACCTTTTTTTCTTGTTCTACAACTTTCTTTTTGAAGGACACAATTTCATCTCTATTACTCAAGGGAAAACTATGAGTTTCCTCTTTCCTGCAGACATTAGCCTGTGTCTGACCATCATCGAGTAGGGGAAAGGTCAAGAACACAAACACCACATAAATAAGAAGCAGGGCCTGGGGGTTGGGGGTTTAGCTCAGTGGTAGAGCGCTTGCCTAGCAAGCGCAAGGCCCTGGGTTTGGTCCCCAGCTCTAAAAAAAAAAAAAAAAAGAAGCAGGGCCTGGGAGTGTGGCTCAGTGGTAGAGTACATGCCTAGCATGAAGAAGGTACTAACACACACACACACACACACACACACACACACACACACACACACACACCACAAACTCAGAGTCATCTGAGAGAAAAGAACCTCAACTGGGAAAATGCTTCCATAAGTCTGACTACAGACAAACCTGTGGGGTGTTTTCTCAATCAGTGATCAAGCAGGGAGGGCCCAGCCCACTGTGGGTGGTGCTATCCCTATGCTGATGGTCCTGGGTTCTATAAGAAAGCAGGCTGAGTAAGGCAGATGAAGCAAGCCAGTAAGCAGCACCCCTCCATGGCTTCTGCACCAGCTCCTGCCTCCAGTCTCTGCCTTGTTGAGTTCCTGCCCTGACGCCCTGCAATGGGAAACAGTGATATGGGAAAATGAGATAAACCCTTTCCTCCCCCGAGTTGCTTTTCGTCGTGTTATTTCATCACAGCCATAGAAGACACTCATGAAACAGGGTGCACGAACTGTCACAGGACCTGGAGGATGGCTCTGTGTTAGGAGCTCTTGCTTGGCAGAGGACGAACATGGTAACTCACAACCATGTATAATTCCAGTTTCGGGAACCCAGTGCCCACTTCCTGACCTCTAAGGGATGGTTACGCAGGCATAGCATTTGAGAAAAATATTCATATACATAAATAAATAAATCAAAATAAAGCACCACAAAGGATCTCAGGCGTTTCCTGCAGTGTTTTGGATGTGCTCTTAACCAACTAGAGGGCTGTATTGGTTACTTTTCTTGATGCTGGGACTTTAAAGACTTTGACAAAAAAACTTAAGGAGGGGTTATTTTGGTGCCCAGTTCCATCTCCAGCCCCATCATTCTGGGGAAGTTACGGTGGCAGGAGCTTGAAGCTGAGGGTCACATTGCATTAACAGTCAAGTGGAGAGACAAGCCAGGGTGTGATAGCTCACGCCTTTGATCCCAGAACTCGGGAGGCGGAGGCAGGTGGAGTTCTGTGAATTCAAATCCAGCTTTGTCTACAAAATGAGTTCCAGGACAGCCTGGGCTACACAGAGAGTCCCTGTCTCAAAATACAGAAACAAAGCAGAACCAACAAAAAAGATATCGGAGATCTGTTCTCCTTTCCACACAAACCAAAATTCTAGACTAGGGAATGGCGCTACCTACAGTGGCTGTGTCTTCCCACCTCAAAAGAGTCACACTTAGGCTCAGTAAAAGCTTTCCAGTAAATCAGTCTTACATTGGATCTAGAATGACTGTTAGCATTCCAGCAGTCCAACATGATTAAGCACTTATGCTGGGTGCTGGGACTTAGTCTCACATCTAGTAGGAGACTCGGATTGGAGGATACGAAATGTGTACTCATCCAGACCCTTCAGAGCAAGCAGGCAGACCAGTTCGTGGTAGCTTAAACGAGAAGCATGGGGTTGACTTCTGCCACTGACAAGTCCAGGAGGGGTGGGAGTAGCAAGTGTCAGGGGATCTGGGGACTCAGAGATGGTGGCTCCTGCTCGCATCCCTGCTTTATCCTCGGCTTCCATCACACGACAGTGCTTAAAAGTCACCGTGTGAGGGGCTGGGGATTTAGCTCAGTGGTAGAGCACTTACCTAGGAAGCACAAGGCCCTGGGTTCGGTCCCCAGCTCCGAAAAAAAGAACAAAAAAAAAAAAAAAAAAGTCACCGTGTAGAAATTATCCATGGACAACTGTTGGCTGTCATCAGACCCAAAGGAAGAGCTCTTTTCCCTCGTGTGACCCTGAGCAGTGATGCCAGGTAGGAACAGAGACCCTGTCTAAGGAAACAGAGATAAAGAACACAGATAAGGGAGCAGTGTGAGTCTTGGAAAGGGTGTCCCCTAGGATGTAAATCCATGGTAACGGCATAATATTAGGACTTCGATTTCTGATCTAGTTTGTCTTGGTTATAAGCAGCGTACCAGAAGGTCATGCATGGCAGTGGGAAAGGATATGAGGTGTGATTCAAGTCCCTTACCTTGTATCTTATGGCTCCTCCTTCGCTCTTGGGATGGCTGCTACCCAAGGCAAGCTTTTTTTCTGTGCTCTCTCTTCTCTGTCTCTGTCTCTGTCTCTGTCTCTGTCTCTGTCTCTCTCTCTCCCCTCTGTGTGTGTGTGTGTGTGTGTGTGTGTGTGTGTACACATACATACAGGTGTGTGTGTGCTTAGGCCAGAGGACTGACAGTCTATAATAACCTCACAGTCCATCTTGGTTTGGGCGGGGGGAATGGGTCTCTCAGTGCACTGGGACTTGTCAACTTGTCAATCAGGCAAGGGAGCCCCCTGTCTCTCTCTCCTTCAGCACTGAGATGTTAAGTTCTTGCCATCATACCTGGCTTCTTTTATGTGAGGTTCGGGAAACTGAACTTAGGAGCCCAACTGAGCTACCTTTCCAGGCTCTCTTTCTGGACATGAGTTGCTTAGCAATCCTGGAGAAAGCCACGCTTCATGTATGCAAGGCAAGGCACTCTACCTGAAGAGGCCTTCAGCCCCTCCACAACCCACCTTCGTTCAGTGGGTTTTCCCACGTGATAGTTCTAAACCTTTCCACAAGCTTCTCTCTCCTCCATCGCCCTTCGACCTCACAGGTGGTGCCCCTCCCACTTCTCCCTGTTGCTTTGGATACCAGTTTGTCCTGCTGTCTCTGACTAACTCCATCTTCTGCTGCCCTGCCTTGGGCACCTTACCCTTGTGCTTTCTCTACATGTGTCTGTGCCTCCTTTCTCCTCTTTGCTATTAGACATGTTTAGCTTTCTGCATGACGGGCACTGGGAAAGCGCCCTTGCTAAGAAGCCGTGACTCCTCGCTTGGCCCACCAGGTAACTAAAAGCCAGACAAAAGCCTGCCTTTTGTTTCTGTCTCCTTCGCTGTCCCTCAGATTCTTGTTGGACTCTGCATTCACAATGTCTGTCTACCCAGCGATCTTATCCACCTCCAAGGCACAGAGATAGGTCACTGGCCTCAACCTGCAGTCACTTTGGATTCCAGGAGCTGCAGGACCTTCCGGGACAGACCATTCCTAGATAAGCATGATTATCCCATTTCTTCCCAGGGCCACAGTGATTCCCTTTAGCAGTGACTAGAACTAGGACTTCTGGTGACCCCTTTGCAGAACCTGAACTGAGACAGTGATCAAAGAACCCATACTTGGATAAGGACTGTTTAGTGATGCTCGCCCTTACCCCTCCTCAGTCCTTCCTATTTAAACCTAAAGGCTTTCTCTGGCCTCTCAAAACCTTGTCCTCTTTGTAGCCAGACTCCTTTTGCTCCTCCGATACTGAATTCTTACTGCTGCTTGCGAGTGGCCAGTTCCTTCTGTGATCATTATTAACTCTCCTTAACAGTCTGAATGCTGTGCAGGACCTAGGCCCCCATACATTTGTAGCAGATGTGCAGCTTGGTCTTCATGTGGGTCCCCTAACCACTGGAGCAGGGGCTGTCTGACTCTGTTGCCTTCCATTGGATCCTGTTCCCCTACCTGGACTGCCTGCTTGGGCCTCAGAGGGAGAGGAGGTACTTAGTCCTGCTGGGACTAGATGTCCTAGGGCAGGGGGCTTCCCCTTCTCTGAGGAGAAGGGGAGGAGGTAATGGGGGGAGGGATTTGCAAGGGTGGGACTAGGAGGAGGGGGGTTTGCGATGGGAATGTAGTGTGAATAAAAAATAAATTAAGGAAAGAATAAAAACATTCTGAATGCTTTTCTCTTCATCAAACAGTCATTCTCCTCGGCTTCCACACTTCCATACTCTGGCTCTTTTCTTTCCTTCTCTTTCTCCTCCTTCCTCCTCTTCTTCCTCCTCCTTCCTCTACTTCCTCATGTAGACATACTCAACTCCCTGTGAGACTGTGGACATTGCCACACACTCACACTGGCCTCAAGTTCACTCTCTAGCCAAGGGTGACTTTGAACTCATGGCTCTACCTCCAGAGTGCTGCGATTGCAGGTGTGAGCTACAACACCTGGCTCCCTGAATTTCTTCTAAAGTCCCTAGTTATGCTTTTAACATGGTAAAAGTACCCATCATAAAATGTGTAGGCTTTGTTCGTCTTGGGCTCACTGGCATCTTACTTGGTTTTTCTTGGTGACCTCTTTCAAACTGTCAGCTCTTGTACTGGACAACATATCTCCCACGTATTTATGTGTGAAAGGAACAGACTGAAAGCAGTGACTGCCCATTCCTCTGGGCATCCCTCATGTCTCTGCGCAGGGAGCCTGACCCCTGTAAGACACGGCTTCTTGGCTGGCTTCTGGTTAAGTTCCAGCAGAGGGAGGAGCCAGCAAATCAGGAGACAGGAAGTGTGTTTCCTAGTCAACTCCCTGGGAGACTGTGGACATTGCAACACTCTAGCTACGGAGTCCCGGGAGACTTTGGTCCTAGACATGGTTGTGGCATCCGACTGTTGCAATTTTCCGAGTCTCTCAACGTTTCAAAGTTACTCTTAAAAGTTGTTTGTTATTAAGCTGGGCATGTTGGCTCAAGCCTTCAGTCCTAGCACTTGGGAGGTAGAGGCAGATAAATCTCTGTAAGCCCAAGGGTAGCTCATTCTACATGTTCTAAGCCAGGACTATATACTGAGATCCTGTGTTTGAGAAAAATATTATTTGTTGCTATTCTCTCTCTCTCTCTCTCTCTCTCTCTCTCTCTCTCTCTCTCTTCCCCCCCCCTCCCCCCTCCCCTCTAAAATGAGGTCTCCGTCTATAACCCAGGCTGGCCTAGAATACCTATATAACCCAAGCTGGCTTCAAACTCAACAGTAATCCTTGTGCCTCAGTCTCCCTAGTACTTGATTAGAGGCCTGAGCCAGTATAGTCCATGCTTCTATTGAAGTACACCTCCTGTTGCCATGAACAAACCATTGGTTACCTGTGTCTGTCACCCGTGGTGACTGATAGCACTACAGAGTCTTAGAAAATCTTCCTGGGAAAAAGGCTCCGTAGGTGAGAGTACGTGCCGTGCAAGTATGAGGACTTACCGTTGGATCCCCAGCATCTACATAAAAACCCAGGTATAACCACGTGCACCCCAGTGTCTAAGCACGTATAATCCCAACATTGGGGAAGAGGACACAGACAGGAGAATCCCTAGGACTTGCTTGCTGCCATCCTCATCAAAGAATGGGCAAACTCCAAGTGGAGTGAGAAATCCTGTTTGGAGGGACGAAGACAGAGAGCAATAGAGAAAGGCACCACCTCAGGCGTCCTCCCCTGCACACTGACGCATATGCCCTGCCACCACGGTCAACAATAGAAAACCTCAGGCCCGTGTAGTTGGCTCAGCAGGTAAGAACAGTTGCTATCAAGATCTGATGATCCTAGTTTCCAGACTCCGAGTGGGGAAAGCTATAACCAAATTCCTCGAGTGGTCCCCTGACCTCTACGTGTGAGCCATGGTCTGTGTGCCTGTGTGCCCCTCAAATAATCAAACAAACATTAACAAGTGAAAGGAGGAGGAAAGAAAGCCTCTGCCTGCTTGAGGCAGGGCTGGAGACAGAAGCCCACCTTGTCTTACTGTACATCCCCATACTATGAGACCATTAGACTAAATTAACCCAGGAATTGGGGATTAATTCAGACCCAAACCTGTCCCTCTTTGGTGTCTCCCTCTGTGGTGGTTTGATGAAAATGACCACCATAGGCCTTCAAGGAATGGCACTGTTAGGAAGTGTGGCCTTGTTGGAGGAAATGTGTCGCTGGGAATGGTCTTTGAGATTTCAGAAGCTCCAGCCAAGCCCAGTGTCACTGTCTCTCTCTGCACCTGAGGATCTGGCTCTAGAACTCTCAGCTACCTCTCCAGCAGCACCATGTCTGCCCGCATGCTACCAGGGTCCCCGCTATGATGATATGGAGGACTAAACCTCTGGACTGTGATGACTTCTACCCAGTGCCATAATACATGAATGGGGCATAGCACTCCTAAGGTGACCCCAGACAATCAGAGATCCCAGGTGGCACTAAGAGGAGCAAGTAAATGTCGAAACAGAAGAGAAAGAAACAGAAGGATGTGGGTATAACGAAGAGAGGTAGAGCTGGAGACTTGAGGGTAGGGAGGAACAGCCCGATGTGAGTAGCCAGTGACGACGCCTGGGACCACAGTGAGGCCCTGAACTGTACTGGGGCCACTGGGGACCATGTCTGTCTTCTTCCCCCTCACCCTTTGTCACCTGTGGCAGGTGACAAACCTGGCCCTGGGGTCACGAGAGCAGGAGAGCTGGCCCTGCCCCTCACCATCAACAGCACTCAGGAGAGCAGGCCTTGCACCCCATCAGGAGAGTACAGTAGAGCTTACCCTGGTGTCGGGGTGATAGGTGAGCTGGCCCTGAGGGTGTGAACGTAAGAGAGCTGGCTCCACAACTTCTCTGCTGTGCAGGGTGTTAGTGTGAGCAAGGGAGAGATGTCCCTTTCTGTCCCTTACCACCTGTTCCATGACACAGGCCAACAATGGATTATGGGAGAGGAGTCCCAGTGAGGATCCCCACGGCAGATCTTTTCCAATTAATTTCCCATGGTACCTCTGGGCAGGATACTTGGCTCTGGGTCATGAGAGCAGAGCTGTCCCTGTCGCTTAGTGGCTGTACCACTAGGTATGCTGGCCCTGGCTGCTGGGGTGTGGTGGGGTGCCAGTGAGTCAGTGGGCTGACCAGTTCAGATACCTCTCAGGCTCAGATCTAGAGCTTTGAATTGGCCCACCCCAACATGTACCTATCAATGAACTCCTGGAATGCATGAAGAGGGGGTCCTACACATCCCAAACTACAGGATCTCCGTGACACAGGCCAACAGTGGATTATGGGAGAGGAGTCCCAGTGAGGTTCCAGTATTGATAGAGTAGCAGAAGCCAGAGGCCTCATTCCAGACAAAAGAGTCATTGCAGTGAACATTTGCAAATAAAGACGGGTGGACAAAAGGGAACACCGTGGAATACTGTGACTCAGGACAGCTTCCACAGCTAGATATTTTTCTCTGCTATAAGGGAGGCTGCAAGGGTGGAGGGCAGAGATGAGTTGGATTGGGGTGCATAATGGGAAATTTACAAAGAAACAATAAAAAAAGTTTTGTTTTGTTTTTTTTTTAAGTTTCTGTGGTCATGGTGTCTCTTCACAGCAATAAGAACCCTAACTAGAGCACCTCCTCCTTGAGAGGTTGAGACAGAGTCTCACTCTATAGCCCAGGCTGGCCTTGAGATGTTGACATATTCGCTGTTTTATCCTGCTGTGTGCTGGGATTGCAGGCTGAGCCACTGCGTCTAGCTTTTCCATTATTATTACTGTTGTTATAATTTTGGCAGGAGGTGGAGTTTGAGGAGGATTTTACTCTGGTGTTCTGGCTGATCTAGGCTCACAACAGTTCTGCCTTGGCCTCCAGACTGCTGAAGTTGCAAGTGTGAGCCACCACTTGGCCTCTCTATCCTTAAATGCCCCACGGTGGATCATTTCCAGTTAATTTCCCATGGCACCTCTGCGTTCACATGCATTTCAGCTGGTTAGGGTTAAGTCCAATAGGTCCAAACAGTCCCCCAACGAGACAAGCTCCAGCACTGTTGGTGACAGTGGCCTAAACAGGACTTTGGCTGGATAAACAGAAGCCAAAGGTGGGTTTCATGTTTATCAGGAACCTCTCTTAATCCACCCCCAAGGTCAACTACTGACAAGGGGTTCAGTTCCTGGTCAATCCAAACAGTCTGACTCACTGAAAGACGCTACCACCGTGACTGTCATATAGTATCCACTTGCTTTTCTGACCCTTTATCCCATTCCTTGCTCCCAGATAGCCTTGGCAGTTTGATCTTCAACAAACCTTTCTTTCTACCCACGGAGTGGTCCAGTTCAGTGGTTTCACTGTGCCCTAGCTTAGCCATAAGAGGCCCAGATCACTAACACTAGGACTGCTTCTCCAGGAGGCAAATCACTTTCAGAAACTGGGCAGACTAGTAGTGGAAACAATGTTGTTGGTTAATACCCACTTAAACTGTTCTCTCTTTAGCTGCAGAACAGTCAATCAGTTCTTACATTGTTGCCATTGAAGAAGCCTGGAAAGGTCTTGGAGAGTTAGGATTGAAACTGTACCCAGTGTTTTTTGTTTGCTGGGGGTTTGAACCTAGGGCTGTACCCATGCTTCCAAGTATTCTATGACTGAGCTACAACCCTTCTCACATTTCCAGGTTCTTGTTACAGTCAGAGAAATAATTTAGAGGCCAGGAAATCAGGAGTTGGGAAGATATTTTACTGCTGGGTAAAGTTCACTTTCAAAGCCTGAGTGGGGAGGGGAGAAGGAGGAGGGGAGGGAGAGAGGAGAAGGGGAGGAGGAAGAAAAGGAGAGGAGAAGAGAAGAGAGGGGAGAGAAATTAGTCACTTGGCCTGGAACTTTCGCATCTTAGAGGCACTGGAACCAAGATTATTCAAGAGATGGAGAAAAGGTGGAGACTCCAGGAGTACATGGACATGGAGATCAGCCTCCATTAGGTTTGCTCCCAGCCCTGTTCTTCCATGGGTTCTTGGGTGTCGTGGCAGCACAGTGATGGAAGCATAGTGATGGAGCAGCCAGGTTCAGGACTAAAGATGGAGACACCATAACAATGAAGCCGAGGAGAATGAATACTATCCTGTTCAGCTGTGTTAGCCCCTGGAGGATTTGGACTGGTCTTGTTTGAGACATTATATGATGCCCAACAGTTGGCGTGTGGCAGCTTCTAGCTGCCATGCAGTCCTCTTTTATTCTTATGTCCAATCGACGTCCCTGATATGGCTACACTAACGTCTACATGGGCTATTTGTAGATCTATAGATGCAGAACTATTTGAACTCCCTGCTTGTAAATCCAAACACTCCCAGTTAGCCAGTGCGTAGCATACACACATACTCGCACATCAGAAGACGCCATTCACTCACATGGTTGCCTTGGGTTTGGACCCACCTTCTCCTTATTTCGGTGGTACAGGAGGGGGTCCTCAAGCATCTGTGTACAATTTGTAGTTGAAAGCCTTTTGTATGGGTAATTTGCTGGTTCTGTTTGTGCCATTGTTAAAAACATGTAAGGTTGAACTTAGGTCTTGAGCCATCCTCTCCTAGGAGATCCTGGGCCATTGGGCCATAGGAAAGAGGGAGGGTGGTGCTGCAGGGTCCCAAATCAGCAAGAGAGAAAGGCTTGGGAGCTGGGGTCATCCTAAGAGACTAGAAGCCTCTCCATGACCTCACCTGCTCTTGCCAGCAGAGACAGAAAGTGGGCTAATGGCAGGTAAGTAGAGGAGTCAAAGGAGATGTAATTTCAGCAGAGATCACAAAAGAGGACAGAGAAGTAGTTAGATAATAAAGGGAACTGACAAACACAGGCCCCTGTGAGATGCATAGATCAGGGATAGGGGTAACCCAGTAGTTGAGGCCCTGAGTTCAGTCTCATTACCCCTCTACCAAAAAAGGGGTACTCTGTGTGTGGTGGGTTTCTTTGTCTTTTTGGGGGGAATGAAAGGTGCTTGGGGATTGAGTCTAGGGACACATGCATGCTAAAGTATACTCATTTTGAATGTCTATTTCTTTCTGGCTATACTTAAAGTTCACATAATAAGCCATTATTATTTTGAATCACAAAGATGTAAATTTTGACTTATGATTCTAGTCTAAGATAAAGGGGCTGCTTCCTTCCTTCATTTTATTTTTATTTTATTTTTGAGACAGGGTATCACAGTGTGGCCCTAGCTATCCTGAAACTCACACAGATATATGTGTCTTTGCCTTCCTAGTGATGGGATGAACGGCCTGGCCCACCACATCCGGCTTTTTTATTTTTAAAGATTTATTTTATGTGTATAATTATTTTGCCTACATCTACGTGTGTGTTCCATGTGTGTGCCTTGTGCCTGAGGAGGTCGGAAGAGAGTGTCAGATCTCCTGGAACTGGAGTTATGAAGGATTGTGAGCCACCACGTGGGTTCTAGGAACTGAACCTGGGTCTCCTGCAGGAGTAGCAAGTGCTCTTAACAGCCGAGCCACTTTGGGCCAGGCATGGTAAAGCTCAGCTGGTAGGCCAGTGAGTTCCAGGGACCCACTGTTTACATGTTCAGAGCACTGGGAGTATAGGCTCCTGATGCCACACCTGGCTTACAGGTCCTAGTCCGTAACTGAGGGAGCTCAGGCAGGACCGATGTGTAGACCTTGAAGGAAAACGGCCTACTAGCTTGCTCCCTAAGGCTCGCCCAGTTTGATTGTACAACCCAGGACCTCCTGCTCAGGGATAACACCACCCACAGCTGCCTGGCCCCTCCCACCCAGTTGCCTGACCCCTCCCACCCCAATCGTTAATGTAGAAGTGCCTGCAGTCCAGTCTGATGGAGGCATTTCTCAGTTGAGGCTCCCTTTTCTTTTCTTACTTTCAGTTCTGTCAACTCGACAGAAAATTAAGCTTTATGGGGAGAAAATCAGATTTTTTTGTGACTCCCCCCCAAAATTTTTATTTATACACAGAGAGGCCCATGGGCGCATACCCTTGTATCAGTGCATGCCCTTTCAACTGTTCACCTTTTAAAATTTGTTTTCCTGAAACATGATTTCATGTAGCCTAGGCTGCCTTTGAATTTGCTATGTAGCCGAATCTTCCTAACCCACCTCTCAAATGCTAGGTATAGTTATGTGTACGTCTCTGTTTGTTTGAGCACTAGCCCAGGTCGGCCTGAAACTCGCTTTGTAGCCCAGGCTGGCCTTGAACTTACAGTAATCCTCCTGCCTCAGCCTCCCATGTACTTAGAAACCACTTTTGCTAAAAACCCTTCTCATTTGGACCCACAACATTATTGGAAGCCTGCCGCCTCTGCCTCCGTTTTTTCCCCACAGGCTTCCTTTTCTTTGGCTGAAGGCATAGAGATAAATTGATTTCCTTAATCTTTCCAGAACGCCAGGACTTTCCAGAGCTGAGCAGCTCAGGGTAACAATCCTGGTTAGGGGCCACACCCTGCAGTAGAAATTGAGATCTTGGGAGAACTGCCTCATGCCCTCAAGCAATCAAGACGTCCCCACAGCTCTCCCAGGACTGGGCCTGGCACAGGGATAGCAGGGCCACACCTCAGGAAGGACTGCTTGGTTGTGCATACCCCTTGCCCTCTGTTTAAACCCGTCGCTTTTGTCAGTCCTTGAAGTCAGACTTAGGGTCTTTCTCTTTCTGCTGTGGCTGGAGTGAGCACATTTTCTCTCCACTTTTCATCTCGACGTGTCTTTTTAATGGAAATATTGGGGATATCCCAAGCCTAGCTTCTTAAGAGCTGCAGAACCCTGGTTTTAAATGTAACAACTCTGGTTGCCTTGGGATTGGAGGCTTGAACCATTGGGCTGCACTGAGCTTTGACTTTCTAAACTGAACACATGGGTTTGTGTAGGTCTGAGGCTGGTTTAGGGCATAGGTAGAATGGAATGAAACTCTGAATTCTGTTTTTCTCTGTCTTTCTGTCTTTCTGCCTGTCTGTCTCTGGTTTCCTGGGACAGTGTCTTACTAGGTAGCCCCACTGTGGCCTGAAACTAAAAGCATCCCCCAGCCGTAGCCTTCCAGTGTTGGTGTATAGGTGTATGCCACCATGCCGAGTTTTATTTTGTTTGAAGCAGGGTCTTACCTGTGCAGTCCTTGATAGACTGGATCTTACGATTTCTGTACTTTGTACCTGTCTTCATTTAAAATTCATGACCTAAGGTTTTGTTTTCTAGTTTTCTAAAAAAGACATATTTATTTTTTCCCTTACAGGTATGTATGTATGACTGACTGTGCACCAGTTTCTGGGGAAACCAGAAGAGAGTATCAGACCCCTCGGAACTGGAGTCCCAAGTGGGTGTGAGCTGCCAGGTGGGTCCTGGAAACAAACCTGGGTTCTCAGCAAGAGCGACAAGTACTTTTAACTGCTGAGCCATCTCTCCAGCCTCCCATGACCTTACATTTTAACGCAGACTTTTAGCAAAGCGGGTTCTTCCAGCCTGCCTCTATTCGACAGGGAGTAAGTGTTGAGTATGTCCCGTGCATTCATTCATTCATTTTAATGGTGCTGGGAATCAGAGTCAGGACCCTGAGTGCATTAGGTAAATGCTCTGTTACTTAACTACACCCCTGAGGCAGCAAGGCAGGATCAGACTTGCCTACTGTGAGTCATAGGAAGGTTAATTCCAGGATCCAGCGGCCTCGAACCCCACCCCTTACAACTGCCCCTGAGTGTCAGTTGGATTTCGAAACCCCTCTCCAATAAACAAAACAAATCTTACCACAGCTGAGAAAGACAGCCCAGCAGGGGATTCTCCTGGAGACACATGCAGTCTAGGTAGGAGAGTTTGGCGGCCTGGGGACAACGTAAATCACTTGAGGGCGGATGGACTGCATCTCATGCATAAGAAGATACCAGAAGAGCGTGGGGCAGTGCACGTAAGTAAGTGTAACAGTAAGTCAGCTAAGGATGTCAGGCATCTACACCAGTTGACCAACGATTAAGGAAACCTCATTTTTGTTTTGTAGTTAAAACCTCCTTGGCCCCCTCAAACAGGAGGGTGCTTGAGTCATGTGCTTGCTTGAGCCCGCTTCCGCTCTGGAATTCGCCTTTTGTGTGTTTACTTGCAATAACTACATTTCCAATTCTCTGTGCCTCCCTCAATTCTCCGTGACACAAAAACCTGAACTTGGCACCTTCAAAGACATCATCCAAGCTCTGGTGACATTTTCAGCCCCTGCAATGTGTAATTAAGAATTAATTCTAGGGGCTGGGGATTTAGCTCAGTGGTAGAGCGCTTACCTAGGAAGCGCAAGGCCCTGGGTTCGGTCCCCAGCTCCAAAAAAAGAACCAAAAAAAAAAAAAAAAAAAAGAATTAATTCTATAGAGAGAGCAGGAATATAACTTTATAAATTCAAAAATATTTTTTAAAAAAGCATATTGTGTATTTGTTTAAAACCAAGTGTGCTCCTCTATGCCTTTCCTATGAAAATCTAAAGCCTAGGTGTTGTAGGGGTTGGTTTTTTTATAAACAAATCATACTCCCAAACATGGAACTTTTTTTTTTTTGGTTCTTTTTTTTTTTCGGAGCTGGGGACCGAACCCAGGGCCTTGCGCTTCCTAGGCAAGCGCTCTACCACTGAGCTAAATCCCCAAACCCCTAAACATGGAACTTTTAGGTCAAGGCTAATGCCTAACTATTCTCCACCCTGGAAGCCATCAGTCTTCAACCACAAAGATGGGCAAAATTACAATGTTCCTATTATTTCAGTTTCTCTCGGGCTACTCTCAAGATCACACACTTGTGTTTCTATGACTTGGCCTCTTCTTTTGATCCTTTTGGTAGTTTGTTGTTTTAAACAAGGCAAATAAACAAAAAACTCCCTGGGTGGGGGAAGAAAAACTTCTAGGACTGGAAAGATGGCTTTGTGTTTACGCATGTTTGCTGGTCTTCCAGAGGTCTTGAGTTCAGTTCCGGAACCTACATTGCGTAGCTCATGATTGCCAATCTTCCAGATCCAACTCTATTCTGTCATCCGTGGCTGCCCATACATGCGGCATTCACTACACACATACATAGATCTACACAGCCACACAAATAAATCAATAAAAATAAATCTTTTTAAAAAATTCTCCTTTTGTAAATAAAGGAGCTTAATTCTTTTTTCCTTGTACACGTTACACACAAATGTCCTCCTTCAACTTACTATAAGCGTTTTGGCCATCTGTAGGCTAAGCAAAGAGCCCTCCCAAGCTCCTCAGCTCATAGTCCAGGGAGAGCATGAGATGAAAGACAAAACTCATTTTGGTAAGGTACAGATACTACTTTTCAGTAAAAGCCAGAGCAAGGCTTGTCTGACACCTGCCATTTCCTCTCATGTGTGTAGACAAAGCAGCCAACCAAACATGCATGACAAGTGTGAGCCACAGCGGGCGCTTCAGTGAGCCTCACTCTCCAAATAGCCACACAAAGCAACCAGGAAGCCTTTCCCTTTTACCGCCTATTTTTATATCTCTCTGTATGTGCGTGTGCGTGTGTGTGTGCACACATGCGTGTGCGAGCCTGTGTGTGTGTGTGTGTGTGTGTGTGTGTGTGTGTATGCATGCTCGCATATGCGAGCACCTGAGTTGAACAACTTTTTGAGCTGGTTCTCTCCTTCCACCGTGGGGATCCTGGCGCTCATTGAACTTGGGATCAGATTTGTGTTAGTCAGACTTGGCGGCAAGCGTCTTTACCCTCTGAGGCATCGCCCTGGCTCTTTAGTCTTTGAAACAAGGTCTCCCTCTACAGCATGAGCTGACTTAGAAACCCATTTAAAAGCTGGAAACTTGAAGCTTGGTATGATGGCAAAAGCCCATGATCCAAGCTCTTGGGAGGTGGATGCAGGATTTGTCAGGAGTTCAAGGTTGTTCTTGACTGTATGAAGAGTCTGAAGTCACTTTGCGCTCTGTGTGATCTCCTCTCAAAGCCATTTTTCTAAAGTGGGAGCATAGTAGAAAATGTCAAGCATAGTAGAAAATGCCATGTGAAGTTTTTTGTTTATTTGTTTGTCTTGGTTTTTTTTTTTTTTGACATTTCTTCTAGAACTTAAAAAAACAAAAACCTTGAAGTGTCTTTTTTAAATGTGTGTGAGTTTTGCCTGGGCATGTGTGCACCACGTTCATTGCTGATGCCTACACAGGCCAAAAGAGGACCTCCGATCCCCTGCAACTGGAACTGCAGGCAGTTGCGAGTTACCATGTAAGTAATGGTAACAGAACCTGGGGCCCTCC
This sequence comes from Rattus norvegicus, assembly GCF_021556685.1. Lineage (NCBI taxonomy): Eukaryota > Metazoa > Chordata > Mammalia > Rodentia > Muridae > Rattus > Rattus norvegicus. Next base: position 29,453,783 of record NC_141538.1, on the reverse strand, counting down.
ACAAGAGCAGCCAGTGCTCCTAACCAGTGAGCTGCCTTTCTGTCAATTGTTTCAATTTTAAAAGTAAATGAAAGGTAAAGGTAAAGGTAAAGGGTTCTTTCCCCCTTTCTATCCCTGTACTCATTTATGTGTTATTCATTAAGTTTCCTATAAGAAACTGAGGGAGCTCTGTTTTATAAAGCCCAATGAGAAGCAGGAGTCTGGTGACACGTGACATATCAAGGAGGAAGACGGTATGCCCCAGACACTGAGATAAAATGCAAAATGAATTGAACTGTGGCTGCTGACACATGCCCGTAATCCCACTACTCCCAAGGTGGAGGAGAAGGGAGGATCAGATGTGTCATCCTTGGATTCTTTTTTTTTAATTTTTTTTTTTTCGGAGCTGGGGACCGAACCCAGGGCCTTGCGCTTCCTAGGCAAGCGCTCTACCACTGAGCTAAATCCCCAACCTTCATCCTTGGATTCTTAGCAAGCTCAAGGCTAACCTGGGCCAGGGGAGACACTGCCTTAATAAACAAAGAAGTTAGTGAACTTATCTTGGTACTGTGGACGGCAAAAGGGGGTAGAAAAAGCAAAGGGGCAGGATTAGATGAAAGAGGACGGGAAGACAAAAGAAATGACGTGGTAACTCCTAGGTGTACTAGGTGTTGGGGGATGCTCACAGGCAGGATTCATCCCCTAAGCCCCTGTCCTCGGTTCTGTAACAGAAATGAAGTGTTCACAGCTCTGCTGTACAGCAGTGCCTTTGCCCTTTTCCACACTGGAGAGACATTATCCCAGGAATAGCAGCCTGGTATCATCTTTAGTGTGAGTGTAATATATATATAAAATACACACACATACAAGGATTTTTTTTCAGTTTTTCAAGACAGGGTTTCTTTGTCTTCCTTGGCTGTCCTGGAACTCACTCTGTAGACCAGGCTGTCCTCAAACTCACAGAGATCTTTGCCTGCTTTAGCCTCTCAAGTATTGGGATTAAAAGTGTGCATCAACACCACCTGGCTGGAATCGAATTTTAAAGTATTGATATAACATTCATAATATACATACAAATATAGATGATTTTATATATATACATATATATATATATATATATATATATATGCACACACACACACACACTGTTTCCAAATGTTAGATTCTCAGTTCTGATTAGAGAAATATTGATGCAGAAACGATCTACCCTAACCTTACATGACATAATCTTCCTTCTTCACAAATACAATTTTATGTGTCAGGTCTCCCAAACATTGAGTGACCACCTCTCCAGGATGGCTAAGGGACCCAGAAAACAGAAAACAGATGGAAACGCTACAGTTGCAGTTTTTTCTGTTAGAATAGAATGGAACTCTCTCTATAAAAGGCTGACAAGTGGCTCAGTGGATGAAGAGGCTTGCCCATAGGCCTGATGCCTTAGGCTTGATTCCCCAGGCCTCACAATGGTACAGGGAGTGAAGGAACCTCTGAGTGTTGTCTTCTGACTTTCATAGGACTGATTCATGTATGCACATGTATACACACACACACACACACACACACACACACACACACACACAAATTGAGTCAAGTTAATGTATTAACAAATCAGAATTTAAAACCTATGAATCAGGCATGGTGGTGAATGCCTAAAATCCCAACATTTGGGAGGCGGAGGAAGAGGAGAATCATAAGGCCACCCTCGGCTATGTGGTGAGTAAAGCCAGTCTGAGGTACATATCCCCCGTCTCAAAAAAGACAGGAAAAGGAAGAGAGAAATGCAAGTACTTTTACTAAACAAATGTTAAATAGCAGGAGATTTCATTACTGTTTGTAAGTGCCTGGTCAACAGTAAACACGTAACCAGTGCTAAATGCTCAAAAAATTGTTTGTTGAATCATTAGATGACTAACTCTTGGGTATAACTGTATAATTCTACATTTTTAAAAGTGGCAATTACTGGTAAGTGTGATAGGAAAAACTCCTTGCACTCAAGTGCCTCTTACTCATAATTGACAGTTAAGTTCCCTCGAATCAGATGACTCTAGGTTTGACTACTAAGTCGTGGAAACTTCGTTTTTGAGACCTGGTCTCATGTAGCACTGGTCGTCTTCAACTTAGCCGTGTGGCTGAGGGTAACTTTAACCCCTCCTTCCTTCCCTCCCGTGTGCTAGGATTAAAGTGTGCACTTCCAGGCCCAGCTCCGGGGGGGAGGGGGGACCGTTTCCCGAGGAGCCATGATGCCATGAATCACGCTTATTTTCTTCATAGCCTGCCATTCTTGAGGCCCCCGGGTCTGATCTTTCAGTCAGTCGGTGGGACTGCAAGGCTAGTTGGTATCACGGTATAGGTTGAGTAATCCCCTTCCTCCAGGAAAGATGTAGCCCTGAAAGCCCATGCCAGGTGATGAGAAAGGCCCCCCTTCCTCTGGGCAGGGACAACCCGCACCAACCCAGCAACCCAGTTTGCTCCCTCGGCCAGGCACATCTATCTGCGCGGTAGCGCATGAGCGTACAACCAGGTGTGTTGTTTGCAGTGCCAGAAAGACTTGTCTTTCAGAACAATACAATGCTGGGCACTTGGCCACGTCCTAGCAGTAAAAGGAAGAATGAACCAGTCTACCTTCGGCAGTTGGGGAAGAGAGCTGTGTAAACAGATCACGGTAAAAACAGGTAAAGTGACCAAAAGCGCACGTAATGTTTATGATCAGGAATGAAGGCCTGACTCATTTTTTTTCTAGGTCATGGCTACGGCCCAGAAAAATTCAGAAAGGATGACGCATTTGAATAGGGTAAGAGGATTAATGGAAGTTCGTGAAGTGGCAAAAGGGTAGGGTGACCAGAACAAACTCTTTTCCTGTACCCACAAACCTAGGGAAGGCAGACTGCAATTTAAGCGCTTTCATCTAGGCCTTGGGTCTAACCATTTGTGGTGGAATTGTCCTGTTTTGGTTTTATTTTCCCCCTCCCTCTCTCGGTCCCTCCCTCCCTCCCTCCTCTCCCTTCCTCCCTCCTCTCCCTTCCTCCCTCCCTCCCTTCCTCTCTCCCTCTCTCTTCTCCTCTCTCCTTTCTTTTCCTTTGGCATGATTCAGACAAGCCGTCCACCAGTGTTTATAAACAAGAGAGGAATGAACAGTCTTGTTTGCCAGGGCTTTCCCTGTGTAGCTCCTTTGGGGTTCATAGCGCCCCCGGGTGGTTGGTCAAAGGCTGGGGATTTGGATCATTGCTTAAAAGGTCTCCTTGAAGACAAAGCACATGGGACGTTCCAGGAAGAGGGAACAACGAAATGCCAAAATATTTTGTTGGCCAGATGGAACATCCTTGGTGATAAACAGGTGTGACCTCTGGTTACGAAACAGCACTGAAGATCAGCTAAAGTAGAACTTTGAAACTCCCAGACTGCTTATTGCCCAAGAAGTAGCACTTGCAAAAAAAAAAAAAAAAAAAAAAAAAAAAAAAAAGAAGTAGCACTTGCTTTGCCCCAGAAGCCATTCCCAGACCACAGATTACATATCCAGTTCCAGTGATCCTTTCCCTGTCATGGTGCAGCGCTGCTGCTTGCCAGAAAAATCCAGAGGGCGCTTCTGTGTAGAATAGTTACACAGGAGCCACCCTCATTCTCAGAAAAACAACTCAGTGAGCGTCCTTGGGCAGGAAGTTGGAGGAATTTCTGAGTCATTAAGAGAGTGTGGTTATATACAGGCATTGATCAGACTGATCATCTTGGGGATGGAGGATGGGAGAGAGAGAGACAATGATCTTTAAAACATCTTTACCACTTTCATTTACGTGTGTGTGTGTGTGTGTGTGTGTGTGTGTGTGTGTGTCCCCGCACAATTGCCACAGTGCCCTAGTGGAGCTCAGAGGACAACTGTCAGAGGTTATCTTCTTCACCATTCGGATACCAGGGATAGAACCCAGCTGGTCGGTCTTGGCAGCAAACACCTCGTCTCTGCTGGCCCATCTCACCAGCCTAAGGCAATAATCTTCACTTCTTCCTCTTTAGCAGGGATTCTGATATTGCCTTGCTGCTCTGATGTGATCGCACCCTCTGAACCAGTTCGTGGAGTTAAAGGCAGACTAAAAGCTTCAGTGGGCACCGTTTTTTGCCTAGTCACATCAGCAACAGCACGGGCCTCACTGGCTAATTAGTTCCAACCTGGCTGATGCGAGCAGCCACCTGGCTCTGCCCCTTTGACAACTCCACGAACAAAGGGTGATTGTGCGTTAGCAGCAGTCAGCTTCAGGAACAGCACTTCTCAGATGGTAGTGAGTCCTTCTGCCTTGCCTCTGGTCCTCCGGTGTCACAGATGTCCCTCTGAAGCACCAAACTGACTAGGGACACAAACCCAGCCCACGTTCATACCCAGGAAGCAGTCAGCAAAGAAGAGACAAAGTCAAGAACACCGTGTACACACCGAAAGAACATTCCTACAAAGCAAGAAGGTGTGTTAGGACAGAGCAGGTTAAAGAATAAAAGGCAGGGGTAGCAGCAGAGAAGCCAGGGGTGTGCCCAGTGGTAGTTCATGATTCTAAGGACAATCACACGCCAGTGAATATTGCCCGGAAAGCATGTGCCAAAATGTCCTCAGTTCAAGGAAATACACTCCATCTCCCAGCTCCTTGTGTTAAAATACGTGTGTGTGTGTGTGTCTGTATGTGTGTGTGTCTGTGTGTGTTTGTCTGTGTGTGTGTATATGTCTGTGTGTGTATATGTCTGTGTGTGTGTATGTCTGTGTCTGTGTGTGTGTTTGTGTGTCTGTGTGTGTATGTATGTCTGTGTCTGTGTGTGTGTGTTTGTGTGTCTGTGTGTGTATGTCTGTGTGTGTCTCTGTGTGTGTCTCTGTGTGTCTGTGTGTGTCTGTGTGTTTCTGTGTGTGTGTATGTCTGTGTGTATGTGTTTGTGTGTGTGTCTGTGTGTGTCTGTGTGTGTGTGTCTGTGTATGTCTGTGTGTGTCTGTGTGTATGTGTCTGTGTGTGTATGTCTGTGTGTGTCTGTGTTTGTATCTGTGTGTCTGTGTGTCTGTGTCTATGTAGGAATGAGGCTGGGAGTGGTGGTGCATATCAGCAATTCCAGAAGCCAGGAAGCAGAGGTAGAAGAATCAAGGATTCCAAAGTTAAGTTTGGGCCATCCAGCGAGACCTTATCTCAAAAATGTAATGAAAAACCTAGGAATCCCAGTGTGTGCTGGCTTCCTCCTATCATCCCAGCACTCAGGAAGTGCAGGCAAGAAGACTGTCACAAGTTCTGGGCCAGCCAGGATGGCATAGTGGGCATCTTGTATCTAAACGAAAGCAAAGACATGGACTCTCTAAAGGGAACTCGCTACCAAGTCTGCGTTCAGTCCCCAAGACCAACATGATGAAAGGAATGAACTGATTCCCACAAGTTTCATTGGCCTTTGAGGGACTGGAGGGGTGTCTCTGAGGTTAAGAGCATTGGCTTCTTCCGAAAGTCCTGAGTTCAATTCCCAGCAACCACATAGTGCTTCACAACCATCTGTAATGGGATCTGATTCCCTCCTCTGGTGTGTCTGCAGACAGAGCACGCATATACATAAAATAAGTAAAATAACTCTTTTTTAACAAGTTGTCCTTTGAGAGATTTGCTGTAGTACAGCCCATGAATACTTCACAAGGACACACAAGTAAATGTTTAAAAAGCAAAACAAAGCAAGGGGCGTGATGACACATGCACTCAGGAGGCAGGGGCCAGCGGATCTCTGAGTTTGAGACCAGCCTGGTCTACTAAGCAAGTTTCAGGACAGCCGGTGCTGCTGCATCAAGGAGCCCTGTCTCAAAAAAACAACCAACAAAACAAACCAGACATGTCCCTCAAAAATCAAACAACCCCTTAAGAGAGCCATCACTTCCTTTTTTCAATCAATCAATAAGTCAATCTCCAAATTATTGATCTATTTATTTATTGTGGCATATATATATACATATACATATATACATATATACATATATACATACATATATATATATATATATATATATATATATATATATTCAACTTTCAGAGAAGGTTCTCTGCTTCAACTCTGTGGGTCCTGGAGATCAAATTCCAGTCCTTAGAGGCAGGGGCCATTACTCCATCTGTACTAACCATCTCACTGGCCCCTCATTTCTTTTTAAATCTCCATTTCTCCATTGCTGCCGTCTTAGTTCAGGCTACACAATGATCTTGCTCACACTTGGACAACCTTGCTCCCAGCTACTGGCTTGATAATATTCAGAAAGGATCATCTCCACTTCTGCTTTCATCCTTGGATGACTTCTTTCTTTTTTATTCATTTTTAAAAATGTTATTTATGCGTGCGTGTGCGTGTGCGTGTGCGCGCGCGTGTCATGAGCAGACTCCCTCGGAGTTGTAAGGGAGAGTGACATTCCCTAGAGTTAAGGATGGCTGACGTGTGGCTGCTGGGAAGCAAACCCAGGTCCTTGAATGAACAGCAAGTGCTCTTAACCTCTGGGCAGCTCTCTAACGGCCTCCCTGCCCCCTCCTCGCGATATAACAGGTCTAATACTTGCACCCGCAGTCTTTGAGAACACATAGTTTTTGTATGAAATTTGGCAAGGTCGGATATATTAAAGATTCGCAGCTTTGATTGGCTAGAAATTATAAGGTAATAATCATAGACGTAGGCAAGGATTCAACTATAAACTATGACGAAGAAATAAGGAATTCGGGGGCTGGAGAAATGGCTCAGCAGTTAAGAATACCAGCTGCTCTTCCAGAGGTCCTGAGTTCAAGTCCCAGCCCTCACTGCCGTCTATAATGCGATCTGCTGCCTTCGCTGACCTCCAGGCAGGCAGAACAGTTATACATAAAAAATACATTAGTCAATATTTTTTTTTAAAGGAGGGATTTGATGGAGAACTTCCAGCGTCCTTGGGAGCGTCTGTCATAGATCCGTTGTATTGCTGTTAGATGCTTGCTCCTGACATAGAGCTCCTCAACCCTTTTAAATCTCACAGGCTGTAGGAGTGCCTTGTGTTCTGATAGTACGACTCTCGAAGGGCTCCTGGAGAACTTCTGGTAGGGACCGGTCACTTAGAAGTTTGGAACTTCCAGTTTTCCTCTCACCCCCTAGCAGCTAGCCAATGAGTTAATAACTCATCATGACTTCATGACGCTGCCTCATTAGAATCCTCTGCTAGGAAGTTCTAGAATCTTCTAGCTTAGTGAGCACACTCAGGTGCTGAGAGAACAGTGTTCCTACAGATTGCAAGACGCTCCCCACAGATCTTGTCTAATGTAACTCTTCTTCTGGGTCCTTTTCTATATCCATTATGACAAACCAGTAAATGTGTGTATCTCCGAGTTGTGTGAGCTATTATATCCATTACGGTATCCATTATGACAAACCAGTAAACGTGTGTATCTCCGAGTTGTGTGAGCTATTATATCCATTACGGTATCCATTATGACAAACCAGTAAATGTGTGTATCTCCGAGTTATGTGAGCTATGATATCCATTATGGTTCTCGAGGAAGAGAGTCAGGGAATCTTTGATTTATAGCCAAGTTGAGCAAAAGCATAGGTTGTCTGGGGATTTACTTCTTGTTACTGGTGTTTGAAAGGAGTCAGTCTTGAGAGACTAATCCCTTTTAACCTGTGGGATCTGTACCAACCCTCAGTATTTCATGATAATAATAATTTTACACGAAAGACTAACATATCTGGTGTTACATATATGGTGTGAGTATAGAAAAATATAAGTATTTTCCTTTTTAATATTAGGAGGATCGAATTAGAGAATAAAGTATTACATGTACCAATGAAATTAATATTATTAAACGTTTATAAACTTAAATGTTTTATTTATTTTGAGACATGGTCCCATTTTATAGGTCTGGCTAGCCTGGAATTCAGTATGTAGACCAGGCTGGCCTTGAACTCATAGAGATCCACCTGCCGCTGCCTCCCAAGTACTAGGATTAAAGATGTACACTGTGTTGGTGTAAGTCCCAACATTTTAAAAAGTTGTATCATGTATAAATTTAATTCTAATACAAATGCCTTTAAAATTGAATAAAAAACTGATCCTAAAATCAGATTGGGACGTTCTTAGAGTTCTTGCCTAGTGTGTGAGAGGCCCTGGGTCCAGTAGCTGGCACTGCCAAACAGAAAACAAAACAAGGCCCATCAAATGGAAAAAAAAAAACAAGAAGGACTCACCAGGCCTTGGCAGCCGAGGGAGTGGGAGCAGGTTTTGGCTGTGGTCACTTTAAAAATATTTTCTGTGCTCACAAAATTGTCATTTAAACCATTCCACTTATCACTGCTTACTTGGCAGTTCTGCAGCAGCTCAAAGCTGTGAAACCACATCCAGTAACCAGTGGCCGCCGGCAATGTGGTCATGCCGTTGCAACAGAAAGTACTTTACTGTCGTTCACCAGAGGTATCTGTTTATACAGATGGGGTCCTGCGTACCATTGAACAAGTCTCTCATCAAAAGGAGCGTGGGTGGAGGAGCATTAACGGACAGGTGCAGTAACGGGGACACGAAGTGCACACACAGTTCACCCATCCTGTGAAGAGGATCACGTCTAAGATCAAAGCAGGAAGAGGTAGTCCCAGTAAGACAACTGTAGAGACAAGGAAGAGTAAAGTTACTCATCCAAAAAAAAAAAAAAAAAGAAAAGAAAAGAAAAAAAAAAGAAAAAAAAAAACCCGTAACAGCCCATGGGGGTACACGCATGCATGTATGCAGTGGTGTTTAGAGAAAAAGGCCACCAATGAATTTGAAAGAGAGCAAGGGGAAAGGGGTCCAATGGGCAGGTTTGGAGGGAGAAAAGGGAAGGGGGTATAATATAGTTATATTTCAAAAAATCATTAAAAAAAAAAAAAACCACCCAGCCCAGCATGGTAGCTCTCATCTCTTATCCCAATCTCAGGCTAGAAAAAGGTGACTGTCATGAGGTTGAGGCTAGCCTGAGCTACATAGAGTTCCAAATTAGCTTTGAATACAGAACGAACAACAACAATAAACCAAAAAGCAAAGAAACAGAACTCAATAGCTTTCCGAAGACAACTCACATTACAGACTCTCAAACTCTGAAAGTTATATAAGTAAATATATGGGCCAGGCAGAGAGGTGCTGGGCTTAACTTACTCTTAGAGGCACGTGGATCTCTGAGTTCCAGGCCAAAGCTACACAGTAAGACCTTGTCTGGGGTGGGGGGTGGCGGAGAAAGAAAATATTGGAGACGTTTGATTATGTAAATGTGAATAACAAACGACTCGGTGGGGAAGATTCCCACGAGCGAGACAAAAACAAAAACAAACGAAGAACTGCGATTAATATCCTGTAGCCCCTCCCATGCCTGTCTGTTTTAAGAAACCAAAGGCTGAGGGGCTGGAGAGATGGCTCAACAGTTAAGAACCCTGGTTGTGGGGTTGGGGATTTAGCTCAGTGGTAGAGCGTTTGCCTAGCAAGCACAAGGCCCTGGGTTCGGTCCCCAGCTCCGGAAAAAAAAGAAAAAAAGAAAAAAAAACAAAAAACAAAACAAAACCCTGGCTGTTTTCTTCCAGAGGACCCCAGTTCAATTCCCAGCACCCACAGTGCAGCTCACAATTGTCTGTAATCCAGCTCCAAGTGATCTTATACCCTCATGCAGACATATGTGTAGACAAAACACCCATGCACGTAAAACAAAAATGAATGAATCACTAGGAAAAATAACAACAAAAACCCAAAACAGGGGTTGGGGATTTAATTCAGTGGTAGAGCGCTTGCCTAGCAAGTGCAAGGCGCTGGGTTCGGTCCCCAGCTCCGAAAAAAAAGAAGAAGAAAAAAAAAACCAAAACAAACAAACAAACAAAAAACCAACGAAACCAAAACACAAAATCCGGGAATGGAGGGCTAGGGATGGCTCAGTGTCATGATGCCGTTATAGCATGCGCGAACTCTTGGGTTCAAGCCTCAATATTGATGCCCCACCCCCCAACCCACAAGCTCCTAGTTTCTAGCTCCTTGAGGTAGGAAAGTGGCCAGGCCCCACCTTACGAAAAAAAAAAAAAAAAAGCCCAGATAAGGCCACAAGATCCCAGGCCACCCTGCCACCTTGCAAAGGTAACCCCAAGGACCTGCCTTTGCTCAGTTCTTTGCGGCTTCTAGCCCGAGCAGAGGCAAGCGCCCTCTAGTGTCTGTCCCAATAAATCTCTTATGTGAGGTTTGTTGTGCTGTGTGACTCTGTGATATTCCTTGGCTCCTGACTGCTGGGGGTTCCTTTCTCCTCTGAGCTGTAAACTTACGTTGGGGAAATATTATACCTACACTGGTCAGATACTACTGTTGACCTTTAATAAATTTTAAGATAAATACTACCTTAGCCCTTTAATTAGTTTTTAATTAATTAATCGGTTAATTAGTTAATTTTGTGTGTGGCGGGGATGGATACTTGCAGAGTCCTGTTCCTCCTTTTACCATGTGGGTTCTGGAGACTGAACAAAGTCCTCAGGCTTATGAAAAGTAGTGTCTTTCCCTGCTGAAACATTTCATCCAACCCCCTTTTAGTCTTATATTAAAGCGTTTTTGGAAGAAAGAGTTCCTATGTACTGTCTTACATTTGCGCTTCCTTTAATTAGTGGGGTAGCCTCCTCAGAAGCCCTAGAGCGGACTCCTTTTCAAGTCTCATTGTGGTCAGAGGGACGCGCACTCTGTGGCACCAGCACTGGTGGATGGGGACACCATGCTCTGCTTTTTTAACCACTCAAATCCCTGGGCTGGCGGTGCTGCCGACTCCCCTTGAAGAAGAGGACGCCCACATGACGGAAAGAAGGAGCTTCTGCATGAGAACGCAGCTCCTAAGGCAGCGAGTTCGGGATGCCACCTTTCTGTGACTGAAGTCCCCCGTTTTCTCTATCTTCACAGTTATACCCACCCAAGTCACCAGTGCCTCTGGTTTGATTTTTTTTTTTTTTTTTATCAACAAGCTTCCATATAGTCTATTTCCAAGCTAACCCCCCAACAAAAATCAGAAAAATTACATCAAGCACTTCTCTGGTGGTTCCCTAACACATTTCAATAAAGATCCCTAAATCCCAACTTTCCCTAGAAAACCACCAACGTTTGATCTCTGGTGACCTCTCTTCTCCTGTGGTGCATCCTCCCTTGCTTTGTGAGCGCAGATTGCATGGCTACCATTTGTCCTGTACCAAGGTCCTTTGCCCACGCAGCGCCCTCTTGTGGACCATTCTTTCCACTCCGTCTTTGCCTGGCAGTGAAACAGAAAGATGCAGAAGATTGTTGGGATGTAGGACAAGATACACTTTTATCTCCACCAATTGCTACCAGTTGTATAATGTTGTGTACATCACTAAACCTTTCTACACCGTGTTTGCCTGTTCTTCAGAGTGTGGGTGGGAAGGATCTGGGAGGCTGAGGCAGGAATATCCCAAGTTTGAAGCCTGTCTCAAAATAAAATAAGCAAATAAATGCCTGGCGGTAGAATTAGTGTTTATTCCCTTGTCTAACTGAAAGCCTCGGGCTCAATGTCCACTATTAAAATAAAGCAATCTAAAAGCCAGGCATGGTGCATGCATGCTGATCATGTGGTGTTTGAGGATTGCCTAGGCTACACAGGAGTATCAAACCCAAAGGAGCTACGTAGTAAGACCGTGCCTTAAGAAACAAACATAAATAAAAATTTAAAGTGAGTAGTGTCAGCAGGGTGCTAGCCATAGCCATACGGTAGGGGCTGGGGCTCCGCTAATCACCCGTCTCACCATTGTGGCAAAATATCCACTGTAGATAACTTAAGGGGGGAGCGTGGTTATCCTGGTTCGTGGTTTCAGACAGAAGAGTTCGTCATGGTGGGACAGAAGATAGGACAGCAGGAGCATGCAGTGATGGCGTCTCACGGGGCGTCTCTCGGGGCGTCTCAGCGTCTTACGTGGCGTCTCACATTGCGTCTCACACCGGATGGACAGAAGGCAGAGAGTGCAGCCCCAACCAGCGAGCTACATCTCCAGCCAAGTCCCTACTGTTTAAGGATGCCAGGCTTTCCCAGAACAGAACCAGTAGCTCAAGAGTACAGGAACCCGAGGGTGGTGGTGGTGTGGTGGTGGTGGGTTTCCTATTAAACCAAGAAAGGTGGTGTCGGAGTTGGGGATTTAGCTCAGTGGTAGAGCGATTGCTTAGGAAGCGCAAGGCCCTGGGTTCGGTCCCCAGCTCCGAAAAAAAGAACCAAAAAAAAAAAAAAAAAAAAAAAAAAAAAAAAAGAAAGGTGGTGTCGTTCCCTAGGAGGCAGGACTTTGATGACCTTGAGGTACAGCCCTTGTGAGCAACCCTAAATTGCCAACACCCAAATTCCTGCTGTTTGAGAGTTAATCTTGTTCAAGCCACTTCCGCTGGCTATCCTGTTTGAGTAGATTACATATATGTATATTCTTATTGATACATTAGCAGTTACCACGTTTTATAATTATTTATGTGTGATAATTTTCACTTGCCTAGAGTTTTGTTTTTATCAGTATTATTGTTTGTATTGGTTTTTTAACAGATGACAGGAATGCTCTGTGTCCAGCCATCAGCTGGAGCTAATTAAAAAGGGATTTCTGGGAGGCAGAGGCAATCAGATACCTGTGAGTTTGAGGTCGGCTTGGTCTACGTAATGAGCCCCAGCTATATGATAAGACTGTCTCAGTCGACTAGGAGGAGGAGGAGGACACAGTAGGTGTAAAATCCTGGCGTCCTGGCCTTTGAGCATATATATATATATATATATATATATATATATATATATATATATATCCTGGCATCCCCAGTGTAAGCACATAGTAGATGTTTAATAAAAATCTTGACAGGAACAAAACAATAGTGTAAAATGTACATGTTGACATTAGACTAGTCAAGTAACCCTGGGCAGGCAATGTATAAAACCAAACAAGTCTATGCATAAAAAAAGGGAAAATATCAAAATATGGAGAGTAATTGTTTGAATTACAGGTTATAGTAAGGCATTTTTTTATGCATTTGCCTGTGTTTTTCTTTTTCTCTTTTGGTGTGTGTGTGTGTGTAGGGAGGGTGTGGCGGGAAATAATTAAAAAGGAATTTCCATCCCATGCTACTGGGGGCTACTGTCTGGCCCCAGCGGTCTCATTCGGCAGCCTCTCTGGCCCAGAGCTCTCGAAATGTCTCTGCCCCACTTGGCGGGCCCTGCCATGCCAGGCCCATGCAATGACTGCCCACCTAGCGGTTAGCTGTCACAAATCCCTGTACCCCAGAAAAATCAAAACTCTAGAGACTTGTATTTTTTATCAGTCAAATTTATATCAGTAAATTCTCACCCCACGAAACATCTACACAATAAACTCAGAGCCAATCGATATTGATATAAACTGCCTACCTGGATAAGACAAATCGTCTTGTAATTATCCATCCCTTATATTCATAGCTACCTGCAGCTATTTAAGGCCACACAGATCTGGGCAGTCCTTCTCTTCCTCCATCTCTAGGCTCCTTACCCTCTGTCCCATCTCTAATATTCTCAGCCCGCCTTTCTTCTTCACTGCCCAATCACAGGCCTTGCCTTATCTTGTGCCCGCCCTTGCCTGCTTACAGACAGCAATCTACAGGGGGTAGGGTAGGGAGGGAGTTGAGACAGGCTCTTACATAGCCCATGCAGGCCTCTAATTCAGTAGACAGCTGAGCATGGTCTTGAACTCCTGTTTCCCTGTTTCTACAGCGCAAGGGCTGCAACTAGAAATGAGAACCACCACAGCTTCCTTAATGAGCAAATCCATTCTGCTGGGCTTTATATATGAACAACAACAACAACAACAACAACAGCAACAGCAGCAGCAACAGCAACAGCAGCAGCAACAACAACAACAGCAACAGCATGTAAAAGAAAACAGAGCTGGGGGGATGGTTCAGTGGTCGAGAGCACTTGCTGCCTTTCTATTGGATGTGTTCTGTTGAGTGGCTGACTACCTGTACCTCCAGCTCCCCGGGGTTTGATGCTCTCTTCTGGCCTCTGTGGGAAGCCCTCCATGCATACGACATATAATCATATAATCATGAAAAAGAAATAGATCTTTAGAGGGAGTAGGCATTGTCAAGATGGCTCAGTGTTTAAAGACCCTGGTTACTAAGCCTTAAAAACCTGAACTCTATCCATGCTATCCACATGGTGGAAGGGAGACACAGACACAGACACAGACAGGAACATACACAGAGAGATGGGGAACCCAATATCAGAACTTAAAAAAAAAATAATGCTAGTATACTGATCTGAAAACTATGAGAAAATTAATTCCTATTGACATTAAAAACAAAACAAAACAACAACAACAAAAACCTAAAGCAGGACTGGAGAGATGGCTCAGTGGTTAAGAGCACTGGCTGCTCTTCCAGAGGTCCTGAGTTCAAGTCCTAGCACCCACAGGGTGGCTCACAACCATCTGTAATGGGATCTGATGCCCTCTTCTGTCAAGCAGGCATCTGTGCAAATATTATGTGCACTCGGATGCATAAAATGCTTAAATAAAAAATGTATTTTAAAAAATACAAATACAGGATGGAGCTTTTGTGACAAGTTAGCCTGATTCTTGACGTGAGGAATGACGATCTCTTAACAAAGGCTGTGGAAGAATCTGAGATGGAGCAATATTTGGAACAACAACAAGACATTAATCAACCAAAGAGCAAGAAGATTGGGCTAAAGGCTGGGGAAAAGTGCCATTCTGTTTCGTACACAACGCAGGTCAATTACAGTCACAACCATACCAATTTGGCTTAAAGCCAACTTCGTAAAAAGTGCTTCTGTGGTCATTAACGATTTTCTTGTACAGGCAATGAGCTTTCTGTTGTGATTATACTCCAAATGAGAGTGTACTTAGTGTTCAAAGACAGATTTTGACATCAGAGAATTTGACTAAGAACATAGTTTCATATATTCACAGTTGCTCTTTTCCCCCTTCTTTTTCTTTGTTTTATACAGGTAGCCCACCCAGGTTCACAAACTCACTGAAGGGAAGGATGACTTTGAATTCTTTTTCAATGTTTTTAATTACAAAGTTTTTAACTATGTGTATGTTTGGGTAGCAGGGGTTGGATCTCTTCTGTAGTTGGTCTTTGCTACTTTGTGGATTCTTCTTTCCCCACCCTTTATCACCACCCCCCTCACACACACACACTTTCTCCTCCTAACACTATAGAAGAGAATGAAGGATAGAGGAGGGAGAAAGAGAGAAAGAGAGAAAGAGAGAGAGGGAGGGAGAGAGGGAGAAGGAGAGATCCCTGAATCTAATTTCTCTCCTTTTGTTTCTTCTTTGACCTCGGCTAACAAACTACAACCAACCTCCTTAAATGATCAACTCTTGAGGTTTGGTCTTTTGCTGTGTATTGTAATGCTAAATACTGGCCCCCAAATCTGGCTGCCTTCAGGAACAAGGAGATCCTCACATAACCAAGTGATACTATGTAACCTTGATCCTTAATTTAAAAGTATTGGTTGAATAAAGATGCCTACAGCCTGCGGCTGGGCAGAGGTAGGCGGAGTTTCTGTTGAGGTCTGAGGCACAGACCATGAGGAGGAGACAGAGCCTGTGGAGGAGAAGCCTCCATGGGGAAAGGGGTTATGAAAACTGGCTGTGAGGGTTGTCCAGTCCTAGAAAGAGTGGCCTCGGTGGAACGTGGCAAGTATTATCTTGGGGTTATTGACAGAGAAGTAGACACTAGTAGCATAGAGGGTAGACACCTGCCCAGCTGTAGTGCTTTAAAGGCTTAACCCAAATGTAGAAGTTCTGTGTCTTTTATCTGGGGACTGAATGAGCTAAGGTGAGGTAGAAACCCTTGACTGAGGTTAAATATTTTCTACAACAACAGACTATCACCCCCTGCCTCTCTGGGACCTAACATTTATATACCCCCTGAAAGGTTCCCAGAATTCCAAAGGTCACACAATCACAGAAACTATCTGCAGCCGGAAAAAAACCATGCCTTGCTAGAGCACAAGGAAAATCATAGTCAGCTGCTCTGGACAGTACTAATCAGTCTCACATCCTTAAGTCTGGAATGTAAACAAAAGTAAATTTGTGTGATATTTCCATGCTTTTTAAAGACTCTAAAATTCTAGAGTTCACAAAAGGTCACCACACTCCTCCTTGGAGCTGGAGTGACAGGTGGTTGTGAACCATGTGATGTGGATGCTGGGAGCTGACCTAGCTAGGGTCCTCTAAAAAAGTGACAAGTGCTCTTTTTTCGTTTTTTAAATTGAAAATGGTTTTTCATACAATATATTCTGGTCCTGGTTTTCTCTCCCCTACTTCCTTGGAGATCATCCTCACTTCCCCACTCAACTAAGTCTACATCCTCTCTTTCTCTCCCTCATTAGAGTACAAACAATTGTTCTTAACAACTGAGCCATCTCTCCCGGTATCCTTTGAATTCTTTATCTTTTTGCTCCTAACTCTCAAATGCTGGTATTATATGTGCGTGCCACTATACCTAGAATATTCAATTAATAATAGTTGGTAAGAACATATCATTTGCAGTATAGTATAATTTTTATTGTATTTTAAACTATTGTATTTAAATATTTAAATTAGCACATATTAATTATATATAATAACGGCTTTCATTATGGCATGTACATTATGTATTTCAACATGTTTGCCTCCTGTTGCCTTCTTTTGTCTCCTGCTCTTCTGAGCTTCCATTTTGTCTTCTGAGCTCCTTCACCCCATCCTGTATTTACTCCTTGACCCATCTCTCCAGCCTTATACTGGAATTCTAAATTCTCCACTGGCAAAAGGCTTTGGCTCGATTCCTAGCGGAGAGGCTACTTTTCTTTCTCAGGTTCACAACTTTATCTTTTGTCTTGTTTCAAACTCACTGTGTAGTGTAGGCTGGCTTTGAACACTCGACACTTCTTGTCACAGCCTGCTTAGGGCTGGTGTTACACAAGTAACAAAACAAATGAGTCTGCCCTCTTGGGCTTTTAGAGCGTGGTGAGAGACAACCAATGGCAAATGATAATACTGTTACCAATTACTTTTTTAAAAAGAAAAAACAAAAGGAAAGAAAGTAAATTCTGCCCCCTCCCCCCTTTTCCCTCCCTCTCTATCCATTATCAAGTGGTTGATAATGGAGGCATAACCTGTTGCATCTCGCAAGCATCTTTGTTTTTCTCTTGGAGGTAGAGTGGCTAGTCAGTTGCACTCATTGAGGTCCACGCTGGGAGGTCTCTGGGAATGTGTGTGGGTGAATAGTGGGCATTCAGGTACAGCATGCTTCCTGCGGTGCAGTTACAAGCTAAGAGTCAACAGCGCCCTTGTAGAGGACCAAAGGAAGACGGGGGTCTCTGGGTGGCGGGATGTAACGTCAGTCGCTTCTTCTTTGAAAAGGAGGCACCCATCCCTTTTGGCGTTCCGGAGTCCAGTGAGGGCAGACGCTGGAGAGGACAGCCAAATCACCAGTGTGCGGGACCACAGCGACATCTGGCTCCGGTCTGAGTGGCGTCCTTCCTCTGCTGAGTTGCTGAGCTCTGCCGGGGGCGTGGCCGCTTGCCGGGGGCGTGGCCTCAGGGTCGGAGGGCACGTAAGAAGGTGTCATGGCGACCTCCATGCTGGGATCAGTCCCCGGTCCAAGGCCGTTCGGTTTGGCTGGTCTGTTCCGTCGCCGACCGCCTCGGGATCCGTGGGAACGTGTGCGGCGCCTGCCGAGGCTCTCGGCAGTCCGGCGCAGCGTGGCTGCAGCCAGCGGGCCCGGCATCCCGGATTCCCACCTCTATTGCCTGGAGCTGCTGAGGTGAGCGGCCGCGCCCGGGGGACTTTCCATCCCCGAGAGCCCAGAGCCCGTGGAACGAGGAGTGCTGAACCTGGAGCCTGGGGCTGCCTCCTCGCGGCCCGGCCCTGCGTTCTGCTGGGCCCCGTGCTGGTGCTTGGAGGAGGCCGCACGTGGCCATGAAATCCTGGCAGGATTTCTTCTTCAACTCAACACATCACTCTGCCTGAAGCCCAATTTTAAGGGACCCTTTGCATGGATAGCACTTTTTATTCGTGGACAGCTAGTGACTTTAACACCGTTAACTGACTTTGGGCTCTGTATGCTGTACTATATAAAGTGACTCACGGGGGCTGCGGATTTTTAGGTCGGTTGGTAAGGTGCTTGCCTAGCGTGCTTTGGATAAACACATCTCTCAGAACTTGGCACGCTCGCCTTTGACTCATCCTGTTAGGAGGTACGGGCTGGAGGCTCAAGTTTGACTACAAAGCAACCTCAAAGCTAAAAATTTGTTTACAAAAATAAAGTCCAAATCAACTTATTTAACGCTCCTTAAAAGTTGTAATTCCCGTAAGGGATTTTTTTTTTTTCTTTTTTCTTTTTTTTTTTTCTTTTTTTCGGAGCTGGGGACTGAACCCAGGGCCTTGCGCTTGCTAGGCAAGCGCTCTACCACTGAGCTAAATCCCCAACCCCCCCCGTAAGGGATTTTTAAGAAAGAGCATTTAGTTCTTTTTTTTTTTTTTTTTTTTTTGGAGCTGGGGACCGAACCCAGGGCCTTGCGCAAGAAAGAGCATTTAGGAGCTGGAGAGATGGGTTAACGGTTAAGAGCGCAGGCCTCAGGGGAGGGGGAGGGGTTAGGGGGGATGTGGGCCCGGAAACCGGGAAAGGGAATAACACTCGAAATGTAAATAAGAAATACTCAAGTTAAAAATAATAATAATAATAATAATAATAATAATAATAATAATAATAATAATAAAGAAAAGAGCGCAGGCCGCTCTAGAGGACCCAGGTTTGATTCCTAGCACCCACAGGAGATCTAATGCTCTCTTCTGGCCTTCTTGGGCACTAGATAGGCACACGGTGCATAGGCATATGTGTAGGCAAAACACTCATACACATACAAACAAATACAATTTTTAAAATGAAGTTTAATAGTTTTAAGGAAATTTTCCTGAGATTTATAAGAACAGCCTCGTATGTTTTCCTCCACCCACACTACCCCTGCATTTTGCCCTTCCTTGCTAACAGCAGTTATCCAGTATGGTTTTTGTTCGTTTGTTTTGAGACAGGGTTTTTCTGTAGCTTTGGTTGACCCTGTAGACCAGGCTGTCCTGAAACCCAAGCTCTGCTGCTCTCTGTCCCAAGTGCCACGTCTGTTTTGTTTTGTTGTTTTTATTATGTGTTGTGTTTACTTCATGTGTATGAGTAGTTTTGCCTGAATGTACTGTGTACATGCCTAGAGCCACAGATCAGATTCCCTGGAACTGTTGGGAGCCAGTGTGATGTTGGGAATCAAACAGGGGCCCTCTGGAAGAACGGCTAGTGCTCCTAAGCGGTCAGCCATCTCTCCGGCCTCTGTATCTGGTTTTAAAATGCTTGTTTTCAAGGACTTCTGAGCATTACTAAAATAACTAAATCACCTTGGATTTAATTGGGGAAGTGAATCTGAGAAATGCAATTGCATCCGTGTTCGCCCAGTGTTTTGGGTTCCTCCCACTCTGAGCAAGGACTGAGTTTACAACTCTGGCTGTCACCCTGCCATGTTTTGTTACCGTTTTCTTTCTGGTCAGAGCCTGGTGATGCTAGACAAGCTCTGTCCCACTGAGCTATATGATAGCCATTCTATTCCTAGAAAGCTTCTCAAGTGCTCGAGAGCTGCCCTTGAGATCCTGAAATTGTGGACTTGCAATCTCTTGCTGTAGCCTCCTGGGTAAACACTGTACCCATTTGTTGGATACGCAGACTTTTGCCATACTTGGTTCTGGTGTTCTTTTGACAATAATCTTTCCAGTCTTTGGTTTATGTTCAAGCCGTTAGCTTGTTTTATATTTTCTGTGGCCCCAGCTTGGAATGTTATTCTTTCAAAAATACATGGAGGTCCTAGGAACCAATGCCCATATTTAGGTAATTGGTATTATTTGTTGATGCTGGGGGAATGGGGTCTATTTGTGCTTCTAGACTCTTTTAGCAAATGCAGAAATGCATACACACATTGTTTCTGTTTGTTTGAGATAGGGTTTTTTGTGTGTAACAGTGCTAGCTGTCCTAAAATTCACTCTGTAGTCTACCTCTGCCTCCTGAGTGCTGGGATTAAAGGCATGCGCCACCATCCTGCTGGTTTATACATCTTATTTCTGCGTCTTTCTATGTATCTGTAATAAAAATGTACTTAAACTATTTTTCTTTATACCTACCTGCCCCCCACAACCTTTCTTCGTTGTTATTTTGAGACAGTTTCATGTAGCCTGGCTAGCCTCGAGCTCCTGATACTCCTACTTTCACTTCTGAAATGCTATGTGTATGTATGTATGGATGTATGTATGTTTGTATGTGTGTATATATATCATATATCAGCATATCCAGCTTTGCTTTTTTCCTTTATAGCTCATTTCAATTTTTACTAAAAGCAAAATGTTCTGAAGCAATTACAAGTGCTTTGTAAATAAAAACAAAATAAAGATTTCCCTCTTAACATGTTTGTGATGAGAAGCAGATTTTTTTTTAATAGAGAAATAGTTATATGAGAACTGAGGCCTACTGTGATCCATAGCTTCACTGTTTGTAGTTTTTTTTTGTCAGTATTTTGTGTGCAGCTCGGAAAGTGAAGATTAACTACCTTCTTTTCTCTGTTTCTGTTTGTTGTAGGAAACGGGATTATGAAAGCTACTTGTGTTCCTTACTGTTCCCTGCAGAGTGTCAAAGGTCTGCTTCTGCACTGCGGGCCTTCAATGTGGAACTGGCTCAGGCTGGTATTAAAATACCTTAAAATATTATGACAAGATGGTTGTAGGGTGTACTTAATAATGAACAGTAAAGAAATCGAGTAATCCACGTTAGACGACTTAAAGTCGTTGCTAGTGGTTTCTTTCTCTTGCTAGCTACTCAGGCTTGGTTAGTATCAAGAAATAAAACTAGTCGGTGAGTTTAATGTTTCTGGAAATGATATTCTGGATTTTTAAGTTTTCCTGAGTGTATTTCGGATTTGCATTTATCACTGTTAATTGAATAAACTAGTGAGAGACTTACTGCTTTCTCTAGCAGTTTCATACTTTGTGTGCGTGTATAGAAAATCGGAAAAGCTTAAGACTTAGTGTGCAGGCGAATGGACTGCAGAGTGTAAGAGATTCTGGGAGGCCCTGACTGCTTTTGTCTCAGACTTACAGAGGAAGAACAGAGCCTTCTTTTCCCTCGAGTAGACAGAGCATGGGAAGATACACGACAAATTTGAAGTAGGGGTAGAAATGGATGAAGTTTAGTCAAATGGTTGGTCTTTTTAGGACAGCAGCAGATAGGTCAGATATTGGAAGTGAGGAACAGGGAAGTGCAGAGTCTTGAATAGAGTGGCCCATGGGGAAAACCACAGCACGTTATAAACGCAAGAGTGAGCTTACTTTCTGTGTACACTTGCCTCTGCTAGTGCCAAGTAGGCTGCACCTCCTGGTAGCACCTTTCCTCAGGAGCCTTGGCTACCAGCATTCTCTCTCCCAGTGAGTTCATCCTCTTCCTTAGCTAAACCTTTTGTCCTTCCTAGAAAGTCTGAAAGCCACCAGCGATTCCTCAGGGACACTAGGCACCTGCAACGGACAATTATTCTTGTGTTGTGTGATGCTTTGCTACCCCACCAAAGCTCCAGGAACAGGCCCTGCTACTATCCCCCTCACCCCGCTTCCCTTGAATCTACAGAACACATACAACACACACACACACACACACACACACACACACACACACACACACACGTTCATTTTCAGCTTGCTTTCTTGGCACAAGTGCTAGGCTTTAAACTCTCACAGCTAGTGTCCCCTTATCCACACTCTTAGCTGTGTACCTCCTACCTACCCTAAACTTTAGTTACTCAGTTACATCTGGCCCCTGCTAAACATCCCTGACCACCCACCTGTAGGAGCAGCCTATGGCTGGTCAACTTTTCATCAGAAGCATTGTGAACTTTGTCTCCTCCCTTGCATCTGTCTGCCTGCCTCCAGGGACCTGAAAGTCCTGCCTTATCCTTTCCACCCAGCAGTTGGCCCATGGCTTCTTTACTGACAGATCAAGAACCAATTGGGGAACAGGACTGTAGCATCAGAACCGCCACTACATTCTTGTTTGTTGTTTTGGTTTTTGATAGAGGGTCTCACTATGTATCCCTGGCTTTCTTAGAACTCACTGTGTAGACCAGGCTACCCTACAACTCACAGAGATCTACCTGCCATTGCTCCCAAGTGCTGGGGACAAACAGTGTGCACCTTGCCAACCTCTATGCAATTATCACGATGAAAGAAGGGAAATCTAACTTGATTTATTATTTCTTAAAAAGATCTATTTTAAAAAAATTTATGTGTGTATGAGTATTTCGCCCGCATGTATGTACACACATTGAATGTGTGCCCGGTGCCCATGGAGGTCAGAAAAGGGCGTTGGAGCACTGGAACTGGAGTTAGGAGTCGTGAGCCACCACATGGGTGCTTAGAACCAAACACCTCTGCCAGGCACTGAGTGCTCTCAGCTGCCGAGCCATCCTTCCAGCCTGTTGACTCGCCAGTTCACACGGGGAAATGTATGGCTGGTCACCCTCGTACAACTGATATTGAGTAATTGAAGTTAGTGACCAAAAAAGTCAGGTTGCAGATTCACAGTACAGGAGCAGCTCAGAGCTGATGTCGTGACAAAGAATACTCATGCTTAACCTGAGCATGTACCCCAGCAGTCCCAACACTGGAAGGTTCTCACCAGAAGTGGAGCAGATTTGGAGCAGAGTGGCCTGACTGCTGAAGACAGCGGCTTGCTTTGGTTTTTTTGGCATTGGCTCTTGTGTAACCTGGATGGGCTTTAAACTTGTGACACAGCTGAGGGTGCCTTGGTCCTCTTGCAGCCACCTGTCACGTGCTACGAACCCAGCTCAAGGAGAAACAACTTATATTGTTACTGTTAATTTCATTATATCGTGTATAAGTGTTTGCCTGTGTGTACATCCATATACCATGTGTGCAGCTGGCGCCTGTGCAGGCCACAAGAGGATATTGGATCTCCTGGAACTGTGGTTACAGATGGCTGTGAGCCACCATTGAACCGGGGGTGGGGGCTGTGGTGGGGGATGTGCAGGAAGAGCACCCAGTGCTCTTGGCAGCCATCTCACCAGCCTCACAAACCAACCTTTAAAACCGCAAGCTCAGTGGTTAGCACTCACTTCACAAATCTGGCAGCCTGAGGCGAATCCCTGGAACTGACATATGGCTGGAAGGAGCAAGCTGACTTCCATGGAGCTCTCCTCTGACCTCCACAATTAACTTAGACATGGTCTTATTCTGTAGCCCAGGCTGGCCTGGAGCTTACTACATAGCCCAGATTGGCTTTGAGCTCACGGCAATTTTTTGTCCTCCCGAATGCTGGGATCACAGGCATGAGCCACTACACCTGGCCCATATTATGCTAATAAAATATATTCATTATAGCATCGAGGGGAATGTGCATTCAGTCCGTTTATACTTTGTGTTTGCTCTGAAACATGAAGTCATGTACTGACCACCATAGTAATGGTCCAGGATGGTTGGATGAACTCAGAGATCCCCTCATAATAGCTGGGTTTTCAAACCATAAGTTGTCTTCGTTTGTTTCTATGCTGGGGTTTCTGTACACAGACAGATAAGCACTCTGCCACTGAATTATGTCTCCAGCCTAAGAGGTTTTACCTGTTGCAGGTTAAGGACTCAGTTTCTGAGAAAACAATTGGCCTGATGCGCATGCAGTTCTGGAGAAAAGCTGTGGAAGACATGTTCTGTGACAACCCGCCATACCAGCCAGTGGCCATGGAGCTCTGGAAGGTAAAAGGAAAAGAGGGGTGTGTGTGTGTGTGTGTGTGTGTGTGTGTGTGAGCGCGCACATATATGCTTATGTACACACAGGAGTCTCCTACTTTGGATATGTAAGATATGTAAGAGTTTGGGCCTCCTTGTTGGGTGTGATTCAGGGCTGATGGTGGTGGGGTTGACCCTGAATATTCTTGGGCTCCTTTAGTGTTCTGCGCTGTTTTGTCGGGTGTATTGGTGACTTGCCTTGCTGCAGCGTGCGCAACTTAAGGAAGGATCGAGGGGTACAGTTCATCTTGGCCAGGCTAGGGGCGCGCTTGATAGAGTATGGGGAGACTAGAGATTGACTGTGGGTACTTTTCTCTTATTTTTTGTGTTCAGATTTCTCAGGGAATCTAGAATTAACCACTTAGCCAGTGAGTCCCCAGGATCTTTCTGTATCTGCATCTTGCCTTACGCAACTACCCAGCCCTGGGGTTATAGTGTGACCACCGTGCCTGGCTGTGCTTGGTACTAGAGATTCAAGCTCAGACCCTCACACTATCAAAGCAAGCACTTTACCCACTCACCTCTCTCCCGGGCTCCACATTTCCACGTGCTGTGCCCGAGACAGCCTTTGAGTATCATTCTGTCCCTTTGTTGTTGCTTGCTCTTTTGAGACAGTGTCTCTTACCAAGCTCACTAAGTAAGCGAGCCTGGCTGACCAGTGCGTCCCAGAGTCAGCTAATCCTCGACTTCCTAATGCTGGGTTCTGAGCAGAGCATGTCCTGCCAGCTGTAGCTTTTCCCATAGGCTCCAGGGGACTCCGGTTCTCTGAGCAGATGGTAAGTGCTTCATGGACTGAGCCGCCTCACCACACGCTGTGGTGCTTCTTTAAATGGGATTAAATGTAACCAATTATATTTTATTTAGTATTCTTGTATGGGGGTGGGGGAGGGGTACCCAGGTATAGGATGCCACAGAATATGTTACTCACGGTACTCAGAGGACAAGTCAGCTCTCCTCTTCTGTGCACTAAGCTCAGGAAGTCAGGTTTGCCCGACAGGAGTGGTCACTTCTGAGACATCTTCCTGTCCTGTGTTGTTGTTTTTAAGTGAAAAGGGGGCATTTTGCATTTTCTTATGCATTTTTTATACATCTGTTTGCAGAATGGAAGCTGCAAGTTTGATGCAATGATAGGAACATATCCATTCTCTCTGCGGAGCAGTTCTATTCCCAGTTCTCGTTAATCTTTTGTGCAAGGAGATTTTCTCTCAGCATAACTAGAGGATTTGCGTCACTGCTCTCTAGGAGCAGCAGGTGAAGCTGCATGGTGATGGCACACGGCTGTGTCCACAGCACTTGGGAGGCAAAGGCAGACGATTTCCAAGTTCGAGACCAGCCTGATCTATGGATGGAGTTCCAGGACAGCCAAGGGTACACAGAGAACCCTGTCTCGGAAAGAAAAAAAGAGTAGCTGGTAAAGGCTTCCCAATCAAGCCCTGACAAGTTTAATCCTTGCAAACCCAATTGAATTGCTTCCTTCAGACTGGGCTATGGGTGTATCTGTGCAGCATTGTCTTGGTTGGTAGTTGATTTAAGAGGACCAGCCCACTGTGGGCAGTCCCATCCCTAGGCAGGTGGTCCTGAGCTTCGTGAGAAAGCCCGTCGAGCAGAAGCCGGTGAGCAAACCAACAAGCATCCCACCTCTGGTTCCTGCTTCAGGTTCCAGCTTGTGTTACCGCCTTGACTTGCCTTATTGGTTGGGCTGTGATCTGGCAGTGTGAGCCAACCAAACCTTTCCTCCCTGTGCTTCTTTTGGTTAGAGTATTTTATTGTCACAGCTACAGAAGGCAAACTAGAGCAAAGCTTGAGCTGTGGCCCCAGGCCTGATTAATCATTTACAAGTGTCTCTCTTCTCTTGTATTCTACACTTTGTCTCTCCTTTTCCCTCCCTGTTAATGTGTTCATACGTACACATAGGGGTGTGTGTGTGTGTGTGTGTGTGTGTGTGTGTGTGTGTGTATTCACACAAATAATTTTTTCTTTTTTTTTTTTCTTTTTTTTTTTTTCGGAGCTGGGGACTGAACCCAGGGCCTTGCGCTTGCTAGGCAAGCGCTCTACCACTGAGCTAAATCCTCAACCCCAAATAATTTTTTCTAACTCATTTGTGTGCTATATCATGTTTTGTTTACAATCTTAAGTATTTTGGAATTTCCTAAGAATGGGGATATTTTCCAACCAAGCATAGTAATACTTACTCTAATCCCAGTGCTTGGGAGGCAGAGGCAGGAGGACTAGAAGTTATAGCCCAGGCTGTGTGACAAGACCCCCTCCTCCCACAAAAATAAAGACAAGTCTCTCATGCAGCTAGCACAGCCTGTAAATTCAGTAGATTTACAACCCCACCTCACTCCGTGCCTCACTATAGCTAGATAGCTTGAAGTTCACCATGCATCCCCAGACTGGCCTAGAACTTGTAGCAATCAATCCTCCTGCCTCAGCATCTCAAGTGCTAAAATTACAGATGTGCCTCATCATACCCCTAAGTGACATAAACTTGTTTTGTTTTCTGTGGTACTGAGGACTGAACCAGGGCTTTGCCCACACCAGGCAAGCACACTACCAATGGACGCCAGCCCAGCCCCTGTCAACATTTTCTTAAGTATAATCAATCCTAACTTGTGTTTTCCTCTCTGGACATTGATTTTGGGTTTGTCTAATAATTTCTCATTAGATATAGTTATGGATTCTTGGCTGGAATGTTTAATAGGAAATGTGTCCTCAAAATGTCAATTCTAGAAGGACACTTGTCCATCACACTTGTTGGCTTGTCTGTCTGTCTATGTGTCTGTCTGTCATCTATCCATCCATCATCTGTCTATCTAAGAGATAAATGTATTTTATTTATATATTGGTTTTTCAAGACAAGGTTCCTCTGTGTAGCCCTTGCTGTTCTGGAACTTGCTTTGTAGACCAGACTGGCTTTGAACTCAGAGATCTGCCAGCCTCTGCCTGGGATCAAAGGCATGTGCCATCACCACCCGGTTGTAATTATATTTTAAAACACACATTTTAAAAAGAACTAGCATTCAGGAGAGGAAAGGAAAGAGAGTAGAGTATGGAGTGTGTGCCGGCACAGCAGGAGGAAACAGTTGGGGAGCCAGAGTCACTCACAGGGATGACCTGGCCTGCTTGTGTGTTTCCCGATGTCTTTTCAGCATCGCTGTCGACCTGATGAGTTGTAGCAAGTGTTCCTTACCTACCTTTGCATTTCTAGAGAAGGCATTTCTACTACCTTCTAAAAATGTCTATCACTCTTGCTTTTAGGCTGTCAAGAGACATAACCTAACTAAAAGGTGGCTCCTGAGAATCATCGATGAAAGAGTAAGTCAGAACTGTCCACCTCTCAACTTCTTGTCCCTTCCGAGTCCTTAGGTTAATTAGTCGTGGAGGGAAAGTTTTATGTGCGTGTTAATCTTTTGGAGGAAGGAAACTTAGAGAACAAAGGTGTTTTTCCACAGTCCATCCCCACATGCTTACCTATCACTTCCTCTCCCTCTCTCCCTGGAGTCAGGTAGAGACCAGCACTCAGACAGAAGGCCAGCACTGAGCGTGCGTGTGCGTGCGTGCGTGCGTGCGCGCGTGTGCGTGTGTGTTCCAAGGTCTGTAAAATTACTGGCATAAGCCACCCTGCCCAGATATCTGATTTTATTTCATATATATTCTAACTCTCTTCATTAACTTCACTGACTTTAAAAAAAGTAAACCCTAGTCATATCACTTGATCAGAAAATACAGGTGTATTTTGTTATCTTTCGGTTTTGTTTTGTTTTAGGTTTTTAGTTTTTTGAGGCAGGGTTTTTCTATGTAGTCCTGGCTGTCCTGGAACTCAGTCTGTAGACCAGACTGGCCTCGAACTCAGAGATCCCCCTGCCTCTGCTTCTGAAGTCCTGGGATTAAAGGTGTGCACCATCACTGCCTGGCTGGGTACGTGGCTCAGTGGTAGAGGTTTACTAGCCGAGTGGATAAGAAGGTAAGCAGAAGAGCGCCTTTTGAAAAGCATCATCACAGGACCACACTGATCACCACGCCCTAACAGGACCCATTTCTGCATGTATGACCACCATGCCCTAACAGGACCCATTTCTTCATGTATGACCACCATGCCCTAACAGGACCCATTTCTTCATGTATGACCGCCATGCCCTAACAGGACCCATTTCTTCATGTATGACCACCATGCCCTAACAGGACCCATTTCTTCATGTATGACCACCATGCCCTAACAGGACCCATTTCTTCATGTATGACCACCATGCCCTAACAGGACCCATTTCTTCATGTATGACCACCATACCCTAACAGGACCCATTTCTTCATGTATGACCACCATGCCCTAACAGGACCCATTTCTTCATGTATGACCACTATGCCCTAACATGACCCATTTCTTCATGTATGACCGCCATGCCCTAACATGACCCATTTCTTCATGTATGACCGCCATGCCCTAACATGACCCATTTCTTCATGTATGACCGCCATGCCCTAACATCACTCATTTCTTCATGTATGACCGCCATGCCCTAACAGGACCCATTTCTTCATGTATGACCGCCATGCCCTAACAGGACCCATTTCTGCATGTATGACCGCCATGCCCTAACAGGACCCATTTCTTCATGTATGACCGCCATGCCCTAACAGGACCCATTTCTTCATGTATGACCGCCATGCCCTAACAGGACCCATTTCTTCATGTATGACCGCCATGCCCTAACAGGACCCATTTCTTCATGTATGACCACCATGCCCTAACAGGACCCATTTCTTCATGTATGACCGCCATGCCCTAACAGGACTCCTTTGATGTCATCACTGCCAGAGCATCTTACACATGTATTTATGTACCCTGGTGCTTAGATGTGTGTCCAAGAAGTAAAGGTCATATGTCTGACAATTCCTGTGGGTAGACATTGCTGTTGAATTCTGAGAACTGAAGTCTGGCCCAGCTGAGCTGCTTCTTGCTCTGTTGCCTGGCACCATTGTTGTGGTCTAGTTAATGTATTGGGTCAGTGTTTAATCAGACGTCATGGTCAGGAACATGTCAGCTTGCTTTCTTTACTTATTCCTTCATTGTTTTCTAGGCAGGGTCTCATGCATTCTCACTGAAGTGAGGATGACCTTGAATCTGTGCCCCTCCTGCTTCTGCCACTTGAGTACTGATTCCAGGTCTGTGCCGCCATGCCTACTTTCATGCTGTGCTGGGAAATCAAACGTGCTTTTATGGATGCTTCCCATAGGTCTTTTGCTGAGAATTGTACCTGGGTCATCTAAAAGAGCAGCAAGTGCTCTTAACCACGAAGCGAGTCGTCTCTGTAGCCCTCAGTGTTCTGAGACAGGACCTCACTGTCCATCCCTGACGGGTAGAACTCAGTAGTGATCAGTTAACCCTGAACTCGCAGCAGCGTCAAGGGTGCCACTGTGCTCAACCCCAGCCCTTAGTGTCTCAAGGGAGGCTGGGCAAAAGCAAAGGACTCGGCTTACCTTTTTTTTTTTTAAGACTAGGTCTCTGTGGCCAGCCTGTTCTAGAACTAGGAGTGATCTTAACGTCAGATCACCCTGGTCCACCTCTGGAGTGCAGGGGTCACCAGTATATTCCCTTCCCATCCCGCTTGCTCAGTTTACAGTTTCAATGTAGTCCTTATCTAAGCTTCCTCTCCTTGGTCGTTTCTCCTCCTCCTTCAGTTAATAAGCTGTTTATACAAAACATAGCTGTTAAGCTGTAATCAAACTGTGTGGAATTGGCAGAGGACGGACATACAGGTCAGTGGTACAGACATAGAGGCCGGGCATGCACGGTGGTCCAGCAAGTACAAGTACTTGCTGCAGAAGCCTCCTGACCTGAGTTTGACCTCTTGATCCCACAAGGTAGCAAGAGAGAACTGACTTCCCATGACCTCTACATGTCTACCTAGAACAGCTACATCTGCTCCTATACATGCAGACACACAAAACTAATCAATTAGTTATAAAAAAAATAAGCAAGCAGGGCAGTGGTGGTGCACACCTTTAATCCCAGCCCTCAGGAGGCAGAGGCAGGCCAATCTCTGGGAGTTCAAGGCCAGCCTGTTTTACAGAGTGAGTTCCAGAACAGCCAGGGATATTACAGAGAAATCTTGTCTCAGTTGGGGGTGGAGGAGCAGATACAAAACATATATTTATAGTCAATTGACTAGCTGAATAATTCAGTAGGAAAAATATTGTTTTCAACAGATGATGCTGGGAACCCAGGGTGTACCTATGCAAAGAAAGGACTCTGGCTAGGTGTCATGGTGCACGCGTCCCTAACTCCAGCCCTTGGCATCTGAGGTTGAGAGTTCAAGGACATACTTAGGCACATTCATTGTTGTAGTGCAACTTGGTTTCCCTGGGACTCTGTCTCAAGAACTATTAAAACTAACTAGACAGAGTTGTTGTAATCAAATGAGGACCGCTGCCTCACACTGACTTATGAAAGTCAGCAGTATAGTTTGATGGCCTATGGAAAAACCAAAATCTTTGGAGAAAACATTGAAATAAACTATACATCCTCATGATTTTAAGTTAGGTAATATTTTCTTAAGTATGATATCGATGATTCATATAAGAAAAAAGAGATGTTAAAATCTTTAAAATTGGGCTGGAGAGATGGCTCAGCGGTTAAGAGCACCGACTGCTCTTCCAGAGGTCCTGAGTTCAATTCCCAGCAACCACATGGTGGCTCACAACCATCTGTAATGAGATCTGATGGCCTCTTCTGGTGTGTCTGAAGACAGACACAGTGTACTTATAGATAGTAAATAAATCTTTAAAAACAATTAAAAGTTCAAAAGATTGAAAACCCAGAGGGAATGGGAAACACACTGTCAGTTTTCTGTCAGGGGTTTAATGTGTAAAATGTATCAGGAACTCTTGGCTCAACAACAGAACACCACCTGGACATGTCAGCAGAGAAGATACACTAGATACTCAACAACACTAGATACTCAGCAACAGAGCACCACCTGGACATGTCAGCAGAGAAGATACACACGACCAGTAAGAACCTGAGAAAGTGAAGCCTGTGCCTGTGGGGTTTGTGCATTCATAATATTCTTGAGCCTTATTTTATGAAGCGATTGTAAGCACCAATATGTAAGACTTTGATGGGGACACTTATTTTTGCAGTACTTAACCCCTGAGTCATCATCCAGTCCCCTGTCTAGCTATATATATATTTTAATTATTTTTAAATTTTATTTATTTTTATTTAGAGGTGTGTGTGTGTGTGTGTGTGTGTGTGTGTGTGTGTGTGTGTGTGTGTGAGACATGTATACCCATGATTCTTGGAAGCCAGACGAGGGTACCAGATCCCCTGGAGCTAGAGTTTAGGTATTTGTAGGTGCCAGTCAAGTCCTCTGGATGAGCAGTATGTGTTCTTAACCACTGGGCTATCTCTCCAACCCGCCTAGCTATATTTTAAATTTTATCGTTCACTAAACAAATCTATTAAGTGATATTTATTTTAGAAAAAAAAAACAAAAAAACCAAAAAACCAAAGAGCACTCATTGGGCTGGAGAGATGGCTCAGTGGTTAAGAGCACTGACTGTTCTTCCAGAGGACCCAGGTTCAATCCCACCCCCCTCCCATTTGTCTGGGACTGCAGTTCTAGGCCTTCTGAGACCCTCACACAGACATCCATGTAGGCAAAACACCAATGAATGTAAAAAAAAAAGAGTAAATTATATTAAAAACTTTGTATTATAAAGTAATAATTTAGTAATCTTCCTTTGCATTTTCTTTGACTCAGGAGAAAAACCTGGATGACAAAGCATACCGCAGCATCCGGGAACTTGAAACCTACGCTGAGAACACGCAGAGTTCCCTGCTCTACCTGACACTGGAGGTGCTGGGTGAGCTGCTTGTCCGCTTCAGACCTCAGATTGCACTTTTAACTTCTGTGTTGTCCATGCAGTAGCATTTCCCCCTTTGGGACAGGGTTTTACTTTGTGGCCTGTGCTGCCCTCAAACCAGAGGCAGGCCTCAGCCTCCATAAGTGCTCTGATTACAAGCATACACTATCATGCTACAACTTTTTCTTAGGTTTTGGTTTTTTGAACATCCTTCACGCCTGAACTCAATATGCAGACCAAGATGTTCTTGAACTCATTGGACTCCACCTACCTCTGCCTCCTGAGCTGGGCTGTAAGGTGTGGGCCGCCAGCCATCTTGTTATCTTTAATAGTAAGAGAGAGTGCACCTCTGAATTCTGCGTTATATTTCTTCCAAAGTGCAGGCGTGTCCAGGTGCTCAGGGTCTCAGAAGCATGGGTGCCTCCTGAGAGCGCTCTGGTGAAAGCAGGTGGTGCCCATGGCTTACCTTTCCTGCAGCACCCCCTCCAGTTCCTCCCTGTTGGGAATTTCTGCTCTCCTCTAAGAGCACCGAATGGTTTCCTGTTGTCCTGCTCTGGGCTGGTGGTACCTTACCGTAAGGAGATCATGGGCCAGGGACAGTAGTATCTCATTTGAAGAGGGTGACCCGGCTTGATGTCACCCCTCAGTGCAGTCCCTGTCGAATGTCCCAGGCCTGTCCTGATGTGCCCTAACAGGAAGGTTGTAGGAAATTGCTTAGAGGGAAAAGAATGAAGCACTTGTGGCATTTCCCACGAAGGCTGAGTAAATTCTCAGTGTGTTCTTGGTGTGCTAAAGTCGGAGTTAACAAGCAGAGTTTTCCGGATGCCTGCCAGCAGGAAGATCCCTGACACCCAGTTTCCATCATAAATCCTGTTTTCCAGATGTCAAACAGGATGAATACTTTTACTGGGTTTAGATGATGTCCTGTGCTGTATGTCTTGACTTGTTATGCTCTAAGGACAACAGAGCAGCCCTGTTTGGTTTCTATGATTCCAGGCGTGAAGGATGTTCATGCAGATCATGCTGCAAGCCACATTGGAAAGGCACAAGGCATTGTGACATGCTTGAGAGCAACTCCCTATCACAGTAGCCGGAGACAAGTGTTCCTGCCCATGGATGTGTGTGTGCAGGTGAGGCGTTAGCCCACATCCCCGGGGCTCTTTGTTTTGTTTGGTTGGTTATGTCGCTATTGGAAAGGTGTGCGCATCACTTCTGCTTGGCTCTGACTAGTGAGGAGAACCTCACGGGTCAAGCCATAGCGTCTGGAGGGTACGTCTTACTGCAGCAAGAGGCCTGAGGAGCGTGCACCATCCGTTCACGTAGCTATAGTAACCTCACCTGGGCCTGTCTGTCATTTTACTTTATTGGTGGTAATAATTTTTTGTTGATTTTGTTTTGAGGAGGACAAGGTCTTTGGTAGCTCAGGCTGAACTGAACTCTTGAATCTCTCTGTAGCTAAGGGTGATTTTGAACTCTTGAATCTCTGTAGCTGGGATGGACTTGAACTTCTGATCCTCCTGTCTCCACCTCTTAAGTGCTGGCATTGCAGACATTGGCTGCCTCACCCAGCTGGAATATATATTTTTAAAATGTTTATCAGATTCCAGGACAGCCAAGGCTACACAGAAAAACCATGTCTGGGGTAAAGGGGAACAAAATGAACCAAACCAAATAACAAAACAAGATAAAAAACCCAAAAAACAAAAACAATCAAACAAGATGTTTATCAGAGCCAGGCAGTGATGGTGCAGGCCTTTAATTCCAGTACTTGGGGGGCAGGGGCAGAGGCAGGCAGGGTTTGAGGCCATCATGGTCTATACAGCAAGTTCCAGGACAGCCAGGTCCACACAGAGACCCTGTCTTGGAAAACCATAAAGGTGGTGGTTGTGGGAGTTTGAGTGCGGCTTTTTATTGTCTGCCCTTTTAAACTTTTAAAAAGATTTATTTTATTGATATGTGTGTGTGTGTGTGTGTGTGTGTGTGTGTGTGTGTGTGTGTGTGTGAATGTATATATGCACATGGGTATCTGTGAAGGCCAGAGGAGAGTCTCAGGTTCTCTGGGGCAGGAGTTTCTGAGATGGCAGATGTGGGTGTGGAGAACGGAACCTGGTCCATTCTCTGCTGAGAATAGTCCTCTGCAAGAGCAGCAAGTACTCTTAAGTCGAGCCGTCTCCCCAGCCCTCTTTTTAATCTTTTTGTACTTCTTTTAAAGATTTATTTATTTGTTATATGTGAGTACGCTGTCACTGTCTTCAGACACACCAGAAGAGGGCATCAGATCCCATTACAGATGGTTGTGAGCCACCATGTGGGTGCTGGGAATTGAACTCAGGACCTCTGGAAGAGCAGTCAGTGCCCTTAACCACTGAGACATCTCTCTAGCCCCCATCTTTTTGTATGCTTTCTCTTACTTCTCTTACATCACACACACTGTACTTAACTAGTTGGCTTTTCTAGAGGAACAGCACTAGTAGAGTAAATATATATCCTAAAGAGGGGTTATGACATTGGCTTGCCTCATGTCCAATAGCAGCCTCCTGCACACTGGAGAAACTGGTCAATCCCCGTGGCTAGTTGCCTTAGCCATCCTAGCCTGGCACTGAAGGCCTGGGGGATTCCTGGAGAGGTGGAGATCTTTAGTGCACACTTAAAGTCCAGAGAATCTGGCCTCCAGTGTCATAAAGCATGGCAGCAATTGTAGCACTCATTATCAGCAGTGGCAGATGCATACGCCAGCAAGGAGCAAAGGTGACAGGCAAAAACAGCACTCACTACATTTCATTCAAGCATCTGGGAGACATCTTCGCCCCCTTAGTTTATCCTTCCAGGAAATACCCTCAGAGACCCACCTACAAGCATGTCTGTTAGTTGTGTAACCAGTCAAGTTGACAAGGAAGAGTGCCCCTCACACACTTATACACACACAATTTAAAATTAGCCTTTATCCTGCATATGCTGTCTGTCTGGTTTTTTAAGCAATATTAATTTTGAGTCTGCTTATAGATTCCCTAACGTTATATTTTCTTCACAGCATGGTGTTTCACAAGAAGACTTTCTACGGAGAAACCAAGATAAAAATGTGAGAGATGTAGTATATGACATTGCCAGCCAGGCACACTTGCACCTAAAGCATGTGAGTAGCCTCTTTGCCCAGTCACTTAGGGAGTTACCACCACTGGATAGGGCTCTATCTATGGCGCATACATATATGTATGCATGTATGTAGCATTTCTATAGGGTCTTTATTCCATTGTTCATTGGATGCCCAGGGTTTATCTCAGGGCCTTTTGAAACCTTTTCCTACTCTAGAAAAACCCCTTCCACCCTCAGCTGATGGACACACACCCTGCGCTTTCTCACGTGGGCTCCTCCGCTCATCTGATTGTGTCTGCCTTCCACGCCCGCCCGTCTCCTTCCTCCTTGAACTGCATTCTCAGCCAGCATTCTCAGTTGCCCCTTTATGTTCTGGCTTGTTGCTGGTTGCTGCTGCTGGCTGGGTTTATGGCTGCCCCGGGCTTCTAGTTCTATTCAGTTGACGTATGCTCTGCTCTCATTGTTGCCTCAGAGGGAAGTCATGTCCCCGGCCTTGTTCCTCCTGTTCTAATGTGTCCTAACCAGTCCAGTGGGACAGTCGCTGGGAAAGGGTCCCAACCGATCCAAACTGAACTTTACTCTCGCTCTTTACTGTTTTCGACCTTTCCACCATGAAATTTATTATTTATTTTCCATTTGAATCTCCCATGGCTCCTAAACTGGTGTTCACCTGA
Organism: Rattus norvegicus; assembly: GCF_021556685.1. NCBI lineage: Eukaryota > Metazoa > Chordata > Mammalia > Rodentia > Muridae > Rattus > Rattus norvegicus. Next base: position 29,418,348 of record NC_141538.1, on the reverse strand, counting down.
ATCCATTTTTGTTCTTTAAGAGTTTCCTCCTCAGGAGTGGTTTGGTAGAAGGGGGAGAAGAGAAGATAACGGGCGGAGGGGGGAGACTATGACCTAGTACGTGTGTGTGTGTGTGTGTGTGTGTGTGTGTGTGTGTGTGTGTGCGCGTGTGTGTGTGTGTGTGTGTGTGTGAAATTGTGAAAGAATAAATCTTTTCAAACAGGGCTCCATAGTAGAGTCTGGGAATTTACTGTGTAGACCAAACTAGCCTCAGATTCAAAGAAATTTGTCTACCTTCCCCCAGTTCTAGGCTTCTCTCCTTGGAGATTGATAGAGTAAACTAAACTGAGAATTACAGTTTGCAAGTGTTTTATTAATTTACTTGTGGTTGGGCATATTGGTGCACACCTTTAATCCTAGAGGTAGGTGGATCTCTGAGGCCACCCTGGTCTACAGAGGGAGTTCCAGAAAAACCCTGTCTCAAAAACCTTTAAAAAAAAAAAACCTAAAAAATTTATAAAGAAAATAATAATTTAAAAAATGTATTTGTTGTAGAGTGTTGGGGATTGAGCTCAGGGTCTTCCACGTGCTGGGAAAATACCACTGAACTGGCATTCAATCTCCAAGTCAGGTGTCCATGTCTCCAAGTTAAGTAGGCGGAACTGAAAGCTAGTGGTTTATCGGTTGCATGAAGTGCACTCCTAGAAAACAGGTGCAGGGCAGTGACTTGAAGAGCCACCATGGTGCTATGGAGGCTTACGAGAAGCACAAGAACACAGAGGTGCTGGTGTACACGCAAGAAGCCAGCACCTGATGTACTCTAATCCTGCGGGTTAGTAATTGTGATTCGACCTCCCCCAGGCCCCAGCTTCCACACAGACAGGAGGACCACCTGACCTCTTAGCTCTAAGTATTGCGTAGATACGTGAGCTGTCATATAAAGAGTTAATAATACTGCCTGCCACAAAGGGAGTGCAATGCGACTTAGCTTTGTCACCAGCAGGTAGGGCTGTGACATTAGTGCTACAGTAGGAAGCTCACAGGGGTGGGGTTTGCTTTTGGTTTCTTGAGACTGGGATTTACTATTTAGTGTCCTTAGGAACTTTCATTGGAGTCTACACTGGCCTTGAGTTTGTGATCCTCTTTCTTCAGCCCCTGACGAGCTGAGATGATGGGTGTGGCTACCATGCCTGGCCCTGGCAGTGAGTAAGACAAGAAAGATTGGGCGTTGACCGATGAGTGAGTGTCTTGTCAAGTCTGGCCACACACAGCTTGGTCCTGGACACCTGCCTGGGCCTTAACAGGAGCTAAGAAATGGCAGGCACTGAAGAAACAGTAGACACGTGCAGAAGAGTGAGGATCAGGTGGTCTGTGCTCACTGTGAGAGAGGGCAACTCCTACTCACCCGGGAACTCAGTGTTTATTATGGGCAGCACTAGGAGGAAGGGATAACCAGAGGTTTCTGCCCTTAAACATCTGCACATTGTGTCGACATTCAAACACAGAGCAGGGAAAGGTTTTGTCATTCCTCTGAGCCTGACTCAGGGAAGGCTTTGTCATCTCTGAGGGCCGGAGGTGCTTGTGGGAGAGCTTGACACGGCTGTGCTCATGTTACCAACACCAGGGCTTCCTGCAAGTAAGCTCTACTTCCAAAAAGGGAAAGGCATTTGGAGAGAGACGCATGTGTGTGTGTTGCCAGCAACCACAGTGACACTTGATAATTGACTGACTGTGACAAGATGGCGAGGAGAACAAGTCAGAGGCTGCAGTGCGTTCACACTGAGGCCACACTAGTGCCAGGCAGTGCAAGACAGTGAGTGGGATGCTTGGCACTCATGGTTGTTCTGGTTATAATTCGATTTGAGGCGGGTGACATTTAGGGATCTGGAACATGCAGGGCTGTGACTTTGGAGTCACCGAGAAAGAGGTTACTCAAAGCTGTGAGTCTAGATGCTGTTGCTCAAGGAGAGTGCCTCTCGATGACGATGACGATGGGGACAGAGGTGTGAGGCCGCCACTCATCAGTTAGGAGACAGGCCCTTACTGGAAGAAGCTAAGAGAGGAACAGGAGAGCTGGGAGGAGAGCTGGGAGGCCCGTCCGAGAGCAGAAGACATGAGTACCAGCATGCATTCCTGTGCTGCGGAGAGGCTGAGAGAGGAGACTGGTGTAGAGAGCCACAAATGGCTGTGGAGGGTCTGAGGTGCTGTCGGGTGTAAAACCACAGTCTGCCATCAGCAAGTGGAGACACGGTGCGCTCCTCCTCGTGTAACAGACCTGGAAAGGGTAGGTCTGGCAAACTCAGGACGGCACCAGCCAGTGGACCAGGTGGTTCAGAGTGTGGAAGATCCGGGGTCAGGCCGAACTGAGATTGGGGCTAAATACAAAGACATTTGCATTGCAGGGAGACTAACTGATCCTGATCAGTAGGGAGGAAGGTGAAATGTGAACTCGTCAGTACTGATGAGTCAGACAGGCAGGCCCACCAGAGAGGCTCATCTGCATCTAAGCAGGAGACTGACTAAGTTAGGAGGTGGTGAGTCTTCACCTTTGCAGAGTTAGTGTGAAGTGTGGTAAGGGAGTCGGGAAATGCCACAGCCGAGCAGAAAGCGGAGGGCTCTGATAGGACGGAGTTGGTTTTTGCTAAGTCCATGAGGCTTTTGAAGCTAACCTTGGGCAGCAGGGAATGAGCTGTTCTCTTGCTTTGGTGAGAGACCTTTGTCAGGCCACCACTGCCGTGTGGTCACCCTCAGAGGGAGACTGTTTCTGAAGTATTTCAACCGGTTCCTTTCCTTTTTCCTTTAAGGCGAGGTCCTTCCACAGTCGCGTTCCTGCCGAAGCATTTCCTGCTTTTCTTCAGACGGTAAGTGCTGCAGTGGAGAAGGCTGGGCGAGCAGAGAGCAGACTGGGCCATTTCTCACATCTTGTCAAGTCCTAGAGTACTTCTTCTGGTTCTGTTTCCCTACCGCCTGCTGGCTTGATTAGTCTATGATGGCACATGTGTTCTCTGTGACGTCGTCAGCACGGGCTCTGCACCCAGGCTACCTTGTTTTCACTCTACTCTCAGTCACGGGGCCTTAATTTCTTTAACCCCCGTGTTCCTCAATTATACTCAGTAAAATGAGAATTACAGAAGAAGCCACCTTGTTGGAGTATCTCCATGGTAACCGGATTATGTAGGGTCAGCTCACAGGTCATTGCTGTGCACTGAAATAACCTGAGGACATTGTTTAAAGGGTGGCTCTCTGGGCTCAAATTCCCTCCCTGTGAGATTGCTTAGCGGTAAAGCTGTTTCCTATGTAAGCCCGTCAATCTGAGTCCAACCCCAGAAGGCTCACAGAGGCAGCAAAGAAGGGACTCCACACAGTTCTTAGCTATGGGGTCAGGGAGGTGCAGGGAGTGAAGGTGTTTGTGGTGCCATGTTGATCTGGAGCTGACGCCTGTGAACTCCACACACTGCATAGTACACCATGAAAACCAATCGCCAGAAGGACAGAAGGACAGAGGCCCCATTCATGTTTCACACCTCCCTGGTCTATGCTGCAGAACTCCAGGGAGCGCTGTGGGTGTTGTCTGAGAAAGGGTTGGGGCCCCAGGATCATGGAGTGCGAATGTACAGGATTTTTGTGTTACAGACTTGTTTTTTTTTTTTTTTTTTGGTTCTTTTTTTCGGAGCTGGGGACCGAACCCAGGGCCTTGCGCTTCCTAGGTAAGCGCTCTACCACTGAGCTAAATCCCCAGCCCCTACAGACTTGTTCTTAAGGGCAGGTGTGCAGCTCTGTTGGTAGAGGCTTGACTAGCAGCAGCCTTCACGAACTGAGTGGGTCCTGCCCACGGTGAGGAAGGCCTGTGCCTGGGCGGTACAGGTAGGAGGAAACTTTACCAATTAGCCAAAGAATTACCAAACTTACCAGTTTACCAAAAATTAAAGACTACTATGCAGTTCCCATCTTTCCTTAATCCTTGTGTGATAGGTGATGGTAGGGTGACTTTTATAGTGACCTGTGATTATTCCTTTTGTCCAAAAATATTGTTTTCTAGCAAGAACAAAGACCCACTAAACTTCAAAAAATAATGTTTTAAAAGGTCAACGTGGGAGGCCGGAGAGATGCTCAGTGGTTAAGAGCACTCGACACTCTGGCAGACGACCTGAGTTTAATTTTCAGCCCCCATGTCAGGCAGCTTGCATTGAGCCGTAAATCCAGCTCCAGGGGATCTGGTGCCCCTCCTCCACTGCAGGTGCTCTGTGGGTGCCCCTCCTCCGCTGCAGGTGCTCTGTGGGTGCCCCTCCTCCACTTCAGGTGCTCTGTGGGTGCCCCTCCTCCACTGCAGGTGCTCTGTGGGTGCCCCTCCTCCACTGCAGGTGCTCTGTGGGTGCCCCTCCTCCACTGCAGGTGCTCTGTGGGTGCTCCTCCTCCGCTGCAGGTGCTCTGTGGGTGCCTCTCCTGCGCTGCAGGTGCTCTGTGGGTGCCCCTCCTGCGCTGCAGGTGCTCTGTGGGTGCCCCTCCTCCACTGCAGGTGCTCTGTGGGTGCCCCTCCTCCACTGCAGGTGCTCTGTGGGTGCCTCTCCTGCGCTGCAGGTGCTCTGTGGGTGCCCCTCCTGCGCTGCAGGTGCTCTGTGGGTGCCCCTCCTGCGCTGCAGGTGCTCTGTGGGTGCCCCTCCTCCACTGCAGGTGCTCTGTGGGTGCCTCTCCTCTGCTGCAGGTGCTCTGTGGGTGCCCGTCCTGCGCTGAAGGTGCTCTGTGGGTGCCCCATAAATAAATGTCTTTAAAAATGAGTGGTCAGGGGGCTGGGGATTTAGCTCAGTGGTAGAGCACTTACCTAGGAAGCGCAAGGCCCTGGGTTCGGTCCCCAGCTCCGAAAAAAAGAACCAAAAAAAAAAAAAAAAAAAAAGAGTGGTCAGCGTGGGCTTCACAGCACACAGCACTGGGAGAGGTTTCGTTTCCTTGAGTAGTTTTTCTGTCTGTGATGGTACACACTGCAGTTCCACTGCTCTAGAGGCTGAGGGAAGGTGGTTGGGTATTTGAGGCCAGCCTGCGGATACTTAATAAAACTATTACAAAAAGAAAAACAGTTACTTATTTTTTGGTCTTTGGTATCAAACTCAGGCTCTCACAGATGCTGGTCATTCCTTAGGTAGACATCTTCTTTTCTAATGCCTCGGAAGCGGAAGCAGGGCTTCTCCAATGCTGGGGCCTTGGGCGGAACATTATCTATGCGATCAGCGGAGGCTCGGTGCTCACAGCCCTAGCTTTACTGTGTTATAGCCTCCTGGTTATGTCCTTACTGTTCTGTTTCTGGGGACTCATCTGTATTTTCTCTCGTTGAAAGTTCTCGTGTCGGGGTAGAGTGATACTGGGTAAGAACTCCACAGCTCTTCTAGAGGACCCGAGTTCAGTCCCCAGCACCCTGGTCAGGCAGCTCACAACTGCCTGTGGCTCCAGATGCAGTCTTTAAAGATTTTCAACTTGGCTGGATATGGTGGTGCAGTTTCAGTCCTGGCACTCAATGGGGCAGAGGCAGGAGGGTCTCTTTGAATTCAAGGCCAGCCCGGTCTACATAGTGAGTTCTAAGGCCAGCTGGGGCTGCATACATTTTCCTGACTGGGAAAGAAAAAATGTTTTTCTCATTTTGTAATATCAGCTCAGGAAACTAAAATAGCTTTAATACTTGTACCTTTTCTTTGAAAGAAAGTCTTACTTACTATGCTGCCCACGTTGGCCTCCACGTCACCGTCTAGCACAGGCTGGTCTCAAACTGATGGAGATTGACCTGCTCCAGGTTCCTGAGTGTGGGGTTGCAGGTGTGACCATTGCCAGGCTGTACTCTTTTTTCTTTTTAGGAAATGTGATCATTTTATGATCTAGTGACCGACCACTGTTCTCTTTTCCAGGTTTCTCTAGAGGACTATTTAAAGAAAATCCAGCGAGTGGACTTTGATATATTCCATCCGTCTTTACAGCAGAAGAATACGTTACTTCCGTTATCTTTATATATTCAATCATGGAGAAAAAGATACTAAAATGTTTTATGTTGCTGATTTACTTCTAGTTTATTGATTTAAAAATTGTGTGGTGTGGGTGGTTCTTTTTTAGAAACAGTAAGAGCTAATCTGTGTGTGTGTGTATGTGTGTGTGTGTGTGTGCATGTGTATGTGCGTGTGCATGTCTGTGTGTGTCTATGTGTGTGTCTGTGTGCATGTGTGTGTTTGTGTGTGTGTCTGTGTGTACATGTGTGCATGTGTGTGTGTCTGTGTGCATGTGTGTGTGTGTCCATGTGTGTCTATGTCTGTGTGTGTCTATGTGTGTGTCTGTGTGTGCATGTGTGTGTGTGCCTTTGTCAATTTATGTGCAAGTGTCCAGAGAGACTAGAGGGTGTCAGATCCTGTGGAACTGGAGTCACAGATGGTTTCGAGCCACCGGATATGGATATGGGAACCTCTGTAAGAGCTCACAGCCACTAAGCAGCTTCCGGCCCTGGAAACTAACTTTACTTAAGGCTCCCTTGCTTGGGTTTGAGTAGCTCACAGAACAGCTGCGGAACTCAGTGGGATGGGGATGCCAGCCGGGCGGGCTGCTATGCCATTGCTGGGAAGTTGAGATCCCAGGGGGAGCCAGGGGTGAGGGAAAGGCAGTCACCTTCCTGAGTCTTAACCTTGGGGACCCAAAGGGGAAAGGATTTGGGATCACATGGTACCATGATGGCAGCCAAGGCTAAGATGCTCTGTGGAGCTGCAAATGTACTTTAGGGAATGAAAATGAACTTTAGGGGTTGGGAATTTAGCTCAGTGGTAGAGCACTTGCCTAGGAAACGCAAGGCCCTGGGTTCGGTCCCCAGCTCCGAAAAAAAGAACCAAAAAAAAATGAACTTTAAATCTAAGTGGTTTGTTGAGGGCCATGTAACCCTAATGCTAGTCTTTCTAACCAAAACTTTACCCAAAGTGATGGAAAACCCTGGGTTTAAGATTAAGCAGCTGCTCATCACAGTCGCAGCCTTATTTAACTTCATTTCTGGGTCGTCTGGAAGCTTTCAGTTTCTTACTCAGCCCAGCTAACTGACCTCACAGCCTCAGTCATTCCACATCACCATGGCCATGAATAAAATTATGTTGGCAAAACTCTGCCTTCGTATAAATTATACTAACAGTATTGCAGTGAGTGGCCATCCAGAGGTTGTGCATTTTGTTGTTGGTTTTTTTTGTTTGTTTGCCTCAGATGGCTACCCTAGAACTTGCCTCAGACTAGGCTGGCCTTGAACTTTTAGAGCCTCTGCTTCCTGAGTACAGGGATTAAAGGTGTGTACCACACCCTTGGCAGGAAATGTGCATTTCTGATATTTATTTATTTATTTGCTTGTTTTGTTTTTTTCTGAGACAGGGTTTCTCTGTGTAGCCTTGGCTGCCCTGGAACTTGCTCTGTAGATCAGGCTGGCCTCGAACTCAGAGATCTGCTTTCCTCTGCCTTCAAAGTTCCAGGAGCCAAGTGGCTAAATGTTAGATTATAAAATACTTACTAGCCGCACAGATTAAACGTCTCCACATGGCTGCACTCTAGCAGGTTTAGACTGTGAGTGAGACAGTCTTGGGAGCAGGTTTGCGGCAGGTCCTGCTTTTACCCAGCTCCTGCTGCTCCCCCACTCCCATTTCCGTAATAGTTGGAGGCCAAGGCTAGACAGCTTGCCTCCTCTTAGCCTTCCCAGTGCCCAGGACGCCTTCTGATTGACAGCCAGTAGGAGCCATTGCATGGGTGAGTGAATGTGCAGTGTGCTTGTGCCAGCAAATATTTGGTTGATACTGGTGCTGCAGGGACATCCTCTTAGCCGTCTCCAGGGAGTCTTCTAGCTGGTCCTCAGAGGCAAGTGCTTGGAATCGGGACTCACTTCTTGGGATTCTGAAGGAGCCTGGGTTGAAGAGTTCCCGAGTCTTTGTTAGCATTATGGCCAGTGTTTGGAGATAAACTTGGCTGCAATCAACGGCTAAAGATCTTGACTCCTGCTTGAGGGTCCTACAAAGAGTCCAGACACTCGGCTGGACCACCGGGTCCTTAGTGGCTCAGTGAGTTTAAGGCCAGCTGGCCTAGATGAGACCATGTCTCAAAAACTCCAAAAATAAAAGTAAAGAAAGGTGGGCCAACTCGTAAAGGAAAGTTTGTGACTACAGATGTCCGTGTCCTCTGGCCTAGTGGAACATTTTGAATTAAGATCAGAGAACTGGGCTTGGTTTTACCCATTTCCACAAACCTCCAGGTGCCTTTGGGTTTGAGCTGTTTTGGTTGGTACAAATTTAATTTCTTTAAAGACACTACCCTAATTGATGACTTGACCAGGAAGATCCTCAGACTTGTAAGCACTATGCAGACAGTTACTAAAAGTAATCCTGTTTCCATAACAAGACTGAGCAAGAAGTCACACAGAGAATTGGGATTGGCCAAAATGGGTCAGAAAGAGGGCAGACTAGCCAATCACCTGCTTTCCCTTATGGTGGTGAAAGACCCTCAGAGAGAATCTTCCCTCAGGAGGGAGATCTTCGAGCCCAATGACCAGTCCGAGTCCACAGGCTGCAATCAGCAAGAGGATTTTTATTGATCAAGATACACAGATATCTGTGGGCGTCTCAGTCAATTCGGAAGACTGGTGCGCCTAGCAGAACCAGGGATGGGCTTTTTATAGGGTTCTGGGAAGCAGAAGCAAGCATACAGAAGCAGATGCATGGTTACAGGGGTCAGCCCGGGGGCAAGTTCTCTATAGTGTCTTCTTGGAACTTAACGGCTGACTCGGCCTCCCACCAGGGTGTGGGACCTCTCCCGGGGCTTTTTACATTTCTTTTTCATTGTCAGGCGCTCAACCACAATCATCCTGTCGCCAGGCTCTCCACACATATCCTGTGTGGCAGCTGCTGTGTACTCCTTTCCCTGAACCAGTCTTCCTAAATATAGCCTTGTAAAATGGCATTACTACTGCTAGGCTGGGGTCTTTCCATTACTGCTATTAGGCTGGGGTCTTTCAGTGGAAATTACTGTGTAATAAACGATACTTCTTAAAAACGATGGGGCTGCCTTACAGAGGACCTGTGTTCAGTTCCCAGCACCACATGACTCACAACCACGCTGACCTAGTTACAGGTGATCCGATGGCCTCTTCTGACCTCTGAAGGAACCAGGCACTGTGGTGCACATGCGTACATGCAGGCAAAGCCATCGTACACATAAAATGAAGTAGAGAATTTTATGAAGGTCCCTTCAAGCAGTAGGATGGTAGTGGACAGAGGTGATTCATGTGTGACTAATCGACAGGTGAACGTGACAGGGCAGAGGTCACTTTTTATTCAGGGTAAATGTGCTCACAGTTCCAGCAGAGCCACTAGGGTTCAATGTTAGAACCCCTGATGGAAGGACAGGATGACTCCTACAAGTTGACCTGTGACCACACACATGCAGCCCCACACAGTCCCACGCACATATGTGCACACATGTACCATACACAAACAGCAGCGTGACAGCTGAGTGAAGCTGTCAAGAATCTAGATGGTTGGCTACAATCAGAACGCACGCTGAGAGGAAAGACGATAAGTCAGTCAGGGGACGCAATAAGGTGTTTAGCTAAATTTTAGGACATATATTTTGTATATGCATTCGTGAGTAATGTTTACATTGTTCTTGGTGTAAGCGGTCCTTGGATAAACAATGCCTTTGACTCAAAGCTTGAAAGTCCTTGTTATTTGATGAGCCTGTAGGCTGACATTTTGTTCTCCTGCACAAACACTGTTTGCCTTTGAGTCACCCTTTCCTCATTAAACAGCCCCGCCTGGCTTCGCTGTTTTCTATTTTATTTTTAATCCTGATCCCTCTCCCGGCTGCTCAGTTATATAATAATGTCCTGTGTGTTTCAGCACAGGCCAACATCAGGAATTTCTCAAGGACCAAATTTGAGAACTTTATAAGTCTTGAAGTCCCTCTTATGGGTAGGACGGGGTTCCTTAGGAACTCCATGTTAATGATTCAGAAAGTGTTCCAGTAAACTCTGTTTGCTTCTTGGGGCAGTTGTCTGTGTGATACTAATTCCAAACGTACTGCAGTCTCCTTACTTAGCAGGAGGATGCTACTGCCATCCCTCACTTGTAAGCTGTGTGTGGCTGGAAATAGATCCATCTGAATCCTGCTTTCCTAGGTTATTTTGAAACACTGAATATATGTTGTTTTTACACAGCCTACTTATATTCATTACAGAAATATCGGGGCCAAATAAACACAGTAGAGGATAATTATTTTTTTAAGATTTATTTATTTTATGTATGTGAGTACACTGTCAATCTCTTCAGACACATCAGAAGAGGGCATCGGATCGCATTACAGATGGCTGTGAGCCACCATGTGGTTGCTGGGATTTGAACTCAGGACCTTTGGAAGAGCAGTCGGTGCTCTTAACCACTGAGCCATCTCTCCAGCCCAAGGATAATTATTTTTAAATCAACCTTTTTTTTTTCCTGTTTCAAAAAGCTTTACTTTTACCTGGTCCAAGACCTGGGAGAGCTGCCTAGTGGCTTTGGAGGATCATCCAGGTGGAGGTGCTGAGGCGGCCGGTGCAGAGCAGAGGAGGGAGCCCGTTGGAAGGCGCAGAGGCCCAGTCATCTTGAGAGGGAGGCGCTCAAACAGATACTGGCCCAGAGATGCCTGGGCCACGCCAGTCTGCGCTGCTTGTGGCCCTGCCACCCTACGGAACTTGGTCACGTGGTTGCCCATCTTCTTGATGAGCTTCACCTCCTTACCCAGAAAGTGGCTTTCCAAGAAGTCACAGAGATGAGGGTCTGTGAGGGCAGAACCCACGGCGTGCAGATCCAAGAGGGCCAGTTTCAGGTTGTTCTCCAGGGCCAAGGCAGCTTCCATGGCCTCCGGGGTTTTACCCCACTCATCTTGTGATGGCTTCTGCACTTCCTGGAAGCGTGCAAGGCCCCCGAGATTGTTCTGCAACTTGAGGGCATGCTTGCTTCTCTTTGGCCAATTCCTCGAAAGAAGTGGCCTACACCCTGCAGAGCCATGTCAACCTGATCAAAAAAGAAGCCCAGAGAGAGGTAGGTGTAGGAAGTCGGTGCAAGTTGACCAGGCGGCTCACGGCAGCTTCCACATTGCTGGAATAATTCTCACGAATCTGAGAGGTCATGGCTGTTCCGAGTATGGGGCTAACTGCGACAGTGCTGGCTGGTCCTAGGAACCGAAGGCTGCGACTGGAGAGACTTGGAAGGCAACTGGAAGTGGGAATTCCCACGTCTATTCTGTCCAAACACTGTTGAAGCAAGACACAGATCCACAGGATCTCCAAAGCGCTGCTCCTAAGTCAAACACTGTATAAGTAAGAGACAACCACCATTAAATGTATTAAGTCTTCCCGATTCTTTTCTCAACATACATGGGACATTAAAAATGGTATCCAGCTAGGCGCTGTGCCACGTGTCTGTGATCCCAGCACTACCAAAGGTAGAGAGGGAAGACACCTTGTCTTAAATCCAACCAAACAACCAACCAACAACTGTGGAGGAGAGCCAGGTGTGGTAGGACACACCTTAAACCCCAGCACTTTGAAGGCAGAGGTTGGCAGAGCTCTGTGAGTTTGAAGCCAGCCTTGCCTACATAGTTTCAGGACAGCTATATATTGAGACCCTGTCTTGGGGGAAAAAAATAGCAAAACAAACAAGGATGAGGGGAAAGATGGAGAGAGAGAAGGCCCAGGGATAAAGAGCAGGAACTGCTTGCGCAGAGGACCAGAGTTGGGGTCCCAGCACTGTGCAGGGTTACCTCAAAAACACTGTGACTCCAGCCCCAAGGATTCCTGCACTCATGTCCACAGATACACACATAATTAAAAATGAATATGAAACATGGGTGAAGGGGGAAATGCTACTACAGGCAGGCAAAAGCTTTAAAATTTTTCAACTGTATTTTGTTTTGTTTTTGTTTTTTTCAACTTAGGGTTTCTCTGTGTAGCCCTGGCTGTCCTGGAACTTGCTCTGTAGACCAGACTGGCCTTGAACTCACGGAGATCCACCTGCCTCTGCTGACCCAATGCTGGAGTTAAAGGAATGTGCTTCCACGGACTGGCTTCCTGTTGTATTTTAACATGTTTTAGTCTGTACTGTAGGCTACTAATACAGTGTGGAAACCACTTTCGGGGGTGAGGTGGTTAGCACCTGTGAAGGCACTTGCCATACAAGTCTGGTGACCAGAGTCCTGTCCCTGAAAACCGACTGACTCCCAAAGCTATCCTTTGACCTTCGTGTGTGCACCATGCTTCTAGTCCCCCTCATCATGCACACATATGCTAATAATAAGCTATAAAAACCGATTTTGTAGGGGCTGGGGATTTAGCTCAGTGGTAGAGCGCTTACCTAGGAAGCGCAAGGCCCTGGGTTCGGTCCCCAGCTCCGAAAAAAAGAACCAAAAAAAAAAAAAAAAAAAAAAACCGATTTTGTTTTTGGGGGTTTGTTTTTCGTTTGTGTTTTGACAAGGTTTCCCTGTGTAGCCTTGGCTGTCCTGGAATTCTCTCTGTAGATCAGGCTGGCCTCAAACTCAAAGATCCACCTGCCTCTGTCTCTCAAGTGCTGAGACTGAAGGTGTGAGCCCCCACAGCTCAGCTGGTGTAGACATTTTTTTTCCTTTTCTTTTTTTCGGAGCTGGGGACCGAACCCAGGGCCTTGTGCTTGCTAGGCAAGCGCTCTACACTGAGCTAAATCCCCAACCCCTGGTGTAGACATTTTTAAAGAGGGAAATTGTATTACTCAGGGTTCTCTAGAGTAACAGAACTCATAGGATGCATGCATGCATGTATGTATGTATGCATGTATATATAGAAAGGGGATTTATAAGAATGACTTACAGTCTGTGGTTCAGCTAATCCAACAATGGCTGGCTGTGGTTGCTCAGTCCCTGAGGCTGGATGTCTCAGGCAGCCTTCAGTATGCGCTGGAATCCTGAAGGAGTAGACTGTGACGCTGGTGGGGGGATGGACTTCTGAGCAAGGAGAGAGCAAGCAGGCAAGGAGCTTTCTTGCATGTTCCTATATGGGCTTCCAGGTTAGATCCAAAGTAAATATCTGGATTAAAGGTGAGTCTTCCTACCTCTAAATCTGGATTAGAAGTAGATCTTCCCACTTCCGGTTAAGCAGAAATCCCCGACAGGTGTGCCCTTAATTTGGGGATTTCACTTAATTCCAAATGTTAATCAAATTGACATCCAAGAATAGCCATCACCAAACTCCTCATATTTCATTATATACAGGATGTTTTGATATGAAAAATAACCCTCTCACATTTTGTAATACCCATATTTGGGGGGTTTTCTTCGAATTAGACCCACAAGGAATTGGTCTGAGGCATGGTGTACACTGCAGAGCCACAGTAGGCCGCCCAGAGGAGGGTTTCTTCTTCCTGGGGATGCATGGGACCCTCAGTGTCTATTCATTTCCCATGTGGGTTTGAATCAGGAGAGTATTTAATATGAACTGGAGGAGATCACAGTTTAATGAAAGGTTTTTCTCAGAACATACTTGCAGTTTTAAGGAGAAGTGGTCACTCTGTCACGATCGATTGATATATCCATCCATCCATCCATCTGCCCGTCCGTCTGTCCATCTGTCTATCTATTCACAGAGTCCCGTGTAGCCCAGGCTGGCCTTGAACTCACTCTGTAGCTGAGGATGACCTTGAACTTCTCACTCTGTAGCTGAGGATGACCTTGAACTTCTCACTCTGTAGCTGAGGATGACCTTGAACTTCTCACTCTGTAGCTGAGGATGACCTTGAACTTCTCACTCTGTAGCTGAGGATGACCTTGAACTTCTGGCCCTTTCACTGGCTCTGCTTCTTGAGGCTGAGATTCCAGCCGCTCCACACGAGAGAAACTCAGGCTGGCCTGACTCTCCCGTGCTCTAAAGAGTTTTCTCACTTTCTCAGTCTCTTCAAACAGGGTGGAGGCAGCAGAGGAAAGGTAGAGTGTAGACGGCAAGTCTTGGGGAATCACTGAGAATCATGAATGCGAGAACACAGTCAGCTCTCAGTCATCTTGACTTGTTTCTATTGCCTGGGTTTTCCTAGTTTGTTGACATGTCCCGGTTCCACATAGGTTAGCTGGGCTGTGAGTTACAACACCGCCACACTGACGACCGTGCTCTTAGCACACAAACCATTTGGGGACAAAGAAAGAACAAGGTCTCACTGTGTAGACCAGGTTGGCCTCAAATTTGTAATCCTCCAACCTCTGGGTCCTGGGACTGCAAGTGTGTGCAGCTCTGCTTGGCCCATGAGTAGCCTTTCTGGGTTTGTGGCCTTCTCTAATCCTAAGTCTGGGCTACGTGAGGCAAACTAGGAAATGCAGAGACACTTGAATTAAACAACAAAATATTAACCTTTTTTTCTAGGACTTAATTTACAAAGATCAGAGACCCTGTTGCCACGCTGATCCTGATGTGCCTGCTTGGCCCATCCTACCGTAGTCATCTGTGGACACCACTCTGCCGGAGCTGCTTGCTTTCTTGTTCCTGAGAGCAATGCCCAGGCTCGTGCTGAACTCAGGTTGTAGGCTGCATCTGTCGGTCTTACATTCAGGGTGAAACTCAACGGTGCTGGCTGTGCCCTCCCAACCCTGCCACATGGCGCCTGCCCCCTCAGTGGCAAGTTCTTTACCTGCTGAACCACCCCAATGCAGTTGTGCACCCCAGAGGCTGAGGCAGGTGGATCTCTGTGAGTCTGAGGCTAGCCTGGTCTACAGAATGAGTTACGGAACAGTCAAAGTTACATAACAGAGCCCTGCCTCCAAAAGCAACAGCGGAAACAACAAGAAGGGTGGGGTTCTTCAAAAGTTCCCAGATAGATGTATAGTGAGAAGTAAGTGCAGGAAAGGTGAGGGCTTTGGGGGCTTTGTGGTCAGTTTGTTCTGAGACAGAGTCTCATGTAGTCTGGCTGAACACCAGCTTGTGGCAAGCAAGGATGACCTCAAACTGCAATCCTCCTGCCTCCACCTCCAAGTTATGGGCATTTCAGGTATGTCCCATCATACCTAGCTAAGATGAATTTTCTTAACATGTTGATTTTTCCATCTGTGAGCCTTGAGCTAAGATTCGTGCATAAAATCCAGGGGCTGTGTGACCTTGGAGAAACCCTGCCGTTCCCTCCATTCTGAGTGCAAGCAGGAAGCCATGCTGTCGTCAGCCCCAGTGAGGGTGCCAGTTAAAAAGCACAGACCTTTTCATACTCCACTGTGACTGACCATGGCAGACGAGAAAGAACACAGTCACAACTCAGCTGGTTTTCTGTCTGTTTGCATCCGAATTTTTATTATTTCATTATCTTAGCATCCATTATTTGCCTGTTTTCTAGACGGAGTTTTAATAGGGGGAGTGTGTTTCTGACAGGGACATGCTAACCTAAGCACAAGATCTCGTTCCAGCTTCGTAAGCATTGTGATGAGGTCCGATGACAAGGGGTCCTGTCGTGACTTGGGTTGTATCCAAAGGCATTTCCGTGGGCACCGATCCAAGTTTAAATGGTTAATAAAAGTAGAACAAAACAGAACAAGTACTAATTTGTAACTGAATTCCTCCTAACTTCCTGACCAAGGGAAAGAGATTCGCTCCGCCTGAATTTTAATAGCTAAATGCCACAGAGGTTGCTCAGTAGCGGGACCGTTGCTGGCCTAGATTATATAAAGCCTTGGGTCCAATCTCCAGGGTCCACCGACCTGCCAATAAACAAACCAACCAACCAACAAATGAAAATGAGAGGGAAAGCCACTGGGGTATTGGGAACTGTTTAAGTAGTGGAAACTCTTCACTCAAGACTGCATTGGAAAAGGCTTGGTAAATGGTCATAAAGCAGAACACGCAGTGAAGTGACAAGTGATCAATAAGTAGGGTAAGGGAGCCATGAGCCTTTCAAAGCAGTTAGTTACTAAAAATAAAAAACCAACGATCTATTCGTATCTTCTTTGTGTGTCTGGAGGTGTACTCGCACATACACACAGATGCCCTGGGAGGCCAGGAGAGGGCATGAGGTCTCTTGGAGCTGGAGTTACAGGAGATAATTGTGAGCCATCGACATGGGGCCTGGGATTCGAACTGATAACAGACCTTCACGATCAAGCGGCAAAGGCTCTTGATTGCTGAGTCATTTCTCCAGCCCCAAACAGTTACTTTTAAAAACAGCCAGACATGTGGCATAGGTGTAGAATCCCAGTACTTGAGAGGCAGAGGCAGAAAGGATGGCCACAGGGTTGGGGCCAGCCTGTTCTACAGAATAAATCACAAGTGAACACCATATATATGTTGTTTTGAGACACACACACACACACACCAAAAACCCTAAACGAACAAACAAGCAGGCAAACAAACACATTAGTGTTGTGCCTGGAAGCATGGCCCAGCAGGAGGACATATGGATTAAGGTGGAAGGATTCTTATTCCTTCTTGAGCTCTCAAAACTCATTCACTGTTGAGTCCCAGTGAGTGTGAGCACCCAGCGTGCATGCTGGGAACTGAACCGGGTCTTCTGCAAGAACAGCCTCTGAGCCACTGTCTCCAGGTGAAACTCCTTTTAATAGCATCCAAGATAGAAAACATAATTATTAAAACTTTAGTGCCAGCAAGATTACACTAGATAAGACCTAGTAGTCTGTGTTTCTCTGAAAATAATGCGAGTAGAAGTGTAGATAACTTAGGCTGGGAATCTACTTGCCCAGCTACTGGGTGCCAGCCACTATTCTCAGCATTCTATGGGTCTTAGCTCAAGTAATCTTCACGACTACTCTAAAATTAGGCACCACCATTATCCCATCATACGGATGAGAAAATCGAGGCACAACTATGCTAAGTAACTTTCGAGCAGTCAGTCATTGAGAACTGGAGGCCCTCTCTTCCTGTTCTCCACCACGGCGCAAGATCGGGGTGAAAAGGAGAACACCATGCGAGAACCTCACATCCGAAAGCCCTGCCTCGGTATCTGTGTGTGGGAGAGTGGAGACAGACTGACCGGGCAGCCAAGGTGTTGGGGCCCCTCACAGGCCAGACCCCTGTGGTTTCCAAAGCTAGATACACCATCAGGTCCTTCGGCATCTGGAGAAATGAGAAGACTGCTGTTCACTGCGCAGTCCGTGGAGCCAAGGCAGAGGAGACTGAGGAAAGGCCTGAAGGTGGGAGAGTACACATTAGGGAAGAGTAACTTCTCAGATACTGTCAACTTTGGCTTTGGGATTCAGGAACCCATTGACCTGGGCATCACATATGACCCAAGCATCGGCATCTAAGGCCTGGACTTCTGTGTGGTGCTGGGTGGACCAGGTTTCAACATTGCAGACAAGGAGTGCAGAATGGGCTGCACTGGGGCCAAATACAGAATCAGCAAAGAGCAGGCCATGCACTGGTTCCGGCAGAAGTGTGATGGGATCATCCTTCCTGGAAAGTAGATTTTTATACAAAAGGCTAATAAAATTTTATCAGAAATGCAAAAAACAAAACAAAAGAACTGCAGGATCCTTGACTGGGGCGGAGACCACACTGATCTATGGGTAAAGGACAAACATTTAGATTGCGGTTAGAGATTATGAGTATTTAGTAAAGTAGTGGTTGTACAGTCTCCTCCAGTAAACGTGATGTCACTAACAATGAGTAGTTACCTGGGTTTCTAGTATGAGGGTCCAAGAATTGCTGAAGGAAGACCCCAGACACAGAGGTTAAGAGCATTCATTCTGGGCTGGAGAGACGGCTCAGTGGTTAAGAGCACTGACTGCTCTTCCAGAGGTCCTGAGTTCAATTCCCAGCAACCACATGGTGGCTCACAACCATCTGTAATGAGATCTGATGCCCTCCTCTGGTGTGTCTGCAGACAGCTACAGTGTACTCATATATAATAAATAAATAAATCTTTAAAAAAAAAAAAGAGCATTCATTCTACAGAAATCGCCAGCATGCAGGGGTCAATTCATCAAAATGGCCCCCTTTTGTGCAGGGCTGGGGGAATTTTCCAGAAGGGTTAGATAACCTCTAATATGATTGGTTGTGGGCAAAGCAGTGACATTGCTACAATTTTGATTAGCTGCCGTGTTGGTTTCATTGTATTTGGCGAGACCGTAAAGAGTTTGAGAAACCAACTCAGTTTTAGCCTTGTTATCTCCTCTGGTCAGGCATCCCAGGAGCAGACTCAGCATCAGATTTATTCTCCCTAAGTTATGGCCACCATTGAGAAACGGCCCATTGTCAATGGCTTCCTCTGAGAGGCTGGTTTGCTTCTCGGAGAGTTGGAAACGTTTATTCCCAAGGTTTTCGGACTGTTCACCAGTGCCGGGTATGGCTTCCCTCTTGCTGAGTAGATCTTATGTCTAAGGAGTGGGCTCTTGGTTCCCACTAAGGCCTGCATGCCACTGCTGCAGCTGTAGGGCTATTGTGCCATGCCTGTCACTGATGTGGTTCATAGTCATCATAGCTGGGTATGCCTGTTGTTTGCCTCCTTTGGGAGCTTGCTTGGTACCATGAATGCTGTTCTCAGGGAAGAGGCATTCAGGTCAGTTTCAGCTCAGGGATCCCTGGGCCCTGTTTCTGAAATGTACGGTATCGTCAACAAGGCCTTCTGCCTCTAGTGAAGCCCAGTCTCACTAGATAACATCTACAAAACACATCTACGTATAAAGCCCAGGGAACATTGCGGAAGAGGGAGCGGAAAGATTCTAAGAGCTGGAGGATCGGTTTGCTGTGTGATTGTCTCTCCTACTAGTATCAGAAGCTACACCCATAAAGTTTCACTAACAGGATTGCCCAAACATGAGGTGAAAACTGTATGACACCAATAGTCATGCCAAGAGAAACAGTCTTCCCTAGGGAAGAGCACACCAATCGGCTGTCCAACGCCAAGCTCAGCCTTGAAAACATATACGAATACGTTATGGAGACTGAACAGGTTATATTTAGGAATCTGAAAGTATATGCATAAACATATGTCTTAGGGTTTCACTGCTGTGAACAGACACCATGACCAAGGCAACTCTTAGGAGGACAACATTGAATTGGGGCTGGCTTACAGGTTCAGAGGTTCAGTCTATTATCATCCAGGTGGGAACATGGCAGCGTCCAGGCAGATGTGCAGTTGTAGGAGCTGACAGTTCCACTTCTTGTTCCAAAGGCAGCTAGAAGACTCACTTCCAGGCATGGGATGAGGGTCCTAAAGCCCAGGCCCACAGTGGCACACCTGGGGCCAAGCATATACAAACCACCAAAACATATATGCATGTAACAACAACTGATGAAAGAAAAAAAGGACCTGAATTTGAAAGAGCAAGGAGGGGTGTACAGGAGGGTTTGGAGGGAGAAAAAGGAGGGGAGAAATGTTGTGATGATAGTATAATTTCAACGTGGAGTATCCAGTATATGAATCTATGTCATGCTGTCCAGAGTCACATCTGGGCCCATGCAATACACCTCTGAAATAAGAGGAGGCCTCCTCGAGACACGCAACCAGTCAACGCATCTGCCTCACCTTCCTTGGATACAGCTCATGGGTTAAGGATGTTCTAAGACCGGGAAGGTGGCTAGAAAAAGGCTCTAGACTATGCCTCAGAATTGAGGTGAGACAGGTTTTAAGTCAATCACGAAACATCACTAACACTTAAAACTGCCTGGAA
The DNA here is from genome assembly GCF_021556685.1 of Rattus norvegicus. Taxonomy (NCBI): domain Eukaryota; kingdom Metazoa; phylum Chordata; class Mammalia; order Rodentia; family Muridae; genus Rattus; species Rattus norvegicus. The sequence continues at coordinate 29,398,722 of NC_141538.1, read as the reverse complement.
GGGGCTTGAGAGACAGCACGACTGTGTTCTCATGAAGGACCCGAGTTTGGTTCCCAGCACACATGTCCGGTAGCCCACAACTGGCTAACACACATGCACATGCACCGCACACACACACGATTAAAAATTTAAAAACCGTTTTACATGTATTTGCAAGTTAAAGTCTGGGAATATTTCGAGGTTTACTTCAAACATAATTTTTCTACCCCCAGATGTATGAACGCCCAGCTCTGGATAAGTCATCACAAATACATATGGAGTGGTAGCCATGGCCTTCAGCGTGCTGTCTCAGGGAAGTCTCAACCATGGTCTCAACAACAGAACAGACAGCTGAGATTATATACATATAAAATTTTACCCATTTTATTTTGTTTAAATATCACGTGTCTCATGACTCATTTATTTGGTTGCTATTTAGTCTGCATATCTAATAGGGAATAATATTAGCCCCATGACACTAGCCGCCTGGGTTATCTGTTCACTGTGACAAAGCAGGGCCAGGTCAGGAAGTGGACAGTGAATGATCGGTACGTTCTTGTGTAGGCTGAGCATTTGGATAAGATGACAGTAAGACAAAGGAGACCATGGGGAAACACAGGATCACGAATGTTCTGCTCTCACAAGAAGACAGAAAACTAAATAAGAAAGTGCGGTGTTCGAAAAGTCGAGAACAGAGTGGCGTTTTTGAGTGCAGGTGACTGTGCTAGGACATCCTGCAGAGAACCCCAAAATGATGAGAATCAGGAAGAACCATTGGTTTAGCTTGGGGAGGGGAGGCAAAGAGAAGGCTACAGCAGCCTGCAGGGCAGCTACAGCAGAGGAAGTGGAGTGGAATTCGGTCCACGCAGGAACACAGCAGTTGGGACAATGAGGAAGTCTGCCAGTGAGCCGGCAGCTGCCCATCGGCTGGCAGGCAGCGCTGTTAATTCAGTGAGGAGTGTGAATTGTCACTTGTCATTATCTCAAGAGGAGGATCCCTCTGGTTCATCCTTTGTTCTGAGGACAAAGAGCTCCCAGTTTCAACCGGGCTGCCTGATCTGAAGCTCAGTTCTTCCCAGTACAAGAACCAAGAAGGAAGAGCCAACTCCTGAAAGCTGTCCTCTGGCTCCTCTCTGCGAGGATGACACACTTCACACTGAGGAAACATAAGAAAGAAAAATGAGCGGAAAAGAAACTCTCTTAATATTAGCAAGTCTTTATTCTGTGTTTACATAACTTGCTCATAACTAATAAAGTTTCTTATAACTAATTAAAATGTCTGTGCATTACCTTAACAGTCTTTCCTCTCTCTTCAGTTTGAATCTGATACCTAATCTAATTAGCCTGTGATATAACTAAAGATATGGAGCCTCTTTGTATCAGGTACCATTCAGCTTCCTCTGGTACCAATCTCCTGGCTTGGTGCCGGTTCTGCTTCCTAGCCAACTGGACTCAGACTCCTCCAAAGGACAGCAAACTATGACACCACAGCAGGTAGAGTCACTGGACATTTGAAAGCCATCTTGTGTCATACTTGGACATGCAGGTTTCTGTCTACACAAAACAATGCTTGCTACTCCTATGGGTGGGATGTAATTTGTCCCCCTGAATCTTCACGTATTAGAACCTGGCCCCAGGGATGTAGTTTTGGGTGGTGGTGTGGAATCTTAAAAGGTGTAGGATCTGGAACAGGCTCATGTATTCAGGAAGCTGAGGCAGGAGGATCACCAGTTTCAAGACCAGCCTGAATGATAGACTGGGAACAGAAAAGGAGTAGGGACTAGTCAGAAGTCTGGGGGTTACTGGGGGCTGCTGCTGAGAGGATAAGGCTGTTCTCGAGGAACTCCTGAGCTAAGTTATGAGTGACCGCAAACCCTAAATCACTGTTGACTTCCGGTATGACCATGTGACCCCTTCCTTTTACACATGCCCCTTGCTCCTTGGTGGTCTCTGCTATGAAGCCCTCAAAGGCAGCATCGTACTCCTTGGATTTTCAGTCTCCTAAAGTGAGCTGAACGAACGACAGAAACAACATTCTCGTCTTGAGTATTTTATTACGATAACAAAAAATGAGACTAATTAATCTGCAGAGCATAGAAGGTAGTTTTTGTAGCCAGACTTTCACAGAAATTTAACCTGCGAAAAAGCTGGCAAACAGATGAGGTGTAATTAAGAGATTTTAATTACTTGATTGATCAATTACTCAATTAGTTTTCATTCTTAGATGAGTCTTATATAGCCCAGACTGGCTTCAAATTCTATACATGGCTGAGGTCAACCTTGAACTCCTAATTCTCTTACCTCCACCTGTCTCAAAAACAAAATAAAACAAAACAAAAGGGCTGGAGAGATGGCTCAGTGGTTAAGAGCACTGACTGCTCTTCCAGAGGTCCTGAGTTCAAATCCCAGCAACCACATGGTGGCTCACAACCATCTGTAATGGGATCCAATACCTTGTTCTGGTGTGTCTGAAGACAGCTACAGTGTACTTATATAATAAATAAATCTTTAAAAAAAACCAAAACAGTAACAAACAAAAACAGTAACAAACAAAAACCCCAAGCAAAATAACAGTGAAATCAGTTAGGGCCCAAACATACTTGGACATAAATTCCTTGAATAGTGTTTGAGTTGTTTTCTGGGACCCACCCAGCCTGTGATCTACAGGTAGATCAGAAGTTTAAGGTGGTCCTTGGCTGTAGAGTTTGAGACCAGCCTAGGCTACCCGAGGACCTGTCTCAGAAATAAAAACAAATGGAAACGTGTATAGGCCATAATCGCTGTCTAGAAACAAAGCAAAACAAGGAACAAGTAACAAAATATTACAACACCCACGCTGGAAAAAGCACGTTTCTTGCTGGTAAAAACAGAATGTTGGAAATAACCTAAATGTTAAACAGAGAGCATGCAGTCAGCTTATGCTGTGAACCCATCTTCTTATGTTATTCAGTTAGAAGCTGATGTGTTCCCAACAAGTCTAACGTCTAACATCTAAATTCTGACTTGCAAAAGCCTCGGAGAGCCTAGGATTTGCCAACTGGAAAGTGCCTTACCAGCAGCTCCTAGCGCTGACCCAGCAGTCTCTGGCTTGCAAACTCATGGCCTCTTCCCAGGACTAAGGCCTGCTTTGTTTTCTGAAGCCAAGTGTTGGATTTGAGGACGGGGCTGTGCAGCCCTGGAGGGAGATTGTGATTGGGTCTAGTCCAGTTGTCTGGAGTTGCTAGGCAACATAGAAAAGGTGAGAGGAAGTGCAGTCTGTCCTACCGCTAACTTGTCTGCGAGCAGCTGCAAGGTGAGACCCACTCTCTGTCTGGAGTGATATTCATTTCTAGAATCTTTCTTACCTCACTCCTAAATTTAATTTTCCTTGCTTGCTTCCTTTCCCCCTCCCTTCTGCTCCCGCTTTCTCTTCTTTTTCCTTCCTTCCTCCTCCTTTTCTCTTTTGACACAGCGTCTGAGGTAGCCCAGGCTACATGGTGGGTCTGAGGGCAGCCTGTACCCTTCATCCTCCTGCGGCAACCTCCCATGTGCTGGGATTGCAGGCATACATTACCACCTCTTCTACCGTTTCTTAACATAAATTTTAGAAAACTTTGATGCCTACCGCTCACGCGGATCGTTCATAATTAGGGAAAAGATCTGGAGAGCAATGGTCACTGAGCTATGGCAATTATTACAATTAATTAAAAAATTAAACCACATCCACTCTCTCGCCACTATGTCTCACACTATCAAGAGTGCCATGAGAGGGAGTGTGGAGAAGCGGGGTGAGCAGTAGCGCACGGGCAGAAGGAGATCCTGAGACCGTTGGAGTCCTTGGCATTCGTGTGGTTTCCTGACTCTGGAATTTTCCTGGGAAATGAGACAGATATGTTGTCCCATGACAAAGAATTCCTTAGAGATTAGCTATGTCTGGGAAACCCAGAGGAAGTACAGAGTGGGCACGTGACGAGAGAAATCTAAGGAATTTGAAGGGACATGTTTAAAGTTAAATTTTAATTAAAAGCTGTCTATTGTTAAACCAAAGAAACATGGTGACACATGCCTGGAACCCAGTACTTGAAGTGCTGAGCAATAGGGATTGCCTGGAGTTCGGGGCTAGTGTGGGCTACACAATAAACCCCTGCCCACATAATAAATAAATAAATAAATAAATAAATAAATAAATAAATAAACAAACATTCTACTTAGAAAACTTAGGAGGGGGAGGAAATGCACAAAGAAAATTAACTGTATTTCCACTATCCTGAAATGGCAATTCTTGGCATTTTGCCGTATATGTTTTTCAAATGTTTTTAAGTTGAATGTATAATTTCTGATACTTATGATTAAGTATTTGCAACTGAAAATGAGTCTCGTTAACCACTTTAGGTGTATGGAGAGGAACAATACCGACATTCACATAGTGCAGGCACTATGACCTGAATGCTTTTCATTTTACAAGACTAGAACTTGAGTCATTATAAATAACATAACTTCCAAGACGCCTTCCTGAAAGCCCAGCCCTCTGGAGGCAGAGGCAGAGAGAACCAAGGGCTGGAAGCCAGTCTGCACCACAGCAAGTTCTAGGTCAGCCTGAACTAATGGCAAGACCAGGTCTGATCTATTTTCTGCTGGGTTATATTCTAGGCCATCATCAGTGACCATTAGTTCCCCTGGGCTTTTCAATGGCTGACAGAAATGGTCACTGTCATCTGTGCTGAACTCTACAATGTTTGTCCTGTCTGGCTCAGACTGCTGATAGTTCATGTAAGGGACCAACGGTAGAGCACTTGATATAACCTCTGCTCTGAACCCCAACACACACACACACACACACACACACACACACACACACACACACACACACAGATACACACACATACACACACACTCACACACACAGACACACACTCACACACACATACACACACACTCACACACACTCATACACAGACACACACTCACACACACACTAACACACACAGACACACACAGACACATACAGACACATACAGACAGACACACACACACGCAGACACACACAGATAGACAGACACAGATATATACAGACAGACAAACACACACACAGACAAGCATACGGACACACACAGATATACACAAACACACACAGACATACACAGACATACACACAGACAGACAGACACACAGACACACATACAGACAGACACACACATACAGACAGACACATAGACACACACACAGATAGACAGACACAGATATATACAGACACACACAACACATACACACAGACAAGCATATGGACACACAGGTAGACAGACACACACAGATATACACAGACACACACAGAGATATACACAGACACACACACATACAGACACACACCGACACATACATACAGACAGACAGATACACACACACAGACAGAAACAGATATATACAGACAGACAGACAGACAGACACACACACACACACACACACACACTCCTTGCAGTCTGGAGACCTGTACCTCGAAAGTTCTCTCCTCCCATCTCTTCACATACACACAGAGTCTGTGCCTTCAGGTGTCCCTCTGACTGACTACACCCCTCCACTCTCTCATCTCTGAAGTGTTTCCAATTGTAGGACATTTGTAACTGCGCATTAATCCTCTGTTGTTAGGAGAGACAACCTTTAAATGAGGTCTCTGGTGACCTTTCCATTGCCGCCGGGTCTCACAGAACATCTGCAAACAAGTCTTAGGTTCTTTTGCCTGGCTATGGGATGCAGACAATTATCCTGTTTTCTTTTTTTTTTTTTTTTTTTTTTAATTATCCTGTTTTCAAGCATAAGGTTTTGGGTGAGACATGGCTAAGTCTGTCTGAGCTGGAAGTTAAGAACTGAGGTAAACTGATGAAGGGAGGTAAACTCTGAAGGCCCATCCCTCACCACCTCTCCCCCAAGCCCCACCCCTGTCAAGTAACCTGTCTTGGTCCACTCGCCCTCCGAGGAATAAATGGGCCATCAGTAAATGGCCCCGAGACGGAGATACCTGTGCGGGTCAGGTTTTAAATAGATTTCCTCCTCAGGATGTGGTCTGCATGCAGAAAGGAAATAGGACAATAGCAAACAGAACATGGAAGCAAGTGATTAACCTGGAAAGGGCTGTACAGCACAGACGTCCGCCTTGCCTTTGCAACTAGATCGTTTTTGGTGATGATGGTGGGTGATCACAGCTGATAAACTGTTCGGTCTAGAGGTTTTCCACTTTACATGGCTTCTGACTACATGGATTCCAGGCCATCAGACCCACCGCTTTACATTTATACAAGAACTAGAGCCAAGTAGATGGGAATCGGACATCTTTAGAAAGGAAACTAACTCAGAGGGTGTTGGAAAACGTTGGCTGGATGATCCAGTTCTCGGCAGCGTAAGCTATTCGCAGGAACTTCTCCACACAAAGCTCTGACCTGGAGTATCTTCACCAACAAGTGCATCGTTTCCTGTTTCCCTGGGCATTTCCTGCTGGATTTTCACACACTGTACAAGGGGGTGTGACGGTGGCTTTCTTTATTCCTGTAGCTGGACAAACCAGGGTTCAGCAAAATCAAGTTCGTTTGCTTTCTTCCCCCGCCCCCCACCCTCCTTGCCCGACTCAAGGTTACTAGAAAAACAGGATTAGAATCCAGAATCAGGGTTGGCTGCCTCTCTCCCAGCGTCTCGCTCCAACCTTTAGGTAAAGCCTAGTCTCAGGGCACTTTTCATTTGCTGACTCGTTGAAACAATGCAATTCTGAGTCAGGTAAACATGCTTCAGCCGAATGAAAGCCAAGTGTCTACTATGTTTCTTTTCGGGATAATTTTGTTTACAGTGATTGCTTTGCTGCATTCCACACGATACATTGTGTTCTCGACGGGGCAAGAAGTCTGTATTTAAATGTCACTATCTGGTGACTTGGTGTCTGTTCTTTGCATCCGATGACATCTGGCAGTACCCAGAGGTCCTGATGACACAATGCACAGCATTGCCCCTGTCTTTCCTTTAGCTGGGGCTTAGTAGAATCTTAGATTTTGGAGGGACTTCATGGGCTCATTCAGTTGCAGCTCAGTAACACGATACAGTACCCAGCGCAGTAACACGATAATCTCTTCCATAGTAATCTGGGCAGTAACTGTCGCTCCTTGTTCCCAACATCTCTACAACAAGGCACTCACAACTGAACAAGGCAGTTAAATCCACTTTCTTCTTTTGGAGACAGGCACTCAATATATAGCTCTGACTGGTCTAGAACTCAAGTATGGAGATGAAAGGCATGGGCCATCGCTCCTAGTTTGATTCCATTTTGAATACTGAGTTCCTGCATAGTTCTTCATGCTGCCACAATGAACTAAGATTTGGTCTCCCTGTAACTTTTGTTCTTTTGGCCCCGACCTGTTGCCGGACATGTGAGATTGAAGTCAAATAATTTGAGTTGGCTGTAAGGTTTAACCCTTTGCTGTGATGAGTCTGTACGGTTTCATTTTGCCTCCTGACTGGGCATTTGGTAAGGATTTTTTTGTTCCCTTGGTTGTTCCTCTTTTGTAGCTTGTATGAGTGTCAGTCTTCGATTTGCCAGAGAAAAGGAAAGGGTCTATGTAATCGCGGTACCCCCTGAGAGAGATAGTTTAAAGCTTCTGAGATTGGCTGAGATGGCTCTGTAGGGAAAGGTACCTGACATCCCTCGATCCCAAAGGTAGAAGAAAAATCATCCTGAAAGTTTTCCTCTGTCTTCCACAAGTCAACACACACACCCAGATAAATAAATCAAGTTAAAAAATGTTCAACAAGGGGCTGGGGATTTAGCTCAGTGGTAGAGCGCTTACCTAGGAAGCGCAAGGCCCTGGGTTCGGTCCCCAGCTCCGAAAAAAAAGAACCAAAAAAAAAAAAAAATGTTCAACAAAAACCTTGAGATAGGCCCTTGTTATGTAAATTCAGACTCTTGATTCTCCTGCCTCAGTCTCCCCAGTGCCGAGATATCATAGACCGGAAACCGGAAGCTCCAGCTCTGGCTAGAGGGAGCTTTCGATTCAGACAGATCCAAACTCAGACATTCCAGTCGTAGCCTGCTCTTACTTCCAGTGGGACAAAAATAATTATGGGATCATTTTTTCAGGGAAAAAAAAAAAGCCTAAAGAATGCTTTACTTCAATGGGTGATTGGAATAAAGGATTATTACCAAGTGATGATGGGAAGCCCCCAAAGATACAATCCTGAATATTGAAATCCTCGCTGATCATCCTTGAAGCCTGAACTCCAGGATCATCGTCCCCAGAGATTCAAATCCTGAGTGCTGAAATCCTAAAACCTCAATCAAGACCCCCAACCCGGAATTCCCACATTGCTGGGAAACTGCTACATAAAAAAGGGCGGTAAGTCCAGCCTCCGGAAGGGGGCAGGGCAGTTGGGGAGGGGGTGGGGAGGGATTAGCTGCATGGTACCGCAGGGGTGAAACTTCAGTGTGTTTATTATCTGCATTGACACCCCTTCAAGTTCTTGATGCACTTACACTGCACTTGTGTGAAGAAGCCAGAAAAGTTAACTGGTCCCACAATTACGGAGGTGAGGAGCGACAGGATGTTCACCTGCTGCCGTTTAGTCCGCAGCCATTTTCTGTCAAACGCGTGGCCAGTACGTGAATACCCGCAGAACGGACTTTTGTATATTCAAAATAATGCGCGCTGCGACGTGGGAGACGGAGAAAGTGGGAGGGAATTCTACGTCAGCGAACATCAAATCACGGATAAAAAGTAAAGCTAGCGGGCTGGGGCTGGAGGCGTGGCTCAGCGGTAGAGCCCTGGCCGCTCTTGCAGAGGACTGGATATTTGGTTCCCAGCGCCCTTGTGGTGGGTCGCAGTCATCTGTTCTCCAGTCCCAGGGGAATACGATGACTGCTTTCGGCCTCGGAGACACATTGGTGCGTGTACACACACACAAAAATAAGTAAGTGTGGGGGGAAAACCAATGAGTACTATCTAAAAGGTGACTGAAGATTTTTTTCCTCCTGAGAACCCCCCCCCCCAAAAAAAAGAAAGTAAAAAAGCAAAAAAGCAGATATTCGCTGATTCAAGACTTATATAAAATTTAATGATAGTTGCCCACTGCTATGGACTTACTTGTAGGCGATTGCCTACAACCCACCCGCAAAACACACTTTATTTTTGGTTGTGAGCCTGACCTTTAATGGCTGAGCCAGCTCTCCAGCCCATACACTTTTAATATGTTAATATGCGTAAGCTTTACTTCTTGTTTTACTCTCTTCCCACACAGTGTTAAACCTTCAACTTTACTTTCTACACCTCACCATGTTATATATTTCCTCCCCAGGTCTTCTCAGATATTAGATGCTTTTATTAAAAAAAAGATTTTATTTGTTTTATGTGAGTACTCTGTCGCTGTCTTCAGACACACCAGAAGAGGGCATCAGATCCCATTACAGATGCTTGTGAGCCACCATGTGGTTGCTGGGAATTGAACTCAGGACCTCTGAAGGAGCAGTCAGTGCGCTTAACTGCTGAGTCATCTCTCTAGTTCGATGCTTTTTTTTTTTTTTTTTTCCTGTTGTTTACTTTTTTTTGGTGGTGGGGGGAATGGGATTCCGGGGTGAATTAGACATGGTCTTTCTATGTCATCTTGGCTGTCCTGGAATTCACTGTGTAAACCAGGCTGGCCTTAAGCCCACAGAGATGTACTTGCCTCTGCTGGGATTAAAGATACTCATCAGCATGTCTATCCTCTAGATGCATTTTTGGCAAAACCAGTTCTGTGAAGAAACATTGTTATAGTTGATTTGATGTGATAAAGATCTTAAAATCTCAGTAGGGACATGGTGGCTCATGACTTTAGTCCCCAACACTCCAGAGGTAGAGGCTGACGGATCTCTGAGTTCCAGGCCAGCCTGCTCTTCAGGGCAAGTTTCAGGACAGGTAGAGCTAACAGAGAAACTGTGCCTCAAAAATAAAACAAACAAACAAACAAACAAACAATCAAATGTCAAATTTTCTTTGAGACAAAGAGATTGTCTTTTGTATATCTCCATTTGGGAAAGATAACGTTTCTTAAGATCTTGGCTCTTTGAGTAACTGCATAAACAATGTGTTCCTGATACGACCCATTGTGTGTGTGTGTGTGTGTGTGTGTGTGTGTGTGTGTGTGTGCGCGTGCGTGCTTTCTTGTAGTGCTGGGATTGAACTGAACACTGCCATGTGTTAGGCATGTGCTCTACCCAATACTGAGCGATATCCATGCTCCCCAGTGAGTTTTATTTATCTTACAAAACATGCAAATCGCTCACCAACCACAGTTATAAAGATGAATGCATGAAACTATTAACCAAGAGATATATATGTCCATTGTGCATTTTTTGTTTGTTTTATGAGATGGAGGTCTCACTGTGTAGCACTGGCTGGCCTGGAGATTCCCAAGTAGGACCAGGCTGGCCTTGAACTCATAAAGATCTACCTGCTTTAACTTCCCAAGTGCTGGGATTAAAGGCCTGTGCCACCACTTCCACTCTTGCATTTTTTTTTTAATTTATTTTATGTGTCTGACTATTTTGCCTGTATGTATGTCTCTGTGGGGGTGACATCGGTGACATCTGTGAAGTTAGAAGAGGGTGTCAGATCACTGGGACTGGTGTTATACACACTTGGGAGCTGCCATGTGGTTGCTAGGAATTGAAGCTGGATCCTCTGAAGAGCAGCCAGTGCTCCTAACCATTGAGAAACCTCCCCAGCTCCCCGACCCCCATGTTGATAGTCCAGACTGGACTTGAACATGTCATGGAACCGAGGAAGACCCTGAGCTTCAGCTCTTCTAAACTCTGCATGTCTTGTAACTTTGCATTTTGAACAATGTATGAATACAGCTCATCTGCTCACAACCATTATAATCATGGAATTCTCTGTAGTAAGCTTGTGTGTTATTGTGCATGCTCCCCCCGCCACGTGTGTGTGTGTGTGTGTGTGTGTGTTTCATATATGAAGTGGCCTATAAAGGCCCATTTCATGATTTATGGTCCTGGCTCCTCCATGTGCTTGGTCATGCCTGCTGTGTTGAACTAAGTCACGTGATATTAAATTTCCTAACAGGATATAAAGAGTCAGATTTTTCATTTGGGGAGTTTTCTCAGGTAGGTGACCTGAAGGCTGTTCCCTAAAGACATTTCTCTGCCCCCCACCTTCCATCCCTCTCCTGGGGTTTGGAACAGCTGCTCTTGCCTGGCCTCTCTCCCTCGTTCCTCTTTACAGGAAAAAGCCTGTCTGTCCTTCAAGGCCACATCCTGCTTAGACCTTCATGATTGTATTCTTTCTGCCTAATACCCCCCACTCTACTCCCAGGCCTGGTCATAGCCTGGAAGCCATTCCATTCAAATAAACTTCACTAAAGAAAAAAAAAAAATAAAAAAGAAGTGGCCTATAAAATAGTCTATTGTATTTTTACATTTCTCAAATAAATCTCCTCTTAAAATGTAACTAAGTCTTTTAAAATAAATTTGAATCTTCCCCAGAAGTGTAATTTTAGAATTTTAATCTTTTTGTTATCTTAGACTTAAGGATATTGAACTTTCATGATTTCAACATTCTGGATTATGATATTTAGGATCATGTCTTTTGGCTTTATGGCCCAAATATGAGTAGAGATAATTCTAAATAATTCAGATACGGAGAACACCTAGGGTTGAGACAGAATACTCGAGGAAGAAAAAAAATCGGCCACCTTGTGTTTTATGACTGACAGGAGTTGCTGCGGCGAGGTGTCGCTACAGTCCCTGGCATTCCCAAATTATTCATGGAGAAGTGTCTTTCTGAAGGTACTGGGGGAGGTGCCCGTTAATCTGGTGAAACAAAAGAGCCAGGAGGCAGAAGAGCCGTGGGTGTTGCAAGAGCTGGGCACTGAAGAAGTTGAGCTGGCGTAGAACATACCAGAACCAGAAAGCAGAGCCCTTTCTTTCTTCGGCAATGTCTCCCCAGTGCCCTCTACCGTCAGAGTTCATAACTGCTGCAGAGGAGAAATATTTAAAGGCCGGGCTAAATTTTCTGCTGAGCAAGCGATCAAGGGTGAATTTGTAACGGAGACATCAACCACCCCCAGCCCTATGCATTCCTCTTCCCTCTGCTGGCTTCGCACTCGCCTTTAAACTTGGAAGGTCCACGCTCCAGCGCACACGCCCTTTACACCGCGAAGGTTTAAGCTCCAGGCCTGGAAACTTTTCTTCCAGAAACCCTAGGAAGAAGCCTTGTGCCCTCCCAATATGGAACCAGATTGTTTCAGATAACATTTCCTTGACTCTGACATGCCAAACTCATGTCATGTGTTTGTTTCTGAGACAATTCTGGTGTGCAGGTGGCTTTGCTGTTCCAATAGGGCCTGGCTGTAGGAATCCCACTGTTGGAGGTTGGAGTGACCCAGTCCCATGTAAACAATCCCACAGAGAAAATTCCAAATACCACTCGAAGGAGAATTGTTGGGGAAGAAAAGGTAGGCAGCGAGACTACAGACAGGCAGAGCACTCAAAGGTAAAGTGGAAAATTCTGCTTTCTTTAGAGACTCAGGTTATGATGATGTTTTGCTGGGGCAGACAGGTAATAGGATGTCTTGCTAAAGCAGACACAGGTGAGAGGATGTGCTATGCTTAGAAAGAATACAAATATGACCCCCACAGAGAGTAGGAGCTCCAGTGTTGATTTGCTAGTCTTTGTTGATGACAGACATGGATTGGTTTGTCTTACATTGTGTTGCTAAGCTTCGCTTGTGGTGACTTCCTAGAGAGAACCTCACCAAAGAACTTCTGTTAGATTCCTGAGGCTTCTTGCTGCCTCTGTGGACTCTGGCCGATTGGCGAGCCTTGTGGATTCGTCTGAATTGAACTGCTCTTGCAGGTTTGTGTGTGGTGTCTGCTGAGTGCACTGAACTGTAGCCGCTGATTTGTATTTGCTAGTGGACTGGACTGAGAACAACAAAGATTGGAATCACCCCCCCCCCCCCAAAGAACTATTTCTAAACAATCCCTTGCCCTGTATACTAATAACCTTTCTTTTTCACTTCTTCTGGTGGGTGGTAGGCTAGAGGAGAGGTTGAACCTTATTAAAGTAGGTTGTGAAAAATATATGCCTACAGCAAAGGCCTTTTTTTTTTTTTTTTTTTTTTTTTTTTCCGGAGCTGAGGACCGAACCCAGGGCCTTGTGCTTGCTAGGCAAGCGCTCTATCACTGAGCTAAATCCCCAACCCAGCAAAGGCCTTCTTGAAAGGTGGTCTGGGCCAATCTGAAGGTTTGAGAGAATAAGGTTCTAAATAATAGAACTGGGAAAGGAAAGTTACCTAGAAAGAGGGAACTCTGGGATTTCTGGTGAGTTTCTTTGCCTTAGTGGGGCCTTTTGTTTCCATGATTTTTCTGTTTGGTGCTGGGGTAGACTCTTGCTAGTCAAGCAAGGGGCTATGTCTGCTACCCTTCTGGTTCTTTTTATGGACCATTCTGTTCTGCCTCCAGATCATTTGAAGTTGTGTTTCAGTGTGTGGGTCTTTTCTTCACTACACCCATTCCTTCCTCCACTTACTTTTTGTTTGTTTTGTTTTTCGAGACAGGGTTTTCCTGTGTTGCCCTAGCTGTCCTGGAACTTGCTTTGTAGACCAGGCTGACCTTGAACTCAGATATCCACTGAAGTGCCAAGGTTAAAGATGTGAGCCACCTCCATCAAGCATTCCCCCACCTCTCTCTCTCTCTCTTTCTTTCTTTCTTTCTTTCTTTCTTTCTTTCCTTCTTTGTTTCTATTCTTGTTTTAAAGACAGGGCTTCTCCTGAGTGCATGCTGGGATAGAAGGCATGTGCTACTGTACCTAGCTCCCCTCTTTCTTGAGTTTTTCATGCCTGTAGACCAGACCCTTTTTATTTAATCTAGTCTGACCTCAACAATACTCCTGCTTCAGCCTCCACATTATTGGTATTATGGTATTATGGCATGAGCCATACTCCCAGCATTCTTTTTTATTCTTCTATTTCCTCCTTCTCCTCCTCCTCTTTCTTCCTCTGCTTAAACCTATCTATCTATCTATCTATCTATCTATCTATCTATCTATCTATGTATCTATCTATGTTTTTTACTGTGTAACACAGGTTGACTTAAACTAACTATGTGGTCTGGTCTAACCTCAGCCATCCTTCTGTTTCAACCTACCAAATGCTGGGATTTATATACAAGCTACTATGTCTAACTCATAGTCATTTTAAAGTTATTTAATATAATTCCCTTGGGAAGGGTAATCTAATGTCCCACTAAATATCATCCATTTCTGGAAAGGAATGGTTATACCTTCTCTCTGGTGCTGTACTTGGAAGTGAAACCTGTGGGCTAGCCTGTGATTATCTAGCTGGATGAATGTGGTCATGGCAGTGTTCATGGGGGAAGAGAGATGAATGACCGGAAAAGAGACTGGAGTGATGTGGGATCAGGAACTAGGGATGCCAATTGCTCGTAGAATCAGGAAATACGAGGAAGTAAAGATTGTATTCCGAGTGGGAGAAGGATGCTAAGGAACATGTCTGGGAAACACTGAGGTCCATGTTTGTAGGATGATGTCATTATACAGCAATGCTGGTCCAGGATAAGGCGTAGTCTTATCATTGGATGAGAAGGAAGAGGCAGCAAGGAAAAGTCTAGGAAGGAGAGAATCAAGATGGAGATGGAGGATTTCCCAGATCCGGGTGATCCTGATTTGCCAAGGTAACAGGAATGGATTTCTGTAGACAAATTTATCTTATGTAGGTGGGCGGTTTAAATCCTTATCAATTATACATTGAGTATTTAACATATAAATCAGAGTGGGAACTTTCTGCTGCTTTTTTGACTTTACCTCAACAGGTGGCGCCCAACGTGTGGTAATATTAAAAAAGGGCATGACCGGTTCCCTAGTGTCACTAATCACCCTGGACCCCTGGTACTCTTAGGCCCAGGTGGTCACTCCCTGGTGTTAGTTCTGTCACCGTAGGGCTATATAGAGCTAACCTTAATTTGTCTCAGTAGAGGCTGGCTTCAGTGAGGCACCACGCCATGTTAGCCTAACTATCCTCTGGCCTCAGTGGTCTCTCCACTCCCATTGCTAGTCACTCTGGCCAGCCTTGGCCAGCCCTGGCCAGCAGGAACTCTGGTCCCAGCTACTTGGTAATATCAAGACTCAACAAAGTGTAACCCAACAATTAGGTTTATATATTAAATACTCAATGTACAATACATCCACACAATAAACTCACAATCAATTGATAAGGATATAAACTGCCCACCTAGATAAGATAAATTTGTCGACAGAAATCCATCCCAGTTACCTTGGCAATTCAGGGTCACCTGGATTCTCTCCTTCCTAGACTTTTCCCTGCCTACCCTTCCTTCTCATCCATTCTTATCCTGGACCCACCTTGCTGTATAATGACATCATTCTACACATGTTGTAAACTTCAGGGTCATAGAAGGACAGCTTGAGAATCACCCAACATTAAATAGACATGTATGAACCATAGTATCTGTTAGGTGTCCTTGTAGACAAAGCACCTGCTTTGGGATGTATTTAAGTGGACTCCGTAGTGACTGCCAGAGAGATGTGCTCAGATATCAAGCCCCAGATGCTGTGAGCACTGGTCTTATTTGGAGAAAGTTCTTTGAAGATGCAATGACGTTATAGATCTCAAAGTGAGATCACCCTGGATTCTGGCATCTCCAGGGACAGGGGTCCTTTTGAGCTAGGCAGAGGGAGATTTCACTAAGGAAATACCTGTGCCGATGATAAGAGCAGAGACTAAGCGATGATGTCACAAGGCTAGGAACTCTGGAGTCTCCATCAGCAGAAACAGCAGGGAGGATCACGGGGCCTTCAGAGAAACACAGGCTTCCCAGCCTCCAGAGCTGAGGGAGAAGACTGTGGTTGTCAAACCTCGTGGCTTTCGGTCACTGTTGTGGTAGCTATAGTCAATAGCAGAATTGCTTTCCTCGTTCCTTTATTAAGGAAGTAAGCCACTAAGACCCTGTTTGCAGACCATGCCATAAGCAAAAGTCCCTGGGCCAGGTTCTCTCCTATCCCTCTGATACGTTGGCCTGTGGTTCCTGTCCCTTCTCCTGTGCTTTGATGATCCATCAGTGCACATTCTGCTGTGTGCTTTGCCTTCAGCACGGGTAGTACAAAGAGTGTTAGGATAAAAGCTGTGTGCCAGTCAGGTTGGTATAGCTGTCAACAACCCGGATGGACGGATGGACGGTTGCTAAAGTGATGGAGCGAAGTCCACGAGGCCCCCAGCTGGACAGACATTGATGGTTTTAGAGGCTGCTGGACTGTGTGTGTATGTATACTCGAGTGACTGAGTGTCCGTGCTCTCAGATACCAAGAAACAGGAGACGGAGGAAGGAGACAGGGGAAGGGAGGGAGGAGGGAGAGAGTCGTCTATGTGTCTGGTGCTGGGGGTGCTCCAGCGCATGCCACATAACACAAATGGAGGTCAGAGTACAACTCTCCTTCCATTGTGGGCTTTGAGAATTGAACTCAAGTTGGCAGCTGTGCGCGGCACACTCTCGTACCCTTTGAGCCATCTTGCTAGCTTTTTGTGTCAGTTCTTACCTCGTACCTGTCTCTGTGCTCAGCTTTGTGATAACCCTGTAGATGACCAAACTGACGCTGAGGTTCATGTATGTGCTGGAGGTCACGCAGGTAGCAGAGCATGTCAGCAGAGGGGCAGGCAGTCTGACATCTTCACTCAGGATCTGGAGAGACATAATTTCTCTATGGAGTAAGGAAAACAAAGAGAAAGGAGACACCCAGTCTGGATGCCTTCAAGAAAGGAAACTCTACTTCACAGAAAAATCATGCAGGGTGGAACCTGATGACCAACACTCAGTGTCCACTGGAATGCAGGTCTGGAAGCCTGGAGGCAAGCCTCATTCGGGAAGAAGGCCATCTTTCAAGGTCAGGTGTCCTGTCCTCCACTCCACATATAAAGAAGTAGAAATTCCAGGGAGTGGGTACCCCAGTGGGGTCCCAGGGAAGGGACCTTGGTTAGCTTCCATCAGCCCTGAGACTCCCTGAGGGGACGGTTCTCGCTTTGCCTGCAAGCCTGAGGCCTTCTTCAGCAGAGCCTTGGATCTAGGAGGACGAGAGAGCTTCTGGGAGGGTAGAGCAAAGACTGGGTTGAATTCATATCTCCACTTTAGAGCAGAGATGTGAGGCCAAAAATAACCCACGGCTGAGATCCGGTACCTGAAAGAAGGAAGGTCCGGAAGCTGCCAGCAAGCACAAGAGAAAGAGGGAAGGAGAACCAGGGAGGCCCGTTCAGCCTCAGCTGGAGGTGTGGCCCCCAGAGGTTGTGGGCAGATGGGTGGCCACAGTGAGGGACCCCGTGAATGCAAGAGCAAGCGGTGCTGCAGTCTATTGGTCCGCCATTCGCTTGCCTTGACCCTCCTGTGCTGAGGGCCATGTTTGACCAGAGTTGGCATTTCTGGCACTGCAGATGGAGGGGTACATTTAGGGACTCTTTCAAATAACCCCAGTGACAAGTTATCAGTGCTCCTATTTCCCTGTTTTTTGGCAGATCCATCACACTATATATTAAGGCTGAGGTATTTCAGTGACTGCATTTATGAGTCATCTTGTCGAATTTCTGCACTCAGTTGTTACCTCTGCTCTATAATCTCCTTTTGTTCAGGGGATATGGGCAATAATTACGTTTTTTTTTTTTTTTTTTTTTTTTTTTTGCCTACCTTTCCTTCTGTGAAATCACGATGGCAACCGTAATGAAAGAGGCAGACCCGTTTCCTTGACTATTTCACTGAACCCGGTAGTGTGCTTCAGTCCAGGGCAGAAACGCTCTCCCGCTCGCCACAATAAACAAAAGGCTGTCTCAAGGGTGGGCTGATAGAACGGAGATCAAGCATGTACAAGGACTTGGGCTCAGTCCCCGAAAGGCATCTCTTCTAAATGCAGTCACACTGTCATTTCTTGTCACCTGCCTACCTGCTCAGATGTTGTAAGTAGGTAATCTGAGGGAATTATAATAAAATTGCTCCTGCGTTTGATAAAAGAAACACATGTACATACACACAAATACACATATACATAAACATTCCAACACACACAGATACACACATGCACACACAGATACTTGCTAACATACATACAGAAATACAGATATGTACATATATACTCATACATAAATACACATATATACATTACATACAGACATGCAGACATATACATACATACATATATACAGACACACACAGATACACAGACGTATACACACACATACAGACATGCAGACATACACATACACACATACATACACATACACGTATTACATACAGACATGCAGACATATACATACATACACACATATATATACCCCAGCACAGATACACACAGATACACAGACAAATACACACAAATAGTCTTGCTTTTGAAGTCTATCAAATTGTGTATCTATCTGGACAAATTGCCAACTCCTCAACATTTTTTCTAAAAAATATTTTACATGTATGAGTGTGTGTGTGTGTGTGTGTGTGTGTGTGTGTCCCACATAAATGCCTGGGGCCTATGGGGACTAGAAAAGGCAATCAGATTCCCAGTTACTGGAGTTAGAGACAGTTGTAAGTGGCTGAGTGGGTGTTGGGAATCAAACCTTGGACCTCTGCAAGAACAGGAAGTGCTCTTAGCTGCTGAGTCATCTCTCTAGTCCCCACCCCTCCTTTTCATTTATATTTTTGAGACAGAATCTACCTATGTATTTTAGGCTGGCCTTAAACTTGCCATGTATCTGTAGCTCAGATTGGACTCAAACCTGGCCTTCTGCCCTACCCTCCTGTGTACTGGGGCTGTGTGATGCTCTGCACGGTCAGGCTTCTGTGTCTTAACGGATCTGTTGTCCCATCATTTGACATCAAAGATTATTGGCTAGTTTGTCTCTCCCCCTCCTCCTCTCCCTTCTCTTTGTCCTCCTCCTCCTGGAGACAGGGAGGTCTTAAATAGACCAGCTAGTCTCAAACTCAAATATGGGATTGTCCTGCCTCAGCCTCCTGTTACGGGACTACAAGCATGTGTCATCATGACCAGTTCACTGAAATGTAAAGAATTTGTCCTGAACAACTCAATATTTTTAGTATCAAGAGGGCTGAGAGACCTTATTTAGGAAAAAGAGAAGGAAAGAGACTATAGTAACCCAAGAAAGATGACTTTGTATGGTGGAGAACACGGAACCATGTGGTTTGCTTACCACAGTTTCCTGGGGGAGTTTTAAATGTGGCCAGATTTATTATTCCCCAGCACAATTCCCTCTACCTGCTTGACTGTGGTAAGGAGATGAGAGAATTGAAACAGAGGGGAAAGCTTTATTCTTCTAATTGGAAGCTATGTCCCCATTTCTTTTATTCTAATTTACCTATCAGACACTCTCCAGTTGACTGAACCACACTGGTCAGCGCTTCACCGCACATACTGGGGAACACACTTTCTCTTCCACACAACCCATCAGGAAGTTAAGAGCCTAACTTCCTGTTAGTCCACAGGGGCTTTTCTAGGCACGTGGTGTCTAAATAGCTTCCTCCTACCAGGTTCTTCTTATGCCCCAAGGCTGATTTTTTTGCCTGTCCAACTCAACCTATTCAGTGAATAGTTTTGAGAGAGCTTGGAGCTCAGAGAAGAGTGCCCACTTGTCTAGGTACATCCTCCAAGTGACAGATGACTACGAGTCAATGTCAAATGGATGCACCCTTGACAACAGGAAATCAGGAACAGTTTCAGATTTTAAAGTTCTTCCTATGTGCTGGAGGTCGTGGTTGTGTAGGGTCATGTGACCATGTCCTGGACTTGCTTTGGAAAGGGAACGATCTATGCTAAGTACTATACCGCCCAAGCCACTGGGCAGGATTCTTGGATCTTGATGACGATGGCCAATATATTTTGGGGTGCACGAATGTATTTTGAAATAGAAGGCACCTGGATTTTGAAAAAAAACCTGAAAATAACTTTATTATTGTGGCTGTTCACAGTATTAGCACCAGTAGTTAGGACTTTTGTGTGGAAATGGACAGAAAAAGAGGAGAGTCATTGATGAGGAGGGGCTGTTGGAAGCCTGGATGCGTGAGTCAGCTGCCCTGGAGAACAGACAAAGGTCCTTCTCATTGATTTCTATACGGCAAATGGTCCTAGTGTTTAGCTTGGCGCTAAGGAGATGGTTCAGCAGGCAAAGTGCTAACCCTGCGATCCAAATAAGAAGCCAGCTATAGCAGCTCACATCTATGGTCTCGCCACTCCCACAGCGAGATGGGAGGCAGAGATAGAAGGCTCTCCCTGAAGCTTGCCAGCCAGCTATCCTGGAGCTAACCATACAGCAGCAGAAATAAGAGACACTGGTTTCAGCACGGTGGAGGGCAACCAACTCCTGGAAACTGTCCTGTGGAGCTACTGTCTCTTGTGGTTTTGTGAAGGCTGACAGGGTTCTCAAGGTATCTCACACAGCCATAGTTGAAAAGCTGGAGCTTAAGTCAGCCTCCTTATGACTCATCTGAACTGGAGTCTAAAATGGTTCCCCCAGTAGGCTATGAGGGGTGATGCTTATCTACAGACAGTCCTGGAGGCTACAACCCGAGCATGGGTGTGACTCGGGCTTTTCAATGCTTGTGTGCTAGGATCTTACCAGGAGCCCTCAAAATCAGGGCAATTTAGGAAGTGTCTTATGTGGCTGGGTGGTGGTGGTGCACACTTTTAATCCCATCATCAGGAGGCAGAGACAGGCAGATCTCTGTGAGTTTGAGGCCAGCCCGGTCTCCAGAGTAAGTTCTAGGATAGCCAGAGCTACACAGAGAAACAAACAAAAAAGGACAAGCATGTGCTACTGTGCCTGCTCTTTACGTGATACGGAGGATGAAACCCAGGTTTTGTGCTCACGGGGTGAGCATTCTGTTAGCTGAGCTACACTTCTAGCCCAGGCTCCCATCCGCCATGCAGGGAGAAGCACGCCGTCAAGTGCTTGCCTTGTTTGTGAGGACCTGGGTTAGCAACTAGCTAAACTGTAACAATTAATGATTATATGTGCTGAGGCCTAACCAAAGCGGGGCAAGGAAACTGTTCTGCATGCCTACGGCCTGTTCTCTGGGGCAGTCTCTTTTCTAAACCCTGTGCTTTGTGCTTCCTATTCACTCCTGCCTGGCTGGGTACCCAGATCTTGTGTCTGAGCTTGAGATAAAAAGTAAAAAGTTATGGATGGATTCCGTTGAAGTCAGATTGGAGAAGGGTGTTGGGGAAGTTTTACCCAGCAGGAGACTAGATAAAGAGGGGAACTGGGTGGGTCAAGGATAGCATGTGCTGAGCCCAGCGTAAACCTGGTGGGGACAGAGGGACATGGTTCCTGCCCCTGGGACAGGGCCCCAATGTGAGTGTCCATGAGTGTTGATGGCTGCTGTGAGTGTAAGGCCTGTTTGCATAATAATGTACATATTTTTATATTCTTCCGAGGAATGCCCTTCCTGTAGATGTTAAAGACTCCATGCGAATTTGAAACAGCGCCAAGTCCTGGAGTCAAGGGTGTGGCTATGTCTCTACGAAATGGTAAAGCTGGAACCTTCAGGACAGCCCTTAAGGCTATAGGAAAGAGCTCTAAATATATGTAAAATTTCCCAACTATACAAAATGAAAGGATGCAATATGAATTGTGAGGGACTTCATGAATCTAAAGGAACAAAGGCAACTGCATTAATGAGCCAGCTTTTTGGAATACAGCTTTGGATACAAAGGTAGCAGATTCCTGAGTTCAAGATCAGCCTAGGACAGAAGAGGAGGTTAGGCCCAGGTGTGGTAGAAATGATGATTTGAGGGTCCCACCCAACTAGTTTATGTCAGTGCTTAACAAAACCAGACAGATCTCTGAATTCTTTTGCAATGTTAAGAAAAAATTGTGTGCTTGCTGTCTGCTTGCTGTCTCTTAAGAATCAAAGGTGTCGTTCATAAGATTATCTAGACCTGGAGTGAATGACTGGATTGATATGTAAAGAAAAAGACTGGACCTGTTCTCTGCAGAAGACAGTTATCCAGATGGTTTTTTTTTGGGGGGGGGTAAAAAGAGTGAAAAGGTGTTCATGCAAGCAGAACATGGACAGAGAGATCTTTTAGAATGGCAAAAAAAGCTAGACAAAGACTTCCAGAGAGAAAGCAGACAGAAGCAGAGAGAAGCAAACTGGAAAGGCTGTATCAGGCAGACACAGGTCACTAGCTTGGATCCACTATTTGACATCGAGTCCTTCGTTTCACCATTTTCTGACACCCTTCTCTCCGAATCCCTCTCCATGCCTAGGCTGGTTCTCGGCAGGCGTGTCTGTCTGGCATGTGTCCTGCTAGTGAGCAGACTATGTGTTCTCACTTTTGAAGGAGTGGTGGAAGGCACACCGTGAAGGAAAGAGTTTGGTAAGAATGGGTCGAGCTCGATTGTTAGAGCACCTGCTTAGTCTAAGGAAGCGTTGGAATCGATCTCTAGCACCACAGAAACTGGGCATGGTAGAATATTCTTAAAACCCCAGAATTCAGGTGGTACAGGGAGGATTGGGTCGAGGACATTCTGAGATACACAGGAGCCTGTCTGAAAGAGAAAAAAGGATGGAGGGAGGAAGGGGCGGGGAGAGAGAGAGAGAGAAGAGTCAAGGATCTATGAATTACATGTGTCAAGGTTTAACAGACAATTTCACATGCTTTTCAAAGAGTTGGTAAAAAATGTATATCCTGCTAATAACTTCAAAGGCAGGCCTATTTATATCGATTACTGCCACTGCCATTTTACTGAGCATCTTTGATCTGCCAGGTGCCTTGTGATCTGCTGGGCCTGCCATTCACCTGATCATTATAATCTTAGGAGTCAGAGTCTTATAAATTTTAAACATTCAGAGACTTTGCACAGTTATCCCCTCCTCTTTCACATGCTTGTATGGCTGATGAGTTACACAATACCAACAGGGACCCAGCTGTGTTTGACTTCGAAGGGCAGAAGTTTCCTGTTTGGTTTTGTCTTCCAGAAGATTTTGTTACTACTTAGGAAGAAGTTTCAAAATGAAACCATACTTACATTTCTCTTTACAAAGGAACGCATGGTTGACACCAGCGCCTTACCAAATGCTGTGTTTTGAAACAGATTCTCTCGGCAACATTCAGATCTAAATATTCTCTTGAGTTTTATTTAATCTGGAGCCAAGTCATCCCCTCTCCCTCAAGACAGGCTTTCTCTGTGTAGTCTTGGCAGTCCTGGAAATCACTCTGTAGACCAGGCTGGCCTTGAACTCAGAGATCCACCTGCTCCTGTCTCCCCAGTGCTGGGATTAAAGGAATGCGCCACCGCTGCCTGACAGGAGCCAAGTTTTAAAAACTGTTCTTTGATTGATGTATACGTATTTTGAAGTAGTCACGAGAAGTAACGTTATTGACTAATTGCCTGCCACACATACTACTAATAACTGAAATTTTGTTTTTGTTTGTTTGTTTATCTGTTTTGAAGATAAGGTCTCACGGTGTAGCCATAGCTGACCGAAACTCACTATGTAGATCAGGTTGGCCTCAAACTCACAGAGATATTCTTGCCTCTCTCTCTCTCCAGGGCAGAGATCAAAGATGTGCATTACCATGCCCAACATAAAGGAAAATTAAAGAAGGTAGTGTGTATGGAGTGTAGGAATTTGCAACAGAAAAAGGAGACGTTATATTTTTTGTTTGTGTTGAGAGTATTTGAGTAAAATTTATGCCCCATTATAAAACTTGACCACAATTATTGTGCCTATGTATGTGTGAGGGAGTGTGTGTGTGTGTGTGTGTGTGTGTGTGTGTGTGTGTGTGCAGGCTTGAAATTGATGTTAGTTGTTTTCCTTAGGTGCTTTCTACGTTATTTTGTTTCCATCAAGGCCATCTTTAGTTACATGGTTAGTTAGTAACATCCTAGTTACATGAAACAAGACAGCTTGTTTCAAAAGGAAAAGAAAATGTAATTTAAAAATAGGAATAGGATCTCTTCAAATTTAAACATGATTTAAAAGATTCTAAGGTGAGATTTTGACAGATGCTAAAAAGAGCAGTCGCCTAAGAGATACAGTTTACAGAAATTCTCCACAAGATGCACTCAAATGCCTGCCAAAAAGCATCTCAGATCATGTTTCAGCTTAAGGCCCATTTTCTCCAAGAGACACATTCAATATATATTGCTGTCTTCCTTTTTGAATAGATTTTACTTATTTATTCATTTTTAGGGCAGGTTTTGGTTCATAGCAACTATGAGGGAAATTTACACAGTTTCTATAAGCACCCTCCCCAGCTCCCCAACCATAACTGTCCTGAGAAACGGTTGTATGTCTGTTAGATTAACATGTACTGCCTGGAGGATCTAGCCCAGGACCTCGTGCATGCTGGCAAATACTCTAATGGCCCCAGAAGGTTCACTTTTGATATTCAGCATTCTGGGGGATATAAAGAACATGTATCCATTGTTACAGTACTGTCAAACACCCAGCAATCCTCCAGGGTCCACCTTTTCACTCGTCTCTCCCTCCCCACTAATATCTGACAGCCACCAATGTTTTTTTTTTGTTTTTTGTTTTTTGTTTTTTTCTTTTTTTCGGAGCTGGGGACCGAACCCAGGGCCTTGCGCTTGCTAGGCAAGTGCTCTACCGCTGAGCTAAATCCCCAACCCCGCCACCAATGTTTTTAATTGTCTTGTGGCATTATTATTTGAGACAGACTCTCATGTACTTCAGACTGGTTTCAAATGTTCTATGTAGCTTCGCGTAGATGACCTTGGACCTCTGACCCTCTTGCCTCTATTCTCCAGTGCTGGGATTACAGGTATGTACCGGCTCACCCAGTTTTATGCAGTGCTGGGACACAGAGGCCAATCTCAGAGATCCTTTCTCAGGGACCACCCAACATAGTGTCTGTCATTTGGCCCCAGAGGTAGCAGAGGTTGGCTGGCCAGTGAGCCCCAGGGATCCTTTTGTCTCTACCTTCCCAACAGTGGGATCACAGGTGTGTGCCTCCATACCCAACTTTTTATGTGGGTGCTTGGGTTTGAACTCAAGTCTTCATGCTTGTCAAGCAAGCTCTTTACTGACTAAGCCATTTCCACAGCCCTTATTGCTGCTGTTTTCTGAGTTAGGGTCTCATGTATCCCAAACTGACATCCAACTCCATGTGTCCTGCTGAAGATGACCTTGAGCTATCAATTCTCCTCTTTCCCAGGTGCTTTATGAGCAAACACCACCACACAGTGAAAGAGGAAGTTTTTTGAACACAGATCTTTCTATGTTTTGGAAATGGAGTTTGGATTTCAGGGGATGAAAAAAGGGTAATGACTTATCAAGTTTGTGGATGTGGCAGTGCCATTTCACTGTGATGGTCAAGACTAGGGGAGAGGGAAAAAAGGCTGTGGGCAAAGGAATAAAAAACAAACAAACAAAACAAAACAACCAAGGAGTCATAAAAGTTTAGCAATTTGTGATCTCCCTTTGAAGGCTGTTTTCAATAGGGTTTCATTGCTGGGAAGAGACACCATGACCAGGGCAACTCTTATACAGAACAACATTTAATTGGGGCTGGCTTACAGTTTCAGAGGCTCAGTCCATTATCATCACGGCAGCATCCATGACAAGGGGCTGGAGGAGAAGCTGAAAGCTTTAGATCGTGATACAACGGCAGACAAAAGACTGGCTTCTGAGTGGCTAGGAGATGGGTCTCAAAGCCCACCCCCACAGTGACGCACTTCCTCCAACAAGGCCACACCTCCTAGTAGTGCCACTCCCTGGGCCAAGCACATTCAAACCACCACACAAGCTCTTCTCACCCCCAAAGCAGACACCCTAGAAAACCCTTTTGATTGAAGGACAATTAACAAGTCAACTTGGTCTTACAGGCTTATAGAATTCAGTTGATTAAGACTCAAAAATTCACTGCTATTTTTAAAGCTTCTCTATGTGTTAGACCTTTGCCAAACTCCATACACTATTATTTCCTCCACCCATCCGTCTCTTTAATCTTCTTTAATCTTCATGTTACAGCTGTGATATGAGGGTGAGGGGCGGATCCTACCGTCTGAACAGCTGCCGGAGTGACAGGCCGCACCAGGACGGCCACTGTCTTTAGGTGACTTTGGCTTGCTGTGTTACAGAACGTTCCAAGATGGTGGGAGTGCTTTATAGCTCTAGCGTCTCGTGGTCACGTGATCAGCGTCAGGCAGGAACCAGATCTTAAATTTAAATTTTAATCAATACACCTGCGTAGCGGCTTTTGCCAGTATGAGTCTAAATAAATGGCTTCCAAACTGGGGCGCACACACCCCAGGAAGAGACAGGAATGCACAGACTGCAGGAAGAAAATGTAATACTCCATATATTTACATCATTATTTGGTATGTCTTATTTAATATTTAATAACGAGGTAAAGTGTAGTAGACATATAGGTGTACACATAGAATATGCATGTTTCACTACTTTCCATCATTCTTACATAGCACTTAGCTTGTGCTTGGCATGTTACAAATATTGATTATCTAATGACTCCTTGAGGCACTCTTATTATCCCAGTTTTACACACGAAAGAACTAAGGGTAACTACCCCAAGGAAACGGGTATCGTAGTTGGTGGCAAAGCCGAGACTTTGAGTTGTAGGCGGTCTGGTTGCATCTTTGTACTTAAAGCTAAATAAGTGTCTTGGTAGGGAGGGCAATGTTTGTTACACAGACACCGAAATAGGGAAGGATGGGAAGAACTTAAAAAATTCCAGGCACAAGAGCAAGAGGAAAACCAACAGGATCACCTCCCCCCTTCATTTGTGGATAGAATAGGTCGGTGGACCCACTAATTCAACAACTGGCTCTCAACCTTAATGCTTTAATACAGCTCTTCGTATTGTGGTGATCCCCACCATAAAATTATTTGTGTTACTACTTCATAACTATAATTTTGCTGTTATGAATCACAATGTAAATATCTGTTCTCCGACGGCCTTAGGCGAACCCCTGTGATCCACAGGTTTAGAACTGCTCAACAAGAGGTTAAAAAAAAAAATCCCTGAAATAATAAAGTTTACTCTAACTCAATTTCTACCCCTCCCCTGTTTAAATGGTGTGCTTTGGCCACCCCACTCGCCTAGATACCTGTGCTAGCTCTCCGCAGCGCCTAGTAAACGCTCATCTAACCCAGCGGTTATCTTAGCACGGAGTCCTAGGTACGCGAAGCAGTTGGCTGAGGCCCAGGCGCCAGGGAAGTTTTGAGAAGAGCAGAGCTCTTAGGCATGAGGTTATAGAGAAGCCTGCGGGACAAGAGTGCGGTGGGCGCAGACCCCTGGCTCGGGAGAAGCGACAGCAGGTGCTCCGCGCAAGGCCGAGCCGGGCGGGGCTGGCAGACGCGTTTGGGTGGCGAGATGCAAAGCCTTTCCTGTTCCTTAGGGAGGCGTGGAGGCAGCTTCCGCCCATTCTTCCAGAGAACTTCGCGGACTGCTTAAGAGCCCTTTCCGAAGGCTAGCCCGAGTCAGGAAAGTCAGGTCTGGCGACCCAGGATTGCCTCAGCCGGTTTCTGTGCGCGTCACCTCTGTGCAGAAGAGCGCGTTCCCCAACCCGGCCCCGGGGAGGCCCCCCCAGTGGGTGTGGCCTCCGCTGAAGACCCCGCCCCTCGTGCGGTCGCGTGGGGATGGAGGGGCAGGGCAAGGCGATGGGCGGGGCGAGGGAACCGGGAAGAAAGGGCAGGGCCGGTGTGCTCGTGCCCGTGTTTGGCGCTTGGGCGGGGGCGCGCCAGTGCGCGCGCAGGAGGGAAGCCAGCCCGGACGGCCGTTGTCGGGTTCGACTGGAGGGGCGGTGAAGTCACCTGCGAGCGGTGCACCCGCCGCGTCCGAATCGCGCCGGCCTCGCGGGGCCCCACGCACCCTGCGAGGCTGGGGCCGAGGAGCAGGCAGAGTCCGCGCCCCGAGTCGGCGACGAGGAGGAGGAGGAGTCGCACCCTTGGCGCCGCCGCCCGCACCCGGGCGGGTAGGTACCATGGAGGTCGGGACGCACCGGGCGGCGGCGGGCTGGGGAGGGAGAAGCGAAACTTTGCGGGCGCCTGTCCCCGCGGGCCCGGGCCAGCCGTGGCGCGGGGAGGTGTTGGCCCGGGCGGCGGCGGCCGACGCCATGTTGGGGTCTGTGGGAAACGGGGCGCTCGGGCGGCTCCCCTCCGGGCAGGCGCTCGGGCTGGAACCGCCTCCGTCCCGCCGCGGCGGTCCGCGGGACGCCGCCCCGAGGGCCGGGACCGGGAACGGCGACTGGGGACTTGGACCTCGCGTCGTCCCTCGAAGTTGTGGGGCGCCAGGACTCAGGTCTCCAGATCGTGCGGTCTGAAAACTTGGCAGGGTCTGGGCGTCAGGGGCACGCTGTGTCCCAGCGGTGTTTTTTATACGACTTTATACGAAAATGGCACCACACAAGTTGGCTCTGATAGGGAGCAGTGGCTTACACGCTATTTGGAGTTTTTTTTTTTTTAAGTTTTATGATCTTTTGACGAGTTTTTTTTTTTTAATGTTATTAAAGGCCGAGAGCTGGTTCCCTAAGTACTGGAGTAGCCTTGTATACTCCTAGAGTATTAAAGCAGCACGTTGTGTGAGTGTGCAGTGGAAATGAATAGAATTCAGGTTACATACACCTAAGCCGTAATTCAGACTCCCAAGTGCATTAAATTGGTAAATGCCTTCTTTGTTATGCTTTAGTACGTTGCCTAAGAGACTCGTTAAAGAAACATTAGAGTTGAAGGTTCAGTTGAAACGTTAAGGCACGTGTTGTCTTAAGACTAAAGTGAAATAGCCTAGTGTTGGCTCGTGCCCATATTGCGGAAACATCGCTGCGAGTTCTAGACCAGCCTTGGCTACTGCGTGAGCCTGATAGAAACAAGCCCTCCAAACCAGCCAACCACAACAAACAGAATAGGGTGCAGTGATCGATCTTGACATTTCAATTTTTTTCTTCTTTTTCCTTTTGGTTCCTTAAAAGTGCATGAGTTTTGAGCCCTTATCTGTTTACCCTGGTAGCTTAAGGGACGGGAGGGCTCAGGTTAATTTAGAATTAACAAAGGCTATTTTTAATCACCGTGGGTCGTGATAGCATTGGGAGGTGAATGGTATTAAGATGCTTATTTGGAAAGCTCCTTATAATCACGTCCCTCCGCCCCCCAAACGAAACTGGTGTACAGCATGAAGTAGCCTAGTAAATAAATACCCTTAAAAAAATAAAGACGGCTTTAAAATTTTGTTAAATGGGCGGAAAAGGCTCTTAACAATGCAAAAGCAGTAAACAGGCCATAGAGGCTTCCCTTATTTTACGCTTTAATTTTTTAAAATCACTCATCTGCATGGAGAAAGGGGAGGCGCTCGGCCCCAGACCTCACATGGAGAGGTCAGAAGACAAATTCCCTGAGTTTCTTCTCTCCACCATGTGAGTGTGGGGATGGTTGTCAGACCTGGGGGCCAGCTGCTATCATTATTTTCTGAGCCGCCTTTCTGACCCCTCTACTTTTAATTATATCTCTTTATTGTGTGTGTGCAAACGTGGACATTTGTGTGGTCACATGGTTCAACTGCGGAGGTCAAAGAGCTAAGGTGGGAGTTGCTTCTCTCTTTCCACCTTCTGCCCCTGAGGATAGAACTGAGGCTGTCAGGCCTGGCCTCGCCTCAGTGCCGTAACCCTCGGAGCCGTCTCCCTGCCCCTCTTCTTAGTCTTTAGTAGGTAAAAGTGCTTTCGTAGGTGTGTTGGTCAGCTTTCTTAGGCTTTTCTTTTCTTTTCTTCTCTTTTCTTTTCTTTTTTTCAGAGCTGGGGACCGAACCCAGGGTCTTGTGCTTGTTTGGCAAGCACTCTACCACTGAGCTAAATCCCCAACCCCAGCTTTCTTAGTTTTTTAAAAAAATTTTTTTCCTTTGAATTTTGCTCCCTATCAGGTCAGTTCCATTTCCTATATATTTATTTTTTGGACCAAAAAATTATTTATCAGAAAGAAGTTACTTGCCTGATACTGCAGATCTTAGCAGTCAAGCTGATGACTCTGTAGGCCTCTGTCTCTAGAGCAGAACATAGCACATCCCTATGTGGGCATTCTCTGCCTACCTTGTTCCTTCTTTTTTTTTTTTTTTCGGAGCTGGGGACCGAACCCAGGGCCTTGTGCTTGCTAGGCAAGCGCTCTACCACTGAGCTAAATCCCCAACCCTTGTTCCTTCTTTTTATCACTTATCCTTCTCATTCAGGTTTCACTGTAACCTGCTGCTAACAGGCCCTAGTGCAAGGGTACGATGCTGAATTTCTTCTTCTTCAACCCTTTCGGAGGAACGCGGGGGTGTGAGTGGAGCGTGCCTGTCAGCACACTGAGGCCGAATTGCTGAGAGTGTGATTGAGATTCATAGTGAGACCATGTCTCAAAACCAACCAAAACCAGAGCAACCCTTAGACCTGTCTTCTTTGAAGCTTTCCGCCCACTGTGCAGTCATGCTTCCTCTTTCTCAGCAGGAATCTGTTCTCTTCCCCCTCGGTGTCCTAGAAGCACTGTATAGGTCTATAATGGCCTGCCCTAGACAGCAGGCATCGGGTGGGGTCCCGTTTGCTTGTTCTTCAGCAAGCTAGGGCGGAGCAGATGCTCAGGTGAGGTCTGAATGTTTTCACTGGAAATAGTCTTCATGAGCTCTGGATAGTTACGCGGCTCTGTAGTCTGCCCTATGTACCACGGACTCTGTTCAGTCGGTGGATGAGGTGCTTGAACTTTCTTTTTAGACATAATTAACTTTGGTGACTGAATTTTGGCATGGGCACACAGACTTGAATATTTATGAAATTTCCAGCAGACAGTGGACTGATGGGTAATTGTGATGGAGAAGCTGTGGATGGACAAAAGGATGAACAAAAATCAGTTTAAAATGTGGTTGAGGACTGGAGAGATGGCTCAGTGGTTAAGAGCACTGACTGCTCTTCCAGAGGTCCTGAGTTCAAATCCCAGCAACCACATGGTAGCTCACAACCATCTGTAATGAGATCAGATGCCCTCTTCTGGTGTGTTTGAAGACAGCTACAGTGTACTTATATATGATAAATAAATAAATCTAAAAAAAAATGTGATTGAAGTTTGCCCTTGATGGAATATTAGTGCCTGGAAAAGGAGAAGGTTATGTTTGTTTATAGGCGTTTAATTAAACAGTTTTGGTTGTGGTTTTGTCATAATAGTCTTAGAATTTCCTTTAAGAGCTCAGTGAGAAGCTATTTGAGAACCTGATTTTCTATTGATGTTGATCTTTTGAGACACAGCTTTACATGTAAGCTATTTGCTTAGATAGCACTCCTCAGACCAGTAGATAAATAAGAATTCTTCTCTCTCTGTCTCTCTGTCTCTGTCTCTATCTCTCTCTCCCCCTACCTCCCTCCCTGCCCCCAACAAGGTTTCTCTGTGTAGTCCTGGCCCTCCTGTGACTAGCTCTGTAGACCAGGCTGGTCTCTAACTCAGATCTATCTACTTGTCCCTGACTCCTGAGTGCTGGGATTAAAGGCCTGTGTCACCATACCTAGCTATGCTCTTGCTTTTCTAGGTTAAGGTGTTGGTCACTTTGTAAGGCCGAAAATTTTGGGTTCATTTCATGTCCTCACTTAAGTCTTTCTCAGTCTGTTTACTGGGGCAGGGTTTCATGTAGCCTAGGCTAGCCTCCAATATAAATGTGGCTAAGGATAACCATAGGCCCCCAATCTTGTCTCTAATAGACCTTCCCCACTGGACCTAGTACATTTTTTTGTTGTTGTTGTTGGTGCTGTTTTCCTCAGTGATCTTTTCAGGGTGATCTTGAATTCTCCGTTTTAGGCTTCTGCTTCCTCAGTGGTGGAGTCACAGGTGTGTGCCGTTCTAGGTCCCATAGTCAATCTGTGAAGCACAAAGTGGTGTGTACAGTTGAAGAGAACCTGAAAAGAGAATAGTGGGCATTAATAATTGTTATGAGCACACTAGAAAAGCAACGTGAATGCAAGAAAGACTGAACCAGTCACCTGAGTCCTGGCATTTCCTGCTTGTTAGCTACATTCCTGAACAAAATTCTTCATTCTCTGAGCTCCACTGGAGTCCTTCGTAAAAAGATGTCTGTGAAAGTGCCTGGCACACGGTAGTATCCTCTCGCTGATTTTCTACTTAGCAGCCAACATCTCATGGATGACAACTGAGTCTACCTCTGTTCTGGGATCCTGTTCATGCTGGCATTTCTAGTATTGTGGATCAAGTGTTGTCTTGTGGGTTCTCTGAAGGACGTCAGGATAAATGAGCCGACCAGTTCCTCCTTTCTGCAGCACCTAACACACATAGGTCTTGCCTTAGACTTCCCCGGCACCTCGCCTCCCTTTTCATGTGTATTCAGTCAGTTCCTGACTGTTGTATGTGTCTACTGCTCTTCAGCCCCTCCCCTTTTCATTCCTAGTCTCCATGGTTCTTTATTACCCGTGTGAAAATGATTTTGTTGTCGTGTCTTAGTCACATAGGACACTGGTTTAACTGTGATGATGTATTCAAGCGTGTGTATGATGGACGTTGATTACATTCACTTGGAGACTGCTGTAATACTCTTGCTTTCTTGGCTTCCAATCTGTCTTCACATTCTCTTCAGTTCATCCTGTGTACTGTTCCCTATTTAAAAAACCCTTTAGTTCCCATTGCCTGTATATTCAAATCTAAATTCTTCAATCTTAAATTCTCTGATTGTGTCTGTTTTTAAACTTCATTTTTAATTATGTGTATTTGTGTTTGTGTAGATGTGTACACCGGAGAGCAGGTGAGGAGGAGGGGTGCTGGGTTTCCTGGAGCGGGAGTTGTAGGTGATTGAGAAACACCTAAGATCCGTGCTTAGGACTAAACTTGGGCCCTCTCCCGGAGCAGGTTGCTTGTAGCCCAGAAGGCCTCTCTGTGCACTGTATAGCTGTAGATAAGCCTGGATTGAGTGATCCTTCTGCCTCCATTTTCCCAAATGCTGGGGCTCTAGGCATGTGCCACCGTACCCAGCGTCAGTCCATGCTCTCTTTCGCAGCTCATCACCTACTTAGTTTACCAAGATTAATATTCTTGCAGTAGCAAGGTGATTAAGAGGCGAGAGCTAGTCTAGTGCTGTTAGACCCTAACGATCGATACTGCTGTTCCTAGAACCTGGTGGTGTTCTCTAATCTGCACTTGTATTCCCTGACAAACGCACATCTGTGCACTCTTGAGTACACACACACACACACACACACACACACACACTATTATTTTAAATTAGTATTCCACTACTACACTTCCTGCTTGCTTGCTTCCCTTCTCTAAGCCTGGGCTTAAGTGTCTCTTCTCCTGGTGTAGACATAGGTGCCATCATCTAATTCCCGAATTGGTTTAACCTACTGTTTTAAATAAGAATTTTAATATTTTGGAATTATACTTATATCCTTCCTTTTTCTCCTTTACACCACCCTTGTTCTCAAGTTTGTAGCCTCTTTTTCTTTGTTACTTCCTTCCTTCCATCCATCCATCTGCTTCTGAATACATGATATACTGCTCAGCCTTTGCAGTTTTACCTGTGTGAGTGTGATCGCGGGCTGACTTCTTGGTATTGGGTAACTGAGGAGGTGGTTCTGACCTGGGAAGGAACGTTTTCCAGCTTCCAGCATTCTTGTTCCTGTAGTTCTTTGAGTAGAGCTGACACCGCCAGAGCCTTCCCTTCCACCTTAGCATGTCCGCTGCTGACGTCATTGTTCAAGGTCTGTTCATGAAGCCACGTTGATGAGAATATGTATCTTCTCTGACATTTCTGGGAGACACAATCTCACAGGAAACCTATGGCTCTTACAGTCCTTCTGTCCTTCTGTCC
Organism: Rattus norvegicus; assembly: GCF_021556685.1. NCBI lineage: Eukaryota > Metazoa > Chordata > Mammalia > Rodentia > Muridae > Rattus > Rattus norvegicus. The sequence continues at coordinate 29,364,907 of NC_141538.1, read as the reverse complement.
TTTGTTCTGCAATCACCCATAAATAGTCTGAGATGTAGGAATTGTCTTATGGATGTGACCCTTGGGTCGGGTACTGTACTGTGATGTCTTGTTTGGTTGTGGATTGCTCTAATGGTCTCAATCTGTTGCAAAGACTCGTTTCTTTAATGAGGGGTGAGAAGTACACTTACCAGTGGGTATAGGAATAAAGATTTAAAATGTACTCAGGGGTCAAGCTGGTTCAGTTTATAAAGTGACAATAACAAAACTCCGACACTAGCCATGAGAAGCCATGTTTTGAATTGTTGGTCAGAGTTGAAGAGACTCCCAAAACATTACAGGCTCTACTGCCCTTGGTTGCCTCCCTGAGGTAAAAGTCCATATTGCTGATGACGCCATGCACTTTTTTGACACAGAACACAGAGGGAGCTGAGCTGGATCTGACCTGAAGGCCTCCTTCATTAGGACTAGGCTGGTACCAGAAGGCACTATACAAGCTTCTAAGAGAAGGAGCAGCCAACAGTCCTACCTAGTAGTTATGCCTCTGGACATAGCAACCAGTGTGGCACAATAATCATAAGGGTGCACTAGTGGCATGCATGCCCTCCTGGTAGCCAGCACTCTCCAGTGGGACCTCAGGCCTACTTAGCTGGAGAGAAAATATGCCTGGGACAGGAAACATATCCCCAGCTGGTGAAGTAATGGGTCTTGGAGGAGAACCTACTTCTTTTGTTTCAAGATTTGGGCCTAGATATCTACATGATCAGAATTATCACTGCTCAGCTCTTAGCCCTGAGACTGGTTTTGTGTGTTGTCTGGTGTTTTTGTGTGTTTGCTGGTTCTTCGCTTCTCTGCTATTAGACTTTGAGTGCAGAGGTTTTAGTCTTCATTTTCTATCTAGTACATTGAAGTAGCAGATCCCTTTCTTACTGGCTTTTTTGGGGGTTGGGGGTGGGGGTTGTTTTTAAGATAGGATCTTAAATATACAGCCCTGGCTGGCCTGGAAATTGATTTGTAGACCAGGCTGGCCTTGAACTCACTGGAATCTACCTGTATCTGACTCTTGAATGCTTGGGTTTAAGGTGTGCCATTTTTCCCTTTGCAATTATTTTCGTCATGCTCTTTCCCATAGACACACCTGCATTGTATGCACGTGTGAGGTCACCGCAAAGCTTTTTAGTTATGAGTGTCTTGTTTACTAGAGGTTTGCGCAGTGCCAAATGGCTAGTGGCTGATTCACCGCTTGGAGCCCATTGACAGTTTTCTCTGGCTTTCTTGCTTCCACCTTACTTAAATTTATACCCCCCCATCCCCGCCCCTCCCATGCTCAGTGCGCGTTGTGCTTCTGGCCTACATCTCCAACTGCAGGTTAGTTTTGGCTTTACTCTTACACAGCGTTAGTCATAGTGCCTCACCTCCAACTCCAGCCCTAAGACCCATGTGGCCCAGATTGACCTGGAACTTAAAACTCTCTTCTGCTGCTTTTAGCCTTCTAGATGGTAGACTGTAGGCCCGTTAGACCCCGTCAAAAGCATTGTCTTTCATTGTTTGCAAGGTTATTTTAGGGAGGACTAGATGAAATCAGGCTAGCCCTGAGGTTGAAGAAGGAAGTCTTGGGAACTGAGGTGGTGTGGTCAGACACCTTGTCCTCTTGTCTTTAACTTCAGTAACTCCCCCACCTCCACTGCAACTTTGTGCAGGTAGCTGAACAAAACGAAAAGAACAACTTTTGACTCCAGGGTTTTCTGTCTTTACTTAATGGGTTTTGTTTTCATTTTGTTTGTTTTGTGTTTCTCTTTCCTATTGAAATTTCACTTGTTCTTTCAGATGGTAAGATGGTAAGTTGTGTGTGCCTCGTGCTTTCTCACTTCCTGCTTCCTGCTTTGTTGATTGATTATTACAATACTCCGCCATTTGTGCGTACATTAAAGTTGAATGTAAGCCTCCTCTGCCTGTGCATGTTCAGTCTTCTTTCCGACCAAATATACAGTGAACACTTTACAAGTGTGTGAATCATACTAAGCGTTGGCTGTGCCGAGGAGGCTGGGGTGGCTCAGCCAGCTCTGGGGTCGCTCAGTGCCCTCAGAGTTGGCAGCACCGTGCTGCTGTTCTTGTCACTTTCATCTGAATTCTGTCGAAATGAAATACACTTGTATTGACAAAATAGCCGGGCTTTTTGGAAAAAGGAACTCATAGGTTATTGTGACATTGAGGGTTTCTTTTTCTTAAATAGGAACGTCCATGCTGAATGTTTAGAATTCATAATTAGATGTGGTTGGATTACATTTGCTTGTCAGTCTGAAATCTGTGGATCCAGTGAAGCGCTTGATGAGTGGGGCAAAGTTCCCATTTTTTTTTTTTGTTTTTCGTTTTTTGTTTTGAAGATTAGCAGGCTTTTAAGATGTAGTTGGTAGGGGTTGGGGATTTAGCTCAGTAGTAGAGTGCTTGCCTAGCAAGCGCAAGGCCCTGGGTTCAATCCCCAGCTCCAAAAAAAAAAAAAAAAAAAAGATGTAGTTGGTTTTCAGCAAACTCCAGATTGAGAGACTGCTGTTACTTGTAACTGCTAATCATATTCAGCTCTGTGTGTCCTGGCAGGCACAGTGCAGCAAGTTTGTGGGTGCTGTTGGGAATACATAATTGTAGGAAATACTGTTTTTGTTTTCAGGAACTCCCAAATCTATTTGGAATAACATGTATCCAAATGTTACTGAAACCCTGTGTTTTAAGTGGTGTGGAGAGTGAAGGTGAAGCTGTGTCTGGGTGCCGGGCCTTGGTCTGAGTCCTTCCTCAGGGACCGGTGAGAGTTCAGCAGACAAAGACTAGAGAGATGGGGCAGGAGGCCCAGAGCCCATTGCTGCTGACAGTCTGGTTTGATGTTCAACAGAGACAACATGGAATGGTGGGAAAGAAAGCTTTGAGCACGGTTAAGGATTCAGTGACTTGCCTCTCTTGGCCTGGGGGTCTGATTTTTAAAGAGAGTTCCTGGACGTAAGAATGTTAATCTTGCTTTCTTTAGGACGACTAGCTGTTTGAGACTAAAGGGTTCTTGAGGAGCTTGAGGTCTGCATTCTACTCTCCTGAACAGACTTTAAAAACAAGCAGCTCGGTGCGCTTGTTCTGTGTTTCTGGTCTAGTGTGACTCTGTCCTGTGCAGCATTACTTCTTAGCCTGTTTGAGACCACTTTTATCACACTGAGACCTAGTCAGAACCTTGCTTTTTAGTACTTTGGGAATCCTTTGCATGTCTTACTCTGGGGCAAACCTCTGTCCTTTCTGACTCCTGCTCAGCCTCGGGGTTATGTTAGTGGCAGGGATGTGAAGGTTTTTAATATTTTCTCTAGTGGATGAGCGACAAAGTAAACGATGCTATGCAGTGTTTTTGGAGGCACTGTTGGCAATGTCAGATTTTTAGGAACTTCCCAGTCTGTTTGGGATAAGCATATATCGAAATTTGAGCCTATGGGTGAAATAAAGCCCTCCTGGAAATGTTAATTTTTTTCTTTTTTTTTTTTTCCCCTTTGGTCAGTGGCCTTTCCTAGAGATCCATTATTAAAGGTCTACATCAGCAATCTAGTTCTTCAAGTAGCAGGGAGTACAGAAGAGACCACGCATCTCCATCAGCCCATTAAACATAGCAAGCTGTGACATCATAGAAAAGTCGTTTAACTTACAGCATTCTAAGTGTATGAATGTTTTACCTGCATGGATTTGTGTGCACCACAAGGATGCCCGGTATCTGTTGAGGCCAGACACCCTGGGTCTGGAGTCACACATAGTTACAAGCTGCTGAATGGGAGCTCGGAATTGGACCCCAATCCTCAACAAGGACACATGCTTTTAACTCCTGCTCCACCTCCCCAGCCTGCTTGACTGGACATTCAGTCCTCCTCACTCAGCTTCCTGAATGAGTTAGGAAGGATACTAAATGTATATTACTCTACATGCCTTTTTTTAAACAGCCATTTTATGACTTGATTTATATTTACTTATTGATTTGGCAGAATGAATTATTTTCACCTAACACCATCATTATTATCATTGGTTTTCGAGACAGGCTGGCTGTCCTGGAATTCACTCTGTAGACCTTGTTGGCGTCAAACTCAGAGAGATTCACCTGCCTCTGCCTCCTGGGCGCTGGGATTAAAGGCGTGCACTCCCACTCCCCATCTTCATTTACCCAACATTATTACATGAAAGAGTAAAGGGAATATGTCTAGTAGGCATTGGTCGTGTGTGGGTTTTTTCCCCTTTCATGATTGAGGTTGTGAAATAACTCACCTTTATAGTAATAGGAAGATCTGGATCCTAGGAGAGATTTTTAAGTTAATGTTGTTTCTCTATAATATGATTCAAATCTTGAAGTTTCATTTTCTCTCAGCTAGTAAAATATAGCACTGATAAGTTTGAACATAAATACAGACTTTTGTTCCGTTTTCTTACCTGCAGTCAGCCTATCCCTTTACAGTGCATGTTAGCAGTGATTTTCTACCAGGGAGAACTCTTAGTGACAGGCCAGGGAAGCCTAGACTCTTCCTGTTGATTGGAAAAGCAAATTCACCAAATTTAGTTTGCTCAAGTATCGAGTACTTCTTTGTTTTAGTATCCCAGTCCTTTACTTAGACCTTTCTTCAGTAATCTGCTGTGCTGGTTATTAGACTGTGTGGTTGTGAAAAGAAGGCAGGCGTTTAGAGCGTCTTTTTGGCTGCATGGACTGAGGGAGTCGTGGGGCTGGCTGCATTCTAGGCAGTGTTCTGCCTTGCTGTGTGGTTTGTTCCAGCAGGTGCTGGAGACTGAAGCAGGGCTCCACCGCTGAGCTCGGTGCAGGCTGCACTGTTTGTTTCCGAGGTCACTTCCCAGGGTTCACAGCCTTGTCCCCTGTTTTCTCTAACACTCAGTTCACAGGAGCTCACTTTAAAGTATTGATCCGGAGACGCAGTAGTCAGCTGTGGGGTTGACGCAGTAGTTTGCAGGCTCTGACTTGGTGGTAGAACTTGGTGTAAATGGGAATCCAGCCGGCCCACTGTTTATGTAGGGTCAGTGTTTAAAGGCAGAAAGTACCTTGACTGAGATGGCTGCTGCTGCTGCTGCTGCTGCTGCTTCTTTTGTAAACCAGACCTTTTGGCTCATAGTTTATTGGGGTTTTTTTCCCCTTCTGTAGCCCATCGGATTTGAATATTGGTCTTTAGTAATGTCAGAAGCCGTAAGTATGAGTAAAAAATAAAGTAAATTCTGCCAGGCATAGTCCACATGTCTTTAACTTCAGGCAGAGGTCTCCGAGCTCCACACCAGCCAGGTCTGCACAGTGAAACCTGTCTAGGAAGGAAGGAAGGAAGGTCAGACATGAGTCTGTGAGGATGAGATTAGACGTTCTCATTGTCTGCAGGAAGAACAATGGTCTTGACAGGTGGATCTGCTCTCCATTGTAAATAGATAGGAGGATCCTTTGTCGTCTAGGTCTGCTTCTTCCCCCAGTATCACATTTTAACAGATGGGAAGCGTATCCTATCCCACTGAGTGTGTTTAAGACATGCATGGACAGTGTAAATGAGGTTCTTGTCAGAATAGGACGGTTTTTCTTCCTAGTCCTTTAGAGTCTGGAATTCGTTCCCAAGATCATGTTAAAGATGGCAATTAGATGATCTCTTTTAGGCTTCACTGCAGCCAGTGGTGGGCATGGATTTCAGTCCTTTGGTAAAGAAGTGGGACAAACATGGAGGATGGTTTTTTGTTGCCATTAGGTGTGTTAGAGGAGAGATGCTAACTATGATTTGAAGGGTGATTAAGAGGTAGCTGGAGTTATAAGTTGTAAGGAAAACAGTGAAATCCACTTACACAGAGTAGTGTTTGCTTCAAATGCTGTGTTTTAGGCAAGGAATGACTTAGGTTGAGGTGAAGAGAAGTCCAGTAATAGCTGGATGCGGTGACAAATGCCTATTGTTCTGGTACTCAGGAGTCTGAGGTAGGGCATGGCAAGTCAGGACCAGCTTGGGCTGAATAGTATAAGAGCCAATCTCAAAAACAAAACAGTTAAAACCAAAAGCCAACCTTACACATGATGCTAACGGTTACAGATTTTAAAGATCCAGGGAATCACTTCAAGTGACAGCAGGAACAACCAAGCATTTTAGAGATGGCTGCCTACACATTGACTCAGGAGGTGAGGCTGGCAGCAGTTGGGAGAGCATTGGGGGAATCCAGGTGAGGACATTAGGGCCGAGGCTCCGGAGTTATGGGCGGCTTCTTGGGAAAGCTGGAGTTGTGGGTTTTAAGTGTTCTTTGGATTCTGTTCTCCAGAATCCCGCTGAGGTTCAGTTTCATGGAGCCAGGTTATCTTGTGGAATTAACTTGTTTTTGATTGTCCCGTTGTTTTACTTGTGCAGGGTATAAATGACCCACACTGTGATCTCACTTGAAGTAGAGGCAGGAGGACTGTGTTCTAGGCCTACCGGGGCTGCCCGGGAAGACTCAGCAGGTTTTACGCACAGTTTAGCATGTTAGTGATTATTTTAGAAGGAAAGAAAACAAGATTACTTGCCTTTGGAAAAATCAGTGCCTTGGTAGATGACATTTTGTTAATCCCTTATAGGAATGTATACTTTGCGTGTGCTGATTTCTTTTCTTTTTCCCCTAAAGGTTATTAGCAAAAGATGGTGGATCGCCTGGCGAACAGTGAAGCAAACACCAGACGCATAAGTATTGTGGAGAGCTGTTTCGGGGCAGCCGGTCAGCCCTTGACCATCCCTGGGCGGGTGCTTATTGGAGAAGGAGTATTGACTAAGCTGTGCAGAAAGAAGCCGAAAGCAAGGCAGTTTTTCTTATTTAATGATATTCTTGTATACGGCAATATTGTTATCCAGAAGAAAAAATACAACAAACAACACATTATTCCCTTGGAAAATGTCACCATTGATTCTATCAAAGATGAAGGGGAATTACGGAATGGATGGCTTATTAAGACACCGACTAAGTCGTTTGCAGTTTATGCTGCCACTGCCACGGAGAAGTCAGAGTGGATGAACCACATAAATAAGTGTGTCAGTGATTTACTCTCCAAAAGTGGGAAGACGCCTAGCAACGAGCACGCTGCTGTCTGGGTTCCCGACTCGGAGGCCACCGTGTGCATGCGCTGTCAGAAAGCAAAGTTCACACCAGTGAATCGGCGGCACCATTGCCGCAAATGTGGCTTTGTTGTTTGTGGTCCCTGCTCTGAAAAGAGATTTCTCCTTCCCAGCCAGTCTTCTAAGCCTGTGCGGATTTGTGACTTCTGCTATGACCTGCTTTCCACGGGGGACATGGCCGCGTGTCAGCCGACTAGATCAGACTCTTACAGTCAGTCGTTGAAGTCTCCTTTAAATGACGCATCTGATGACGACGATGACGATGATAGCAGTGACTGAGGACATGCTGTGAAGTATTTAATTGACTGTCTGAGAATCAGCTTTGGGGGAAGTGTAAAACTCCTGGCTCCCTCAGTTTTGCTCTCGCCATGACTGCCCGAGAAGGTCTTACTTACTCTCTGTGCCTGTATCCTGTAGAAAGCATCCGATAGGGGCTTGGCTTTCTACTCCTTATTTCTAGATGATTTTCTTGTAAGTTGGAAAGATGTTTATTTAACAGATCTTGTATCACATTTCCCCCTGATTTGGAAAAACTAAAAGCACAGAATGGTGGGAACCTCGACATCTGTGGCTTTTCCCCAAGCATTCTATGTAATGGTTAAGACACCAGTGACACAACATGGGTTGGAAATTCCTCATTACTTCTCTTTTCTCAATACCGAGTGGTGCCTTACTGTGGCAGCATTGTCACTGAAATCAACGTACACCCTACCTTCTTACTTCTTTGATGGATTTAAACACACTGGTGCTCTTACAGGTGGAAAATGAATGTTTGATCAATGTAGGTGAGAATATTTATTTGACAGCTACCAGGAACTAAATTTTGAGGTATCTCCTTATATAAATACATATTTTTCATAAAATAGTTGCAATTATATTTTTATGTCTTTTAGGCACCAAATGATAATGGTCACTTGTATGCTTAAAGCTAGCCAGATGCCACTCTTTGGAATTTGATTTGAAATTCATCACTAGTTAGAAGTGGCGTATTCCACTGGCTTTCACTTTCCTAAGATATTTTTACATAGAACTATTTGCTTTACATTATTTCCTAAAGGAAAAATCTGAGGAAACCCCTATTTTTCCCACACAGGGTTTCTCTGTGTAGCTTTGCTTGTCCTGGAACTCGATGTTGACCAGGCTGGCCTTGAATTCTCAGAAATCATCTGCCTTTGCCTCCCCAGGCACCACTACCACCTGGCAAAAATGAAAAGTTTTTAGAAAATTCTCACAGTAGAACATGGAATCATACAGATCTGGAAGAGATCAGAGTTTGACTAGATTTCCTGTCTGCAAGCATTGTCAATTTTTTTGTGTGAAATTATCTTGATTTACAGGTGGTGTTGTATTTTACAGAGTTTATGAAGCCCCAAACAATTTTTATTTTTGTAAAACAATTGTATGTTTAATCTGTTTCTGAAATCATTTCACGGTATATGGAGATAGAGTAGCAGTTGATATTTCTAGATTGCAGCATCGATGAGGTTGCTTTGAGAACTGGTAGTTGCTCTCTTTATGTTTGGAGACGGCTGTTGGGCTGTGGGCCTGCTCTCTGCACAGCGCTCTCTGCACAGCACTGGCCATGCTGTGCACATTCTGGCCATTGGCGTGCTGCAGTAACTAGGTTTTCAAATGTGGGAAACCAGCAGGCAGAAAGGTTTTTGTTTTTGTTTTTGTTTTGTTTTTTCCAGAGTTCTTTTCAAACTCCACCCCCTTTTCAAAATTTAAAACATAATTCTGCAGATGCCCTGGAGTTTGATTCAGTACCGTGTGAATGGAAGAGTCATTGTTACTTCGCCGTGTGGTTACAGTACTAATCTTACTTTTCTGTTCAGATCTGAAAGTGTGTGGCTGTATGGGTCTGTCTCCCTGCAGGAAATGAGGAAAGCACAGTAGAGCATGGCCTGGGGGCTCCGTTCCTGCTTTTTGTCTTGGTTGGTTTTACTGTCAAATGGAATTTTGTTTCAGAGCAGCACATATGTGTAGTCAGTAAGCGTGTTTGAAAGGACCATAAAAATCAGAGAAATGCTGGTGGAAACTTGCAAATTCAGGAACCAAGGGGAAATGTCCTGAGATAACATTTGCATTGTTGACCTTTGTTGATTGTTTTTACAGTAAAAATATTTTGCAGCTTATTTCCTGTGTTTTTATACTGTAACTAGAAGATGTTCTTCCTTTTCTCACTGAGATATTATGCGTAGTCCCACCTTCTTATTATTAGCTGTGGATGCCCAGCATGTAGGCACTGATGGGGAGTTGGGGTTTTTGATGATAGGGTCTCATTTAGACCAATCTGGCCTCAAATTCACTATGTACCAATAAAGTACGAAGCTGAGAATTCCCTTGAGCTGATCCTCCTGCCTCCGTGTCCTGAGTACTAGATTAGCAGGCTGGGCTGACACCTTGTTTACTGAGCACTGGGTCTGGAAGTGAGGTCTTCTAGGTAAGCACCCCACCAGCTGAGCCACACTCCAGCCCTGTCCTCTCCAGGACAGGCTAATGCGGGATTGGCAGAATCGCTTCCCAGATCTTTTTTTTTTTTCTTTTTTTGATTTGGAAACCCCTATTTATTGATCCTCAAACCCAATTCAAAGCTATGCACAAGGTGTCCAGGCCTTTGACCTCGAGGCCACGGCTGCACTTGCCGAAGGCTTGCCTGCCTCTCCGCTCCATTCTGCTTGCTAAGACGCTTTCGACCTCCAAAGACTGCACGGGTGATCGTCATCAGATACGGGGAAACCAGGAAAAACCAAAGTTTCTCCGTAGGCGGAGGTGAGCCCCACAGCCAGTCCAATGCCAGATCCCGGTAACAGGGTTTTCTCTCTTACCGTTGGGTAGGATCCTAGGAGCCTTATTGCTCCATGAAATGACCATTCCTGTAACACTTGTGAGCAGCCACAATGTGGTAAAAATGGCCGGTTGGTGCAGCCACCCAAAGCAAGGTGTATGCTTAGGTGGCCTCTCCTAGATGCAGGCTCTGCAGACCGGGGTGTGTCGGTGAGCCGGCTGCTCTAGGCTGCCCCCTCTTGGTAACTCCTAACATCTTAGTTTCCGGAAGGTAGAACGACCAGGGAGATTGGGTGGCTCGCACTGCCCCCTTTGCTATCCAGTTTTATTAAGTAATCCACATTAAAATGGTAGTTGAAAAGCTTTGGTGATACAAGTTTATTGGGGGAAAAAAAAGAATTTACCACTTTACCAGGCGTTTGTGCGTGTGCCTGTGAGTTTGTTTGGAGAAAATATAATTGTGTGCCTTTGTTAACTTACCAATTTTATTTGAAACATTCTCCATTTTACCTACCTGCAATTAATCTGTTTTGAGATGTTCGGTTCAATGAGTCATAGTCATTAAAGCTGTCAACTATGTGACACTTTATCATGCCCTGCCCCTGAGGCACTCCATGATTACTGCTCGATCCCCTGGCCTTAGGCAACCACGGTCTGTCTGTTTTTGCCCTTTTGGGGGTTGAAGGGAACCCATTTAGTTTACTAATGATCTCATGGTTCATTTGTATAGCGTTAATGAACACTTAACATTCTTATTACCAAATAACTTTTTCAGTTACATGTGTGTGTGCGTGAGTGTGCACACACTCCTTCCACTCTCTTGGGTCAGGGTGTGTGTGTGTGTGCGCGCGCGTCTGGCTTGCTTGTGAGAGCCATTTGTATGTAAGTGTAAGGCTTGGAGAGAGTATTGTCACGTCTGGAGCTGGAGTTAACAGGCAATTGTAAGTTACCAGATAAGGACAATTGTCCCCGATTATCTGGAACCCAAGCAAGCAAGCACTCTTAGCTGCTCCCATCACCTTAGCCCTTCCTCCCTTCCCTTGTTTTCTAATTTACATTCCTACCCAGCATGCCAGAGTTCCCTTCCCCAGCACGTGCTGCTACTCATCTTGATAATAGCCATGTGAGCTCATCGTGGGTTTGTTCCCCAGTGATTAGTGACAACTGACCATCTTTTAAAAAAATAGACGTGTTAATGTGTTGGATGCCTTAAGAGAAATCTCTGTAGTTAAGTCCGTTCTAGTGACTGGGCAGAAAAGGCAAACTCAGTGCAGTTCTTAGTGAGACTGGCTTTGCTTCTGGCATGTTCTAGAAGATGGATGGTGTCTGTCTTCCGAGCCTACCCACCCCACATTCAAAAGTGTAATTTACCCACTGATCGGAAGAGAGGAAGCTCATGAAGTTCACCAGTGTTTTATTTGTCTGGAAATTTCTAATGAGTTTTCTGTTTCACTAGAAGACAGTTCCTAACCCTTTCTGGAGGCACCGAGGGGTGTCTTTTGTGAATCAGTAACTAGAGTCAATTAGAAAACACAGGAGGAAAGCCTGGTAACCAAGGCAAGATTAAGCAATTGTTTCCAAAATAACGACAGAAGAAAAAGGGATTAAGCTTCATCAGAATTAAATTTGTGCTTCAAACAATTCCATCAAAAATCCTGGAAAGACCTGGCCATGGTGGTACATTATGGCTGTAATCCTAGCACTTAGGAGTCTGAGGAACCAGGAGGGTCAGAAATTCCAGTCCAGCTCAGTCTTGCTAAATTAGCAAGACTTGTCTCAGAAAAGGGGAAATGTGAAAAAAACAAAACAATATTTGCAAATTGTGTGTTGGATCATAGGATACGTAGGAAAAAGATAACATTTATCACTAACACTGATGCTGTCTACACGTGATGTGGCTCCAGGACTCAGGAGGCTGGACACAGCCCTCATAGTCAGGATGTTGAGTGGGAAACCAGCCAAGATTCTTCTGTCCCAAAGATAAAACACTAAAATACCTAATTTTAAAATAGGTAAAGTATACCCAAGCTACCCCCTGAACTCGCTATGTAGCAGAAGGATGGAAGTTTGGTTTCCAGCATCGACTTCAGGCTAACTAGCCTGAGGGGACCCATTCCTCTATGCTGGCCCCCAAGGGCAGCCAAACACATGGCATACACTCACGCAGGCAGAAACATAAATCCTTTTTAGACGATATTTAAACTATTTGATCAGTGTGTTGACTAGTTTTATGTCAACTTGACAAAAGTTAAGAGTTGTTAGAGCTGAGGAAGTCTTTGAGAAATTGCCTCTAGAAGATAGGGCTGCAGGCAAACCTGGAAGGCATTTTCTTATTTAGTGGTTGATGGGGGAGGACCCAGCTCATGTTGTAGGTTTAAGCGGGCTAAACCGCTCTTTATGAGCAAGCCATTAAGCAGCATCTCTCCATGGCCTCTGACATAGTTCCTGCCTCTAGGTTCCTGCCCTGCTTAAGATTCTACTCTCACTGTTTTTGATGAGGAACTCTTCAATGGAACTGTGAGTGGAATAAACCCTTTCCTCCCCAATTGCTTTTGGTTTATGGGGCTTCATCACAACAATAGTAACCCTAAGTAAGACAGTCAATTTTCCCTGTGTAAACAGATCTTTCATCACCATCTCTGTCCTCTCAACTCTAACCGTACCCAGGAGTCTCCCTTGGTGCCTCATGAACCCTTCTTCAAACAGCTATTTCCTCCACACTCCTCTGCTCAGCCTCTCACAGGGTTGGTCCTCATTTTGCTCATCCACTAAGCTGCCCCTATCATTCATCTCCCCCACACCTCTTAATCTCACTTGGGGTTCATTCTCTGCCTTTTGGGCATTTTATTTTATTTTATTTTTTGGACTCTGGTCCATGACACTGCTCTCATTCATTCTGCAAGGATCTCAAAGTCGTGTGAACGTTAGGTTTCAACATGAGACCACCTTCCTTGGCTGCCAGCTCTGGCACTATTTAGAGGGCAGAATTGGCCTCAGATTCCTCTCATGGGCTACCCTGCATACCACTCCACCCCCGTTCTTGAGCATTCTCATTCTGACATTTGATCCTGGGTCTCCCCCTTGTGTAGATCTCCACCCCATCTTGGATTTATAACTGCCACGCCCTCACGTGGGCCTGAACCTATCTGGGTTCTGCCTCCTGCCCCAGGTTGCCCTGTCCCAACATTCCTCAATCTGCGCAGGCTCTGTGCCGCTGCGCACGTCCCTCATCTGCAGGCCCTTCCCTTGCTCTGGCCCACTTGCTGGACCTTAGGAATGAACTGTTCATAAGGAAACAGGAAGAGGAATGCCGATCATACAAACTATTCAGTCTGAGAAAGAGAGAGAGACAGGGAAGGAAAAAAGGAAAGGAGGAAGGAAGACAGGCAAAAAATGTTCCCAAGAGAGCAGCATGTACAAACAAGACAGATGTGACTAGAGCTCCGGCACTCCCCGGACTAAAGACAGCACCGGACAGACAAGCCATGGCCTGCCTCTCAGCCGTCCGAAGGCCCCTGCAGAGGAAGATTTGAACGTCATTGCTTCATTCCCAAGTCTCTTAACCCAGATGCTTTCTTACAGTAACCCAAGTGCTTTCCTGTGCCCCCAGAGTGTGTCTGGTTATCCTCAGAGCTCCAGCTTAGCATTTAAGTAAGGCAGAAGTCAGTGTCACTGTGGTGACCCTGACCTGGGGCAGCCTCTGGAGGAGACTTGGGACTTTCAGTTTGGATGAGAAAAGGAGCCAATGGTAACCGCTTTGAAGTACTCAAGTTTCCAGAAAAGGTAAAATTTTGTATTGATACAGAAAATAAGTGACCACGATTATATACAGTTTGTGTTTGGGCCAACATAACAAATAATAATGTAGTTCAGGAAAAATATCTATAAATAGAAACTGGCATGCACATTAGAATACACAGGAAACACTGCTGGTTAAATGACAATAACTATACAGAATAGGGTGCCATTTGGAAATAGAAAATGCAGGGCAAACTACTAGAAAAGGGAAAACATTTAAATATATCTGCACACACATATATGTATTTAAATTCTTGATTATTTTGGAAGCCAGATTACTTTTAACTTGATGCAATAGAATATATTATTTATTTTGAGGTTTAATTCCCTTCAGTTTCAGAGGCTTTTTTTTTTTTAAAGATTTATTCATTTATTATATATAAGTACGCTGTAGCTGTCTTCAGACACACCAGAAGAGGGCACCGGATCTCTTTACAGATGGTTGTGAGCCACCATGTGGTTGCTGGGAATTGAACTCATGACCTCTGGAAGAGCAGTCAGGTGCTCTTAACCGCTGAGCCATCTCTCCAGCCCTTCAGAGGCTTTTTAAAGCATTCTTTCATACTTTAAAGTTTGTTGCCTTTGGTTATTTTTGGGAGATTCTCACTGTGCAGTCTACTTTAGTCTTGAACTCATGATTCTCCTGGATCAACCCCAAGTGGTCAGTTTAAGCCTGTGCCACCATGCCTGACTTGGGGTAGTTGACATTTGTTTTTTTTTTTCTTTAATACTAATTTATTTTTATATGTTTGGGCTTTTGCCTACATGAATGTCCATGTACCATGTGCGCTCAGTGCTCATGATGGCCAGAAGGTGTTGGAACTGGAGTTACAGATGGTTTCGGGTCCCCGTGTGGGTGCTGGGAATTGAGCCCAGGTCCTCGGGAAGAGCAGTTGGTGCTGAGTGATCTCCCGAGCCCCTGAGGAGATATTTTATCATCTACATATCTCAGTATAGAAGTTGTAATGTTAGGTGTTTACTCGTTCCTTTGCATGAACGAAATCATGAGACATGTGCTTCACATAGGAACATGCATAACTCATAAAATGTTTACTCTTTTCTCAAAGTTTATATTCTGCCATGAAGATGTAGCAGTGATGATACCTTTATTTATGGAAGAATCTGCCATTTTACATGTAGTGGCATATATTTCTGGGATTTAGACTCTCTATTAATTTAATAATAGAGTCTCATGTAGCTCAGGCTAGCTTGGAATTCGATTACATAGCCAAGTTTGGCCTTGAACTTTTGTCTGATCCTCCTGCTTTCACCATCCAAGTGCTGGGATTACTGGCATATGCCACCATGCCCAGCCATTTGTTTGTGTGTTTTTAGACCGGGAAGCAGTCAATTTGTAGTCCAGGTTGGCCTGGAATTCACCTCTTGGCAATCTTCCTGTCTTAGTCCCGCAAGTGTGCAGTGTTATGCCTAGTTACTGTATTTTGCTGGTAGCTACTTTAAAGTCTTAAGAGCAGACGGAATGAGTGACAGAGTGTTAGAACAGCTTTCCTTAGGGCGGATGCTTGGGTGTCAAATGACCTTCAGCAAGTCAGAGATGCCGGGCTGAGCCATGCAGATTGGTAAAAGACACCTTTGCCTGCTAGGTCTCCTCAGCCATGATTTAGAATCTTTAATTTCATCTCCTGCAGAGTGACTAGAATCAGATGCGTTCACACGGTATGACAACATGAGGGATATCATATCTAGTTTGCTCCCGAGTAAGAAAAAGAAATGAAAACATGTCCTTAAAACACATCCTTTTAAATTTTATTTTAATTTATTTTTTGAGACTGGGTCTCACTGAGTAGACCAGGCTAGCCTCAGGTTCACTTGTCTCTGCCTCCTGAAGGCTGGCGGTGTCCACCGCTGTCCCTGGTGAGGTCGTCTGTGTGTGGATGACACATGGTCTCACATACTGCAGTCAGGCAGGTCTGGAACCTATTTTGTAGCCCAGGCCTCAGACTCACTCTCCCACCTCCCAAGTGTTGGGATTATAAATGTGAACCACATCCAGGTTCTTTTTAGCATTTAACACAAATATAATGTTTAAGCATACACTTAATGGATAAATGTGGATTTTTCTTACTATGTGACAAGGAAAAACATTATTTTTATGAGCAAAAAGCTGATAAAGCTATCAATATACAGATCTGTTTTCTGTTGCAGACACTTATGTTGGTTATAAGAAGCATAGTGGAGAGGGTTGGGGATTTAGCTCAGTGGTAGAGCGCTTGCCTAGGAAGCGCAAGGCCCTGGGTTCGATCCCCAGCTCTGAAAAAAGAAGCAAAAAAAAAAAAAAAAGAAGCATAGTGGAGATGTGATTTTCAGTTTTAGTACACTGTTTATACCTTACACAAACTGTTTTCCCCGGGCTGAGAGGAAGCATGCATTTGCAATAGCTTGTGAGGGCACACACTTCTCAAGTTACGCTTGAACTGCTTGTTAAGCCCACAGGGTTTCTGTGGCATCTCCAAAGGTTCCACACTTCCTCCCTTCATTGCATCTCTAGGTCCCAGGCAGGCTGGGACAGCTGCTGTTCCCTGAGAGTTCTTCGATGCTTCCCCCCTCCAGCCCCTGTTCCCACTGTCCCTGCTGCCATCTGCTCACTCAGCCCTCGGATGGGTTCTTTCTCCTTGGGAGACCACCTCTTCAAAGCCTCCCGCCTCCTCCAGAGCTGCAGCAAGCCCATGGCACTGCCTTTTGCCTTACCTTATAATTACACTGCAGCTGTAGCCGTGTCTCCTTGCTGTGCATGAGTATTTTTAAACGCCTTCCTTAGAATCTAACAGCGTACGCACAGAATAATCGGATAAGGTTTAAGGGTGTGTGTGTGTGTGTGTGTGTGTGTGTGTGTCTGTCTGTGTGTGTGTGTGTGTTGTTTTTCTTTTGTTTTTTTTTTTCCCAGAGCTGAGGACCGAACCCAGGGCCTTGCGCTTGCTAGGCAAGTGCTCTACCGCTGAGCTAAATCCCTAACCCCTCTGTGTGTGTGTGTGTGTGTGTGTGTTGAGACAGTCTCATTACATAGCACCGGCTATCCTGAAAGTCACTGTTAGACTTCATTTGCCCTTTTGTAGACTGGTTGGTTCCCCTGCTCCTTTCCCATCTCTTTACTAGCCTTCCCTACCTGTGCCTTCTGCCTGAGTATACTCTTTCCAATTTCTCATCACATGTGTGCTGTGACCCTCTCCAGTGCCCTTGAAACCACTTTCTCCTTTTTTTTTCCCACTTTCTCCTTCTAATAGTCCTTTCTCCTCTGTCCCTTTGTCCCCTCTCCCTCTCTCCTTCTCTCCCTTTCTCCCCTTTCTTCTCCCTCTCTCCTTCTCTCCCTCTCTCCCTCCCTCCCCATCTCTCTTTCTTTGGTTTGAGGGAAGGGTATCACAATGTAGCCCAGGCTGGCCTGATACTCTCTACTTAGACCAAGCTGGCCTCAGACTCACAGAGATCTGCCTGTTTCTGCCTCCCGAGTGCTGGGATTCCAGACGTGTGCCCCACACCCTGCCCCCTTTCTAGTTTCTTGATCTACATCCAGTTGGTGACTCCCAAGTATACACATGTATAAAATTAGAAGCTTGGACCTGTGTAGGAGAAACCACATATAATGCTTGTCTCTCTGCATCTGTTGACACCATGCTTTCCAACTCTCTCTGTTTTCTGCCAATTTCATTTTTCTTTATGGCAGGATAAAAATCTGTCCTGTGTATGCGTAGAGGTCAGAGGACAACTTGTGGTAGTCTGTGTTCTTTTTCCAGTATGTTGGGCCTGGGGATTGAACTCAGGTGATCAGGCTTGACCACAAGCACCCTGTCCTGGAGAGCCATCTCATTGGCCCACATTTATTTTCTTGACGCAATCTTTTATTCTAAGACAGGAGGTGGTGGCCCATGCCTTTAATCTTAGCACTTGGGAAGCAAAGTGGGGAATCTCTTGTGAGTTCAAAGCCAGCCTGGTCTAAAGAGCAAATTCCAGGACAGCCAGAGCTACATAGAGAAACCCTGTCTTGAGAGACCAAAACCCCAAAAAACAAACAAAACAAGACAAAACCCACAAAAACAAAACCCCCAAATCTTTTATTCCTAAAATGTTAATGTGATTTGATATTTAATAAACAGAGTATTCTTGATTGTATGAGTATAAAGTAGATATAAGCAGTATGATCATGACAGAAAACAGGCACCAGGCATGGTGGTGTATACATCTGTACTCCCAGCCATTTGAGACACTCAGGCAGGAGGCTCACAAGGCTACACAATGAGACCTTATTTCAAAAACAAGCAAATGGCCCAAACACAACAATAGAAAAAGGGAGGGGTTTCCATTTTATTAGTTAGTAATAGGCTATGTCAGTCTGAAAGAAATACTTTATAAACAAGTGAATAAATAAATATAGGAATGAAATATCCTAATAATAATAGCTATTATTATTATTAATGTACTATGCCTTATGGAGTTTCTTGTGTAGGATCTAGTTATTCTTCTCCCTCTGTGTGATTTCTTTAAAACTATGTGTGCACTGTTATAGTTGGTCTTTTCGTGGGCTGGCCACATGACTCATGCTACCAAGACTGACAACCCAAGTTCCACCCATGAAGCAATTCTTGGCACATACGTGATAGGAGAGAAATTACAACTGAAAGCTGTTAGTTAGCCACCATGTGTGACCTAGTACATGCTGACATACATAAATACACGAAAAATAAAATAATAAACAAAAAGTGGATCTCCTCATTTGGAGGCCCACTTTGACTCTGTGTGGCCCAGATAAAGGCCGCCTTTAAGTCCGATGGGGTGGTGGCTTGACTAGAACGGCCCTCATAGGCTTATAGGTTTGAATGTTTGGTCACCAGGGATTGGTACTATTAGGAGGTGTGGCCTTGTTGGAGCAAGTGTGTCACTGGGGGCCGGCTTTGAGGTTTCAAATGCTCAAGTGAGGCCTGGTCTGTCTGTCTGTCTGTCTGTCTCTCTTTGCCTCTTGCCTGCTGATTCAGATGCAGAATTCCCAGCTCATTCTGCTGCACCATGTCTGCCCACACACCACCATGCTCCCCGCCATGATGATAATGAACTAAGCCTCTAAACTGTAGGCCAGTCCCAACTAAACGTTTTCCTTTATAAGAGTTGCCATAACCCTGGCATTTCTTCCCAGCAACGGAACACTGACTAAGAGAGCCGTTAATCTCTTTTCTGATGTTCAGGAATGTTTTTGTTAGTGAGAATAACGATGACAGCGCCACTCTGCCGTAAGTGGGCTTATTACATCCACTTCGGTCAGCCCTTGAGGACGTCTGTAACATTGGAGGGCAGAGCTGCAGACCTCTTGTCTAGTAGGTGGCAGACCCAAGGTGTGGCTCTAGGGCTCACATCCCTGCACCCAAGCTAAGAGGCTGTTCAGTTGTGCAAATCTTTGTGCTGTGAGGAACTCCTAAAGGTTTGTGTCCTGGACCCTATTGGTGGATTCAGTCTTGGCAAGCTCCCGCTGGAGGACCTCAACCCTTCTTTCCCTTGTGGCTGGTTTTCTGGGGCTTCCCTTGTGTTCTCTATGCATTTTATCCATCATATTTGCATACCACAAACCTGTTTTTGCTGGTTAGAACTTCCTTAGGAGAAAAGAATTGTATGCTGTTAAAGTAAACTGTCTCCTTAGCTCTGCCATGATCACCAAAACACCCCCCAAAATGATCTAAGTAGAAACCAATATGCTTGCTACGGAGAACCTATTTTGAGGTAAGCTTCTTCCTTTCAGGACTAGACTGGGGCCATCAACTTCTTCTACGTGGGAAAATGTCACAACGTCATGACATCACATTGAGCGCTGTACCTCCATTCTCCTAAATGACAGAGCATCTGCAGTCAATGAACAAGAGCTTTTATTTTATTTTTTATTTTTTGCTAGACACTGTTCTTAGGCTCTGGAGTCACAGCGGTGATCAAAACAGTTTGACGACGTGCGAATGCTATGGGATGATAAAATTTAATGTCATATAGTCTACACTCTGTGCTGACAAGTGAGGTAAAGTACTAGGGATGGAAACAGATGGAGGGAAGTCAGTTTTGAGGCTTAGTGTGTACATAACAAGCACTCATGACTACCAGGATGAAAGCCTAAGATTGACAGGTGTGGTAGTACATGTCTATAATCTGAACATTCAGGAGGCTGAGACAGAAGAATTGGAAGTTCGAGGCCAGCTTGAACTGCATAATGGGATTCTGTCTCATTAAACAAAAAAAGAAAGAAAAGAAAGAAAAAGAAATTGAACCCATGAGTCATCGAGACAGCTCAGTGGTAAAGGCCATTGCTGGCAAGCAGGACAACCCAGTTCCATTCCCCCAGGACTGACGCCGTGGAAGGAGACAGTGTACTTAAGTTGGTTTCTGAGTTCCATGTGCAGACGAGGTTTCTATTGCCATGGTAAGACACTGACTAAAAGCCACTTGGAGAAGAGATTGGTTATTTTATCCCACACTTCTATGTAACGGTCTGCCATCCAGAGAAGCCAGAGGCAGGCACTCAAGGTGGAAACCCGGAGGCAGAAATTGATGTAGAGACCACGGAGGAGTGCTCCACAAGGCACACAGCCTGCTTTCTCATAGCACCTTAGAACCACCAGCCCAGGAATGGCGCCACCCATTATGGGTTGGGCCCTAACCCCTCCCACATCAATCACTATTGAAGAAATGCCCCCAGAGACTTGCCTACAGGCTACCTTGAGAAGGCATTTTCTCAACTGCAGTCCCTCTTCTCAGATTACTCTAGCTTGTAACAAAAGACTAGCCCCACATACACGGTGGTGCCCCCCCCAAGTAGATGAATAAAATAATAACAGGAATTGGGCTTACTATCCGAAATGAGAATCAGCTATTATAATTCCATTCTGAAGGGCGAATGAATACTTGAGTAACTCATGTTTGAAAGAAAGCACGTCTTCAGTCCCAGACAAACTTGAACCTCCTAGACTTTTTTTTTTAAGATTTATTTATTTATTATATATGAGTACACTGTCTCTGTCTTCAGACAGACCAAAGAGGGCATCAGATCCCATTACAGATGGTTGTGAGCCACCATGTGGTTGCTGGGATTTGAACTCAGGACCTCTGGAAGAGCAGTCAGTGCTCTTAACCACTGAGCCATCTCTCTAGCCCACCTCCTAGACTTAAAAAAAAAAAAAAAAAAAAAAAAAAACTTGCCTCAAGAACTTGCTTACTGCATTCACCAGGAATGATAGTTTTCAAGGTTAAGTTTACATACGTCTTTTAATTAGTGAATTTGTTAATATTCCCCCTTGCAGACTGCTAAAGAGAGATGGATCTTGCGCTGGGGTGACAGAGACTGAAGACATTTCTTAGTAAATTAGGCATGCCATCAGTGGCCATAATTGGGAAGCCAGCCAAGACGTAGCTCAGCCAGGACGTATTCCAATTTATAGTCCCCCTGTGTCCCAGTCTGTCATCAGAAGGGTGGCTTTGAAGCCTACTGCTTGGAAGCTATGTTTGGTCGGAGGGCAACCACTAATTAGGACGTTATGTATCTGAAGACTGTAGCTCTTTTCAAGCCTTTGCCAACTCCTAAGACAAAGAACTCTGAAAGGCAGGATTGGGGCTTGCTTCCTGGCACTGGAGTGCCACAGAACCAGGCTCAAATGTGGCTGGCAGGGAGAGGCTTCCCAGCCCCCACCACAGTCTTCTCTATGAAGGGCTAGACCAGCACCGGCCCTGTACTGTATTCTTGTCTTGCTTTACCTGGGTCTGCATCTCAGGCTAGTTTGGGACCCCTTAAGAAAGGTCCTTCTTACTTGGGTGTGGTGATATAGGCTTGTCATTCCGGCATTTGGGAGAATGAGCAGCTGGGAAGTGAGTTCCAAGTCAGCATATGGGCTACAGGAAGAGGTTATCTGAAAAAAGGAGAGGAATTTACTTATCTGTCCTTTAACTCACAGCCGGACACAGGGCTAGCTTGGTGACTTGCTTGCTGAACTGAATTTGGTAGCAACACCTATCTGACTTCACTGACTCTTGGGGGAAGATGGCTTCAACAGTTGCAAATCCAAAGAGGCATTTATTTTTGTGGCTCAGTGGTGGAGTGTTTGCCTAGCATACAGGAAGCCTTATGTTTTGTCTCCAGCACTAAAAAATATAATGGCGCAGGCTTGTAATTCCAGTACTGGAGAGATGAGGTGGACACTGAAGAATTAGAAGTTCAAGGCCATCCTGTCAACCTTTGTGTTCAAGGCCTGCCTGGGATCAATGAGACTCCTGTCTCAAACCCCAGACCAAACCAGACCAGACCAGACCAGACCAGACCAGACCAGACCAGACCAGACCAGACCAGACCAGACCCGAGACTGCTTTGTGCTGACAGTTCATTTCACGAAGTGGAGTGCCAAGGAAACCAGGTGCTGTTCTTGCTTCACAGCCACTCCGTGATGTGACAGGAGGGGTGGCTTGCTTAGTCTCGTGTTCCAGGTGCCAGCGGGTGCAGGGTTTCCCTTTGAAAAGACATCTGTGCCACCTCCCTGCGCGATGCTGTGCCTTGGCAGAGCCCCCAGCCTCTCGTTGGCACAGGATGTTTTCTTGATTTTCACATTATCCCAGGAATGTCTAGCAGGCTCCCTCTTCAGAGTGCAGAGTTTGGTCTAGCCACGGTGACTGTCACTCCCCACACCTCTTTCCTACTGGGGAGGGGGTGTATCTGCATCACCCCCTGGAGGAGAGACCTCTGCCTGCTTTTCTTCAGCCTTGCTCAGGGAAGCTCACAAATCGAAAGGACACTGTTGCGGTTGCTGTGGAACGAGACGCCCAAAGCAGCCTCTAATGAAATTTTAGGCCAGCAAAGGCCTGATCGAGCATTAGTAGCTCTAGGACTATAACAAGAGAAAGATAAA
This sequence comes from Rattus norvegicus, assembly GCF_021556685.1. NCBI lineage: Eukaryota > Metazoa > Chordata > Mammalia > Rodentia > Muridae > Rattus > Rattus norvegicus. The sequence continues at coordinate 29,342,349 of NC_141538.1, read as the reverse complement.
AATAAATAAAAAGCAGTGAGTACACTGCCTATGTCTGTGGTCCTGGTCACCCAGAGACTAACACAGGGCAACACTTGGGCCAGGAGTTTGAAGCTAGAGTGTGATTTTGACACTGATTGTTTTCTTCACGTTTGTTTATTTATTTATTTATTTATTTATTTATTTATTTATTTATTTATTTATTTATGTTGCATCCGTGCCATGGCCTATGTATGGAGATCACGTCATGACAACCTGTCAGAGTTAATTCTCTTTTTTTTTTTTTTTAGTTCTTTTTTTCGGAGCTGGGGACCGAACCCAGGGCCTTACGCTTCCTAGGTAAGCGCTCTACCACTGAGCTAAATCCCCAGCCCCGTTAATTCTCTTCTTTTACCATGTGGATTCTTTTTTTTTTTTTTTTTTTTTAAGACTTGTTTATTTTATGTATGTGAGTACACTGTTGCTGTCTTCAGAGGGCATCGGCTCTCATTACAGATGGTTGTGAGCCACCATGTGGTTGCTGGGATTTGAACTCAGGACCTCCGGAAGAGCAGCCAGCGCTCTCAACCATTGAGCCATCTCTCCAGCCCTACCACGTGGATTCTCATGGATTGAACTCAAGCTTGGTAGCAAATGCTCTTACCCACAGAACCGTCGTGCCAGCCCAGAGACCCTGACATTTAAGTAAAAACAAAACAGAAAACAGAACCAACCCAGAAAGCGCTTCCTCTCACTAGAATGGAATAGAAACTTCCATATTGGGGAAGCCACAGGGTGCCATGGAGATGTGCTTTATTTAGTGAGCGTCTCACTTAGGGTTTCTATTGATCTGACCCAATGCATGACCAAAAGCAACTTACTGATCTCTCTTCCTCTTCCACATCGTAGCCAGTTATCAAAGGATGCTGGGTTAGGAACCTGAAGGCAGGGACTGAAGCAGAGGACACAGAAGAACACCGACTCCTTGCATCTTGATCAGCCTAGATTCTTAGACCAACCAGGACCATCTCACCAGCCAACACCCTGTCTTTTATTTTTGAAGTTGGTTTCATTTTGCCATGCTGTGGGTCAGGATGACCTTGATTTCGATATCCCAGCCACCACCTCCTGAGTCCTGGCATTACAGGTTAGCACCACCACGCCTGTTTTGTTTTTAACGTCCCCAGCAACATGGACTGAATGGTAGAGCCCCATGCATCAAATCCTTGTGCTATACGGGGACATTGGATCAAGCTGCAGAACCTGCATTTGCATGGTAACCCCGAGTGTGAGGATGTGGCAGTCAGAGGGACACAGCCAACTTCAGCCCTCATTCAAGATGCAGGGGCTCATTGGAACCGGGTGGACTGGTAGGAATAGTACAACCAGTGTGCCCTGCCTGACTGCCCCTTTTCTTGTCTCTTCTACTTCATGAAGTCTTTAAGAGCCTTGACATTCCAGAAAGCATCCGGGACTGGACAATGAGGTTCAAGACAAAGCCAGCTTCAGTGATGCCGGCCCTCACCATGGAAGGGAACGTGGACAGAATTCACCAGCAATTAATCAGGTCAGCATCCATTCAGCTCCAGGTCTAAGCAAGGCTAGGAATGAGTAACGAGGAACCCCAGCCACTCTCTTCGTTCTGACTGAGTGAACCAGTAACCTCCACCACACCGGCACCCATCTTCTGTCTCCTGGCACACGGAGGGAGAGCCAGGAAGAAAGAGTAGGCGGAGGCTGCACTTTCAAATTTAGACCCTTGGAAATTTAACAGGAAGCAGGGACATGCAGCCATGGCCTGAGCTAGACACTTACAAATGTGGCCTTTGCAAAGCCACCAAAGTTTTCGTTTCACTTCTTCTCCTCTGGCAGCCATACAAATTAAAAATTAACAAGTGGAATTTGAACTTGTGTAAAAAAAAAAATGACTCAAGAACAAAGTCCCAGAAGTCTTCTTGTAATTTTTGTTAACTGATTCACTTAACAGGGGGAAGAAGACACAAAAGCAAGGGTTAAGCAGGAAATCTTACTTTTTTCTAGATATTTTCATCTTTGTATCTATTGAAAGTTATTATATTGATCAAGAAATGTATTAGAAGCTGGGCATGGTTGTGTACAGGGTCCTGTAAGTCCAGCACTTAGGAGGCTGAGGCAGGAGGATGGAGGGTTCAAGAGGCAGTCTGGACTATATATAAAGTTTGCAGTTCAGTCCGTGTTTAGCAAGTTGTGGGGGGTTGGGGGGGGCTGAGACAGAGAGAGTCAGAGAGACAGAGATGGAAAAAAGCAGAGAGAGAGACAGAGAGAGACAGAGAGACAGAGAGACAGAGAGACAGAGACAGAGAGAGACAGAGAGACAGAAAGACAGAGACAGACAGAGAGAAATCAGACAGACAGAGGAAGAGAGACAGAGACAGGCAAAGTGAGTACTGATTTTGAGAAGTAAACAGAAATTACTAGATACTCCTTGGAGAAGGACTTGGTATCTAGGAAAACCGTTAAGATGACTCACTGAAGTGTGCTGTCTTAATTAGGGGTTCTACTGTTGGGACAGAACTGTGACCAAAATCAACTTGAGAGGAAAGGGTTTATTTCTTTCTCTGGCTTGTAGTCCATCTTCCCAGGAAGTCGGAGCAGGAACTCTAGGCAGGAGCTGATGTAGAGGCTGTGGAGTGTCTGCTTATAACTGTCTTCATGGCCTGCTTTCTTACAGTATCCAGGACCACCAGCCCAGGGGTGGCACCATCCACACAGCTGGGCCCTCACATCAATGCTCAACCAAGAAAATGTGCCAATTCAGTGAGGGCATTTTCTTAATTAAAGTTACCTCTTCTAAAATGCCTCTACCCCGGTTCAAGCCAGAACAGTGCCCTCCCCGACTGCTGTTAATCTGGGTTGAGCTGGGCGGGATGAGACAGCCTTGGTAGAAGATACCTCAGGTATCCACTTTCTCTGAGGAGACAGGGGCATTCAGTTACAGGATGGTGGGATACCAACCCCCTCCAACCCACACCTCCTCTGGCTTTGTTTTAGGTGCGTGGCGAACTGACTTATTCGTACATGAAAATGTGAAAGGTTTGGCTGGAAAGCTGATTTTAATGCAGGCTACTGAACTTTCTTTTCTTTTCTTTTTTTTTTTTTTTTTTGGTTCTTTTTTTCGGAGCTGGGGACCGAACCCAGGGCCTTGTGCTTCCTAGGTAAGCGCTCTACCACTGAGCTAAATCCCCAGCCGCTACTGAACTTTCTAAGGGCTACGGGAACTAAGAATTTATCTAGACCTTACAGATAGTGAAATGACCTTTTAAAATAAATCTTTATTATCTATGTATCTATGCATCTGTCCGTCCGTCTGTCTGTCTATCGACAGGGTCTCAGTGTGTGACTCTGGCTGTCCTGGAACTCACAATGTAGATCAGGCTGGCTTTGAACTCATAAAGTGCTCTCCCTGCCTCTGGGTCCTGAGTGCTGGGGTTACAGCAGTGCACCACTCTGCTGGAAGGGTGAGACCACCTTTGAACGAGACTTGTTTCACATCATACAAGCAGAGAAGTCTGACTGGGAGACACCCGAGCTCCGCATCTGTTATCCAGCTGCTAGCGCCTCCCATTTCTCTCATTTGTCCTCAGCTTTCTCCTCTTGATATTTTCTGGCCATAAAAAAAAAAATTAATATGTCAACGTCTGAAGCTGAACCCTTTGTGCCACTCCAGTTTTCATTCCCTCCCTGGTTTATTTTTGACGCCTTGACACTTGGCAATCTGACATGCTAATTAATTAATGTCATAAAGCCCGGCCTTTTGTTTTTTCTGCAGATGCGTCTGGTGCACACAGCAGGTGCCTCATAAGCACCTGAATGGATGGACAGTAGCAGACACTGTAGCTCACACCCACTTCATGCCTTTAGTTTTATTCCGAGCTGCTCACTGTGGGGTGATTGGCTTTGTGGTGGGCAAACGGTGAGGGGATACAACTGGCGTCCTCGAGGAATGATCAGTGCTTGCAGAGAGCCTGGTAAGTGTCCAGCCAGCGCCTGATTTTATGCCCTGCCGGCATCTCAGAAGTCTTCATATATTTTTTCTTTTTCTCGAACACCCGGTCCTCTTGCTTTCACCACCTGAGTGCTGCGATGACAGGCAAGAGCCACCACACCCAGTGTAGTGGCACCGAGGATCCTACTCCGGGCCTCCCGCGAGCTAGGCAAAATCTGCAAAAGCCCTATCAAGTGAGCTAGCTGTACGTGGTGCAACAGGAATAGCTTTTCAGTCAGCCAGCCATGTGTGGACTGTAACAAGACTCACAGCAGGCACAAAGTCCTACTTAATCGTTAATCCCTGCTTAGGGACAAAGGGACAGTTGAATTCCTGGAGGAAGAGATAGCCAGTGCCTGCCCACCTGTGGCTCTCACATGCTGGGGTTTGTGACTTGAGCCGACTTCCCTCAGAGGCTCAGTCACAGCCTTAGCTGGAGGGGTGAGCAGCCAGGGAGGGGGGACTTAAGTTTGGAACAGGAGTTGTCCCCATGGGGTACTTCTCTGTCGCCCCAACTTGGTGTGTTTCATGTAAGTGCACGGTATCACCTTCAGCATCAGCCAGCCAGTCCAGGGGCACCACTCAGACTTATCTGAAAATTGTGGGTGGAGACCTTTCCCGACACATCCTCTTGGCAGACCGCTTCTGTTGTGGGAGGAGGAAGTGGTAACCCAAAAAAACAACTCAGCCCCCTCCTTGTGACAGCAGCCATCTGCCACCAGACAGGAAGTAAAACATCACCCCCTCGGGGAGACGGGAGGTGTAGCTCCCCTGCTGTGCCCTTACTCTGGTGTTGCACCCCAGAATTCATCCATGTGGCTGCAGTGGATCACTGGTCACAGCCAGTGCCCACGTCGCCGCAGTAGGTGAGGTTGGTCTGTCCCAGAAACACTGCTCTTCCTGGGAGCTGTCTTCAATATAATCTCTGAACCCCGAGGAAACAACAAAGTCTCATATTATCTGTTTTTCTTTCCTTATAGGAGAGGGACACCAGCCAATGTTCTCAGAGCCTAGCGTCATGGTGCACACACATAATCCCAACCCTTGAGAGGATAAGAAGGCAGACCCAAGAGCCTGAGGCCACCTGAGCTGTATAACAAGAACCAAAGAAGCTACAAAGACAAAGCTCAGCGGAACAGTACTAGCCTAGCATGCCTGACGCCCTGGATTCCTATCCCCCTGCACTGTCAAGAAAAGAGACCCCTGAAAGCCCATTCCAGCACATTTCTGTAACATCACCCAGTTCAAGTGAGGAACCATTCTCAGTATCAGGGACTTTTCTAAAAGAAAAATTTCCTAGGAAAAAGTTTGGTCTCCCCGAGAGCTCTCTGTAGCTGGAAACATTGATAGACAAGTAGTCTTGTTTAACAGAGCTCCGGCTAGGACTAGCAAGCTCCCCACTTGGGCACCCTTCGGACCTTAGCCCTCTTCTGGGCTGTGGTGGATAGTCTTCCTGTGGAGCAGAGGAAGACCTGAGCCAGTGAAGTGTATTTTGACACGGGCATGGCTGTGTCAAGGAAGCCCAAGGCCTTGGCCCATGGGACAATTGACAAAGCCATCCCTCCTATGGCTCATGCTCAAGAGAAATAGCCAAGCTTTTCTCAGGAATCTGAGTGTGAGTGGTTATGGATGATTGATCAAGGTATGCAAAGACTTGGAACTATGGCTTCCTTCTCCTGGGTGTTTACAGCCTGAGACTGCTGACTACAGAGACCTCCCAAAGAGACAAGTTAACCTTTGCCCACCCCTTCCCCGTGCTGTACCTAATTAGCACATTGGGGATACAGCTTGCTGTTAGCAGAACCCTTCCTGGTCCGAGCTTTACTGCATGAGTGTCTGTGTGTCTGTCCTTTCCTCATTACTATGGTGCCACTCCTTGCCAGGGTGATTGGACCCAAGCCATGAAGGTTGGGTGGGATTGGATTAAGAGCCCCATAGAGAGATGACGTCTAATCTTCTGGGCGTGACCCTGTGAGTGTTTCCAGAGAACAATTAGCACGTGGGTGAGTGAACTAAGAGGGTAGAGACTCTGTGTGAGACTGTGATGACGCCACAGGCTTTTACAAATTTGTCCAGATGTGTAGACTATAGAACACCATGAGCGGAGTCTAATGAACATCAAGTACAGTGAGTGACAGTGGTGTGCTGTTATGAGTTCATCAGTAACAAATATATCAGTCTGATGAGGACGCTGATATGAGGATGCTACACATGGGTGGAGGCAAGGAACATATGGGAAATTCCAGTACCCTTTTTTTTTTTTAAATTCAAATTTACTATCAACATAAACTTGCTTTAAAATTGTAGTCTTGGTCTGGAGAGATGTCTCAGCAGTTAAGAGAGCTGGCTGCTCTCCCAGAAGACCTGGTTTGGTTCCCAGTACCCACACGGTGGCTCACAGCTAACTGTAGCTCCTGTTCCAGGGGAGCTGATGTCTTCTGATCTCAGTGAAAGTCAGGCATGCATGTGGTGTCCAGACAGGCATGAGTGCAAAACACCTTAAAAAAAATAGAATAATATCTAAGAACTAAATAAAAAGAACTGCTCTTGACTCTTATTGCTTGTAATCTTTAAAAAGAAACATATAATTTAAAGTTTTTGTTTTTTTTTTAAAACTTTTTTTTTTTTGTTTGGTTCTTTTTTTCGGAGCTGGGGACCGAACCCAGGGTCTTGCGCTTCCTAGGTAAGCGCTCTACCACTGAGCTAAATCCCCAGCCCCTAAAGTTTTTGTTTTGTGGGTAGAGGGTTTCACTCTGTAGCTCAGATTGCTTTGGAACTCCCTATGTAGTCTAGGCTGGCCTTGAAATCACAGTAATTCTCCTGCCTTAGTCTCCCGAGTGCTGAGATTGCAATTATTAGCCCTACATTCCCGGAAGGCACGGGGATTCTTGTGCTCATGGATAAAGAAAAAGCAGGAATGTTAAACACGGAGCTGTCCCTTCAAAGGAAGGAACGGTATGACTTAACCATCCACAAGGCTCAGAGCAGAGTAGTTAGTAGGTCAGTGGCCTTCTGCACTGTGTGGCCAAGACAATACTGGATCCTCCCCCAGAGCCTTAGTGTGAGCGTGTCAATCTATAGAACCCATCTTTATAGAAGTTGTCCCATGTAGTCAATCTATAGAACCCGTCTTTATGGAAGATATCACATGTCCTGTACAAAGAGTTTTATTGTGCATGCAGGATTGAGCTAGTTATCACCAACAACATTTTCACAAAAATGAAAATTGCCTTCCACAGATCGTTATTCTGCTGGCCATGGTGGTCACAGAAACCCCCTCCCCTCCAACATATGTGAGTTAAACAGGACCAGGACTGGGGGACTGGGGGATGTGGTGGTTTCACAGTACACAGTGTTGTAGAGTTAAGGAAAGGCATCAGACAAAGGCCAGTCATGGCCTTTTCCCTGAATCTTCCTGCCCTGGTGGCCTTGGTGTATCTTATCTCTGCAACCTGAACGTCATAGCTGCGTTCCCTGTCGCTGCAGACGGTTGAGCCCTTCTGGTCCCACTCAAGCCCTAATGGCATTTTTCTGTAGAAGTGAGACTTCCTCGGTCCCTTATGGTGACACATGTCTGTAATTCTAGTACACAGGAGGATAAGGATGGAGGATCATGAGTTCAAGTCTAGCTTGAGTTATAAAGCTGTAACCTTGTCTCTAGAATAAAATGGATCTTGTAGTTTCGAAGAGATTTTGACACTTGTCTGGGATTCCACAACTTGCTCTCACTTGAGTTTCTACACAGTGCTCAGAGCCAGGCCAGTCTTTAGCGTGTCTCCCTACCACACATGGGGTTTCCTTCTTGCTGGAACCTGAGAACAGTTTGGATCTGTTAGCCTTGGCTTCCAATCCAAGGAGTCTTGAGTGTGAGGCAGTGAAGGAGGTAGATATATTTTATGTAAACATGCATATTTTTATTTTAAGCAGCACGGGTGGAGTATAGGCAGAGAGGGGAAGTGCTGATGACTGACAAGATTTACGAGAGGACAAAGAACAGGAAGCTTGTATCTCATTTCCTCTTCCCAGTGGTCACTACAGTCTCTAGAAGTCTCTTTTAATAGCCTGCATTTCAAATGTTTCGTTATACAAATAACATTAAACACAAAAAAGAAAAACAGCCAGTGTTCCATTGCTTGGCTCCCTAGTGTTACTATTATGAAGTACTTTGTGGTTTTTGTTTTTGTGTTTCTCACTCAATGTGTATAAAAGACAACTACTGAATACATCAGTCCCCTCCTACCCACCCCACAGGGATACGTTTCAAATTCTCCAATGGATACCTGAAGCTTCGGAGTACTGACTCTGGGAATGTGATTTCCTATGCACACGTTTCTATGGCAGAGTTTACATTAGGCATAAGGGATAGACAAGGGTGACATAGTAAAATTGAGCAAATTAATAGTATACTGTAGAAATAATTGCAGTTATGCGAATGATGGTCTTTCTCAAAATATTTTACTGTATTGGATTTGATTCTTTTGTTGCAACTGAAGCCCTGGAAAGGTAGGCTAGAGATAAAGGGCACTAGATACATTGTAACATAAGCATTTTCCTAGAACAAGTCACACAGCACAAACTGTCCTGTGAGGGAAGAGATAGCACAGCACTATACAAGTTCTGTATTTTAATCTTTCTTAAACACGGGGCTGGAGAGATGGCTCAGTGGTGAAGAGCACTGGCTGCTCTTCCAGAGGCCCTGAGTTCAAATCCCAGCAACCACATGGTGGCTCACAACCATCTGTAATGAGATCTGATGCCTTCTTCTGGTGTGTCTGAAGACAGCTACAGTGTATTTCTATATAATAAATAAATAAATAAATAAACAAATATTTAAAAAGATCTTTCTTAAACACATTGATGAAGAATACGACCACATATCGGCAACCTAGCCATATACTTCAAAGAATGTACCGTTACCAGGCGAAATTCATTCTAGGAATGCAGAGACAGAAATCCTCTCCTACACCCGACCTTATTCGAAATCCAGTGATCATTTTGATACTGAAAAGTTGTATAAAACCATGCCATGAACTGAAAATCTCAGTGAATCCTGTTTAATAGCCATACTGAAGCGCTCCTGCTGTTCTGTCTTCTGAATGTGCCAATCGATACAGAGAATGAGACTGTTGGTAAGGGGAGATGGCTCAGTGGTAAGAGTACTTCCTGTACAAGCACAGGGACCAGAGTTCAAATCCCTAGCACCACAGGGAAGAGCTATGCATGGCTACAAGTGTGCCTATAATCTCAGCAATGTGTGGGGCAGAAACAGGAGGATTGCTGGAGCTAGCTGGCCGCCAGTCTAGCTCAGGTTCAGTAAGAGACTCTGGAATAGCAGGATACCCAATATCCTCTGAGTGAGATCAATCAGGGAGAGAGAGGGAGAGGGAGAGGAAGAGGGAGAGGGAGAGGGAGAGGGAGAGGAAGAGGGAGAGGAAGAGGGAGAGGGAGAGGGAGAGGGATTCCTTGGTTTAAGGAAATTATTGTTAAACAGGATGAAACTAGGCAGAAGGCAAAATAGCTTCATTCAAGGGTGACATAATAATCTTTTAGAAATACTAGAGTTTAATGGAATACACAAATACAAAATAAATGTTTAAAAATAAGAGTCACATATTAACGATAACAATTAGAAAGGACATTCTGTCACAATAGCAAAAGCAAAAGCAAAAGCAAAACAGAGTGTAGAGAAATATGCATAACTGATCAGGAAAACCGAAAAGAGTGGAATGAGGTCTTTATGAATCTGTCCTGGAGGAGCAACAGCCTGAGGGCAGGAGGCAAGTCTTACTGGATGGGAAGACCTGGTGTTAAAAAGAAGCCCGTTCTCAAACCAGGCCATAAATGGCAGAAAATGCCAAATGTATTACTCTTACAGCCTTTTATTTCAATGCTTCCTCACTCCAACGCTGATCAGGGCACACCCTAATGAGTGTCATTTCTTGCTAAGTAACTGAGGCTGGCTTTGAACTCACTATGTATTCCAACTGACCACAGATTTTTGATTCCCTACGCTCAGCTTCAGCCATCTATTGCAGTTTCTGCAGTAAAGCTGAACCCTCTTGCTCTTTATTAAAAAACAAAACAAGGGCTGGAGAGATGGCTCAGTGGTTAAGAGCACTGACTGCTCTTCCAGAGGTCATGAGTTCAATTCCCAGCAGCCACATGGTGGCTCACAACCATCTGTAATGGGATCTGATGCCCTCTTCTGGCCTGCAGTCACATATGCAGGCAGAATGCTGTACATAAAATAAATAAATAAATCTAAAACAAACAAACAAAAACACGAAAATAAGTGGACAATTATAAAACTCAAACATGAAAAAGTACAGAAACGCAAGTGAGTATTTCTAGTGTTAAAGCACAGAAGACCTGACAGTGAAAGGGAACTAACTATAAAGGGCGATTGCCGATTCAAATACATAACTTAAAAAGTCCTTTACATATCAGACGTAACGAGCAGAGCTAAAATACAAATGAGAAACTAAAAGAATTGCCAGCACCATATATGGATGGTTAATGGCTCTAATACATGAAGAAATATAGAAATTAATAAAGATGCATTTTTAATTTAAAATGTAACTCCCCCCTCGCCCCCCAAAGGCAACCATGGAAGGTTTCAGAACCAAAATAGAATCCCTTATGTCAAACCCTAACATCCTAGCCAAATGGAGTTGAGACTGTGGAGGGATATTCCGGATATCTGGGTGTGCTTTGGGCCTCTTTCCAGTGTTCTGACTATACTAAAAAGCATACGATTTTTTTCTGTCTTTTTTTTTTTTTTTGTACAATTTTAAGGTTATATCAATCAGTTACACAGTTATATCCTTCGTGGTTACCTGGGAACTTTTATGCATACGTGATCTTTCTCAGTCCAGAAGTTATACGAAGCTCATTTGTATATGTTTTGTGGTATTTTGGTTACATTTTTACAACTATCAGGATGGACTTTTAGCTGTGAGGTAACATGCCATTTTAAACTCCTATTGTTCCAGGTTTTCCTGTTCTTACAGGTTTAAATAATCCATCAGTTCAATGTTAGTTCAGAGCAAATACTTTATCACGTGTCCTTGCTTTTGTAAGACATTTGTAGACAGGTGTGCTGGTGCATGCCTTAATCCCAGCACTCTGAAGGCCGAGGCAGGGGGATATTTCTATGAGATCCAGGCCAGCCTGGTCTACATGGAGAGTTCATGTCTTTAAGAAATGTTTGTTGTTGTTGTTTATTTATTATATATAAGTCACTGTGTCTGTCTTCAGACACACCAGAAGAGGGCATCAGATCCCATTACAGATGGTTGTGAGCCACCATGTGGTTGCTGGGAATTGAACTCAGGACCTATGGAGGAGCAGTCGGTGCTCCTAACCATCTCTCCAGGTCCCTAAGAAATGTTTTTAAGCACAGAGTTGTGGACATTTCCTCCTCCCCTTTCTCCCTCCTCTTCCTTTCTTTCCTCCCCCCTCTCCTTTCTTCTATACAGTTTTTGAGAGTCCATGTTGGCCAGGCTTGCCTCTCTGAACTCTGATGGCTATAAAGCAAAAGGCTGATAAATCTTGACCCTCTAATAATCCTCATGCCCCAGCCTCCTGAATGCTTTGTTTCTGGGGATCGAACCCAGAAATTCACACATGCTAGACAAGCCATCTGCCAGCGGATCTAAGTTTCCAGCCTTCAATTAGAGTTTTAAGGGAAATTAACTAAGCCCTCGATGGGTTGGAGGGCAGTGATTCATTGGTTTGCCATTTGCAAGGGATTGGTGGTCTCCTGGCTCCCCCATGGGCCTGGAAAGCGGACTCAGTGAGAAGTTGGTGCTGACAGGTACTCGGTCAGTCTGCCTTGGTGAAGGAAGGGGCCACAAGCCAGGAATGACAAGGAAACTCCCTGTGGGGATGCATAAACCAGGACTGTATGGGGCACAGCCTTATTTTGAAGTTTTGCTTCTGGCTAGATTAGCCGCAGGTGATGTAAGGTTTGTTATGACACAGATCTCTTTGTGGGTGAAGGGCACGTGGGAGAACTGTCTGGACTTGTGCTCTTAAGTTCTGCTTCCCTTTTGATAGCAAGAAGCTACCTTAGTAGGAGAGCGCCGAGTGTCTTGGAACCCCAGCGGCTGCGAGGAGCAGAAGAAAGGCCAGGCACCCTAGAATAAGGCAGATCTAGCTTTGGTTTCTGACAGCTGGGTGATCCTGGACGTCTGTTGTAACCTTTCTCATTATTTGAAATGTGGATAAAGGTACTCGATCTGACGGGGCTTCGGTTGGTGTTCATCGAGATAACAACCAACGTGCTTGTGACACAGTCATGCTTACCAAATGGCAACCGTTGGTCATAATAATACAATTGTTGCATGGTAGTGGGGGTTCGGTGCCGAAAAGCAACAGAAATAAAGAGCTGTCCCAGTGCCAGGCACCTATGGCTCCTGGTGGCTGCCTGTTGTGGTTATTATTCAGGTTACTACTGGTACAGCAGCCTGGCACTCCTCATGTTACCCTCAAGCACTTGGTGCAAGGACGTCAGTCATGAGCTACGCTTGGGGGGTTTGGGCGGCGTCTCACCTGCTTGCCTAGTGCTGTTCCCTGAGCTCTGCCCCAAAAGCTCAGCTTCCTCACAGACTCACCTTTCCCAGTCTTAACACACAGGACCCCACACAGTGCAGGTACAATCTCAGTGTCTACTCCACATCCTGAGCACCAATGATAAGGAGGAGAAAGAATGAGTCCTCCCCTGGAACACAGTCAGTTCTAGATTCTTGTTCCCTTTCAGCTGTGATGAACTGTGGAAAACTAAACTAAGCAAGCCAGGCTACTCTCGAGGTAGGTATGTCTTTTCTCCTCATTCCTGAGAGAGAGAGAGAAGGGGGGAAGGGGAGGGAGAAGAGAGAGAGAGAGACGGGGGCTGGAGAGATGGCTCAGTGGTTAAGAGCACTGGCTGCTCTCTCAGAAGTCTTGAGTTCAAATCCCAGCAACCACATGGTGGTTCACAACCATCTGTAATGAGATCTGATGCCTTCTTCTGGTGTGTCTGAAGACAGCTACAGTGTACTTAGATATAATAAATAAATCTTTTGAGAGAGAGAGAGAGAGAGAGAGAGAGAGAGAGAGAAAGAGAGAGAGAGAATGTGTAGTTGGGTGTCTCCCTCATTTGATGCCCCACCCCCACCCCACGATTTTAAGGCAGGGTCTCTCATTGACCTTGAAACTCTGCTAGGCTGACATGTGACCAAGCCTCAGAATCGTGCTGTTCCTTGTAATTCTTGTAAGGTAATGGCGTGGATTGCAGGGGTTCCACTATGAGGAGCTCACGTGACTGAGCTCACGTTCGTGGCAAGCACTTTACCAAGTGAGCCATCCCCCCCCCCCTCCCCCGGCCCCAGTATCTTCTTCAGTAGATACATTGTTTGCTGGAACTAGGTCTGCGTTTGCTAACCTGACACTTCTGCCTCATCAAAGGTCAATTTCCTTCCCTCCTTGAAGCCTGTAAGTATGACTTTGTAGCCTTGACCAGCTTCCAGGTGTCGGGAAAATCCCATTTGTCTGTGGTCTGGCTGTGGAAAAGTCCCGAGGGCTCATATGTTTAATCACTTGGTGTCCAGAGCTGCTGGCATTGTTTTGGGACTCATGAAATCGTTAGATTAGATTTAGGTCCCGAGAGTGATAGCCCAACCCTGCTTCCTGACCCTCCAAGGTGTGAACAGGCTTTGCCCACACAGTCCTGCCGCCGTGGATGAAACCACCTCAGCTGCTGTACCGTCTGTGCCCCGATGGACTAACCAGAAGCCTCCCTTGAGTTGATTTGGTTAGGGATTGTGCCATAGCCAAGAGAAGAGAAACCATGGCACCACGAATCCCCATGAAGTGTACAACCGACGCGTTTGTTGGACAGATAGAGAAGCTTCCCTGAAGCAAGGGCTCATGTTCTGAAGTGCCTGGGCGAGGTCAGGCTGCTCAGGACAACCTGCTGGTGTTTGTTATGGATGCCCTGCAGTTTCCAGGCTCCCTTTCAGAATGGAAAAGGCATAGGGGCAGCATTTGAATGTTCTCAGAAGCTTACTGGAGTACCTGTCGCCTTCCCCTGGGTCTCTAGGCATGCCAGGTGGTATAGGGTAAGAGCTGGGTCACAGCCAGGGCAGAGAAGAAAGCGGGATTATCTATGGCCTCGGGCTCCCGTCCCTCCCAGCTCAGCCCACACCTGAACACAAGGGAACACTATTCTGGTTCCCCTGAGACCGGAGACTCCAGAGTGCCCTTGGGGCCCGCAGCACTACAAAAGGGGCGGCAGGCAGCAGCTTTGGACGACACCTCCACAGATCCACATATTTGATGTGAGCATTTGATGTGTGCTCCAGGGAAGAAAAGAGACCTCCCAACCTGAGGAATCCACCTACTACCTCCATCGTCTTGACAGCTGCTGAAGCCAAGGAAGGTGGCACCCTGGCTGTGGTCCCTGTCTCCAGGGCGAAGGAATGAGCCGCCCACCAGAGCTGAAGTCCGTAGCAGATAAACAGAGCACTAGGCTCTGCGTTGGTGGTCAGGGGTCACAAAGACATCTAGAGGATCCGTAAGTCCCCTTCAGGGATAGAGAAGTGGCCACTCATGGAGCTGTCTGGTCACGTGACCTGCAGTTGGCTGCGTGAGCCGCACTCTGGAGGGGAACGGAGGTCCCATGGCCCAGACCTGGATGGAGTCCTGACACAGCTACTGTAACCCCAGATCCGTGCCCCTTTACTCTGCAGCCTACTCTCTGAGAACTCGGTCTAACACACCGGCTGGAAGGGGTGGCTATGAGATGGGTTGAAATGCTGCACAGGAAAGGCAGGCGGAGGGTGGCTTTCTTACGTCTCACATCTGTACAAGATAGGACTGGAATTAGAAACAAGTCCAAGGTCATCCTTGGCAATGCAGTGAGTTGGGGGTCAGCCTGGGCTACCTGAGACCCTGTCTCACAAAACCAAAGGGGCAGCCGCCTGAACGAAGACCAGGCACTTAGGCCAAACTCCTAAGTCCTCCTGGCACTGTGACTGCCAAATGACATCGTTGTCTCCTGGCGTCAACTCAGGTATGTCTCAGGGAGATGCTTCCCCTGCAGAACGCTGATACCAACTCAGGTGGGCAGGGCCGGGAGAGGGCCATGAAGGGATGGAGCAAGGACGTGAGGGTTTGTAATTGGTGGGGAGAACTCTCTCTCTCTCTCTCTCTCTCTCTCTCTCTCTCTCTCTCTCTCTCTCTCTCTCTCTCTCTCTCTCTCTGTGTGTGTCTGTGTGTGTGTGTGTGTGTGTGTGTGTGTAAGGGTGGGTGTACATGAGTGAGCTTGCATAAGGAGGCCAGAGGCCAGCCTCAGCAGTCATTCCTAGGATCCCTTGACTTTTGTTTGCATGTATGTATGTGTGTATGTATGTACGTGTGTATGTATGTATGTTTTTTATATGCTTTTGCATGTGAAGGTGCATGTGCAAATGTGTATGCCTGTGTGTGCAGGCAAGGTCAACCTCAGGTGTCATCTTCTTCTCCCTTCCCCTCTTATTTTTTGGGAGACGGTCTTTCACCGAATGTGAAAAGTCACTGGTTCAGTTAGACTGGCTGGCAAGCAAGCTCCAGGGACTTGCCCATCTCCAAACCCCCCTAGCGCCAGGGTTACAGAGAAATGCTGCCATGCCTGGCCTCTGACACGGGTGCTGGGGATCTAAACTCAAATCCTCATGCTCTCATAGCATGTGCTTACTGCTCCGTGTCGTCTCCCCACTGCTTACCTTGGTCTCTGGAAAGTGTCCCTTGCTGGAACATGGGACTTGGCAGTTATTAGGCTTGGCTGACTGGCCAGCCAGCTGCAGAGGCCCGCCCCACCCTGGGAGTGCACAAGTGGCCCCTACACCTGACTTTTACACGGATTCTAGGGATCAAATGGAGGTCCAGTGCTTGCATGGCAAGCACTTTGCCAGTTGAGCCATCTTCCTACCTTAGGGGAAATGGTTTTGTCTGCACTCAGACCTGTATTCTACTTTTTCTCATCACCTTTATTTTGGTTGAGAAAAGTGCTTCTCAGCCTTCCTAACGCTGTGACCCTTGAGTACAATTCGTCATGTTGTGGTGATCCCCAACCAGAAAATTATTTGCATTGTTACTTCCTAACTACAGTAGTGCTGTTATGAATCATAATGTAAATATCAGTGTTTTCTAATAGTCCTAGGTGACCCTTGTGAAAGGCTTGTTTGACACCCAAAGGGTTGAGAGCCACAGGTCTAGAAGGAGAGGTTGACTTTCCCAGTGCCTGAAGCTACTGACCCAGACTCAAACTTAGTACAATAGACAATCACACTCGGTGCCCTCTCATAGCTTGTGTGTGTGTGTGTGTGTGTGTGTGTGTGTGTGTGTGTGTGTGAATGAGCACCCCCCCCCCATTTTAGAAAGGTGCAAGATCATTCAGGCAAAACTTGAGAAGTATTCAAACTGGTTTTACAACTCCTGGTCTTGGCATATCACCCACTTTCCAGCCTAGATCTAAAGAGAGGCTTAAAGACTGTTCAGAGTTAAGGATTTCTTTATTGAAAAACATGTGCAGGCCAGTTCTAGGATCTAAGCATTTAACTGTTTCTCAGGGAATAGCATCCATGTTCACAATTTGTTGGGACCATGGCTGAAATGGTTCCTTGGAGTCAAGGTGACAGACGGAAGGAACACCTTGGACTCAAGCCGCGCTGGAGGGTCTTTCAGAGCCCGCCTGTTCTGGGGGTATTGACTGTCAGCCTGACAGCATCTAGAACCAAGTAGAAGACAAGCCTCTGGCCATGACTTTGCAGACATTTTCTAGACTGGGTTAATTGAGGAGGTAAAACCCACCATACACGAGGGTGATGCCTCTCTGTGGGCTTGGGTCCTAGACTGCATCAAAAAGGAAAAGCAAGGTGAAGATCAACAGTACCTCTCTGCTTCCTGACTGCAGACGCAGTGTGACCATGGCCTCATGCTTCCCTGCTAACCTCAGACTGTGAGCCAAAACCAGGTCCCCGTCCTGATGCACCCCGCCCCCAAGGTTTCTGTCTGCTGCAAAGAGGGAAAAGAACCTTAGTGGGTTGCTGTTCAGCAGAGCCAAGGAATTGTAGGAAGTTAGCTGAGGGCGTCCCTCAAGGTGCCTGGACCAGAACACAGGGCACTGAGGATGGTCAGCAAAGGGCCCACAGCTCTTTGATGACAGGGACGGAGCCTGCCTCTTAGAGACTTGCTGACTAACCGTCTCCCAAAGAAGGCTGTGCGCTAATGCCTGGAACCTGTGGACGTTTTTTAGCCAGGAAAAGGGGCCCCTTCAGTCTTCAGAAGGCCGCTAACCCATTTGAGGCCTCTGATACCCGGAGTTTCAAGAAAACCAATGTGAGTGGTTGTTAGCCTCTGAGTTTGAAGTGACTTGTTCCCGAAGCTATACGAAATATGCAAGTCTTCCGGACCCAGTATTCCGCATGTCTCCTAGGACTCAGATACTCGACATGTCTCCCAGGACTCAAGGGTTCAGCCACGACAGCCCCGCAGATAACGACACCTCATGTCCAAAGGTTGCAGGGAACGCAATGAGACAGTGTGTGCGTGGGTTGGGGGGCAGGGAACACGCCGAGATTAGCGTGTGTGCGTGGGTTGGGGGTGGGAAATGGGTGGGCGTGGGTGCACATGCATCCCTTCATATTTTAAGTTTTGAGATAGCAGGTATTGAAGGTGGTAGGAGACTTGGCAAGTCCCCTGCAGGTTTCTCTGTGTGCACAGCCAAGCTGCCTTCAGAGAAGTCAGGAAGTTCTTCCTTGTCTTCCACAGCCCCAGGGTCCTGGACTCTGACAGTGATTGCCGCAGGAGCTTGGCTCTAGTCTCAGCGGTCACTGATATGTTAATGCATGGGGTTCTGCCTCCATGCGTCGATCAGACCTTTGGGCATGTGAACACAGATGAGATCTGAGCCCAGGACATCCTGGGGGTACTTTCTAGGCCATTTTGCTTTGCGGATTGCCAAACTGTCAGATTTATTATTGTTCTGTTCTGAGCCAGACCTTGGTGGATGGGAATTCCTAGCTTTATAGTTTAGGTAAGTTGCCTGGATTCTCTGAGCCATATTTTTCTTATCTGTAAAAGTGGGACACCTAACCTCCACTGAAATTTATCTTATTTTATTTTTTATAGTTATGGAAGAGGGTTATTGCTATGTGGCCCTTCCTAGTTGTCCTGGAACTTGATGTGTAGGCCAGGGTGGCCTCGACTCATAGAGATCTGCCTTCCTCTCCCTCCAGATTGTGGGGATCTAAAGTGTGTAGCTTTATGCCCAACTCGTCAAACTGAAATTTCGAATCATCTATTACAAGCAGAGGCAAAGGAGTCTAACTAAGGAGTACACCCACAGATCCACCTCTCTTTACAGCTGCTGCTTGTCTCTAGAATATTGGCTGTGCTCGGTGCTTTCTCTAGATTGTGTTAAATATTAAACCTGCTGCTGGAAGTTTCTGTTTAATGTGAAGCAATCTTAGCACAGCACCTCAGGCTTAGGCTACTAGCAGCACTCAGGGGGCAGAGGCACCGGCATTGTGTAAATTTGAGGCTAGACTGGGCCGTGTGGTGAATCCACACCAGTCAGGGATACTAGGTGAGACCTTGTCTCAAAACCATCTTTAAAACAAAACATAAAACAACATAAACAAAGCAACAGTGTTGACGTATACATGTCACCATAACTGGTTCTCTTTGGGGACTGTGTATTTTATTTGATGGCATTATGTTCATGTGCACACTCGTAATTCCAGTACTTAGGAGACTGATACTGGATGGTCATTTTAAGGCCAAGGTCAACCTGGGTTACAAAGCCAGACCTTGTTTCAAAACAAGGTATAAAAGACCCCCAGGCCATCAACAGAATCCATGGCTCCAAAAGGCTAACGACTTAGAGTTCAGAGTCTGAGACTACCCTCCTTTCTCAGGTCAATTGTAAGTTGAAGGGTCTTAGACCACTCGGAATTCCTAAGTCTCTAGAAAGACTTGAAGCACTTACCAAATGCTGTCATATTTATGGTTGTGGAATGGAACAAACTATTCTAAGAACTAAATTTCTGAAGTTCTCCAGTGTTCTGTCACAATGAATTTGTGAGCAGCACCAGCTTTGGTGAGAGATTTGTGAACATGCAGTGTGTGTTGTTGCCTCAAGAAGCGCAGCAGCAGCTTGGGGTCCAGTCTATACCGGGGCTTGGACAGGTGGTTATAATGGACTCCCTACAAGACTGACCTTACATCTTCAGCCTATCCATCACCATCAATCACATTGTTAGACTGTCCTTTGTGGTTGAGTCCCCTGCAGGCCAAGGGATACTCTTGTCAGGTAGGGTACTCTAAAGGTTCAGAGTCCCTTCCTGTAGCCAAGGCCAGAGCCAGTGCTCCCCACACCACCCCCCACCCCCCTCTGGGTGGGGATAATTCTTTTCTGCACACCTTCCAGAGATGCCTTGGAGCTACAAGCCTAGGAGTAGGTGGGGAAGGGTGTGTGGGAGGGAGCGCACACTCAATGTAGCCACTGAAACACCATTTAGAAGGAAGAACACTGTTGTGGATTCCAGCCATGGAAGCAGGTAGGTGAACTGCAGGTCTTCACTCTTTAATCGACTCCTCCAAAACCAACCCCCAGTCTCATCCCAGCTCTGCAGCGGACCACCTGCTGCAGCCTATTTTCCTTTCTGTTCTCTTCTCCAGCGAACCACAGAAAGATTCCAAACTTCCCTTCAAACACTTTGTCCCAGACCTCTAAGCCCAGCAGGCATTTCTTGGGACTGACCTTCTGCTTCAGCCTCTCCTTACTCTCTGAGCCCATTCCCAGGAGACTTAGCAGATCCTGGTGGAACAACTTTCTTTCCGACCTCTTGTGGAACCCCTTAGCCTTCTGTTAGCCCAGCCCTATTCCTACTTGTCAGTTCCCAATACCTAGAAACACATTCTATCAGGAACTCCCGGTGGCCACACCTATCAAGCAAGATTCCAGAAGAATTTCCTGCGAAGCAACATACAGCTACCACACTCTCCTAAGAATCAGAGAGAGCAACAGAAACTAAGGAACAAAACACCTACCCAGTGAAGACAAGACCAGAAATCAGCAGCTAGAATTATAATCATCCCAAATCCAGCTGCCTAGACACCAGCATAAAAACACAATCAATAACTAACAGTCAGGACAGTATGTTTCTACTGGAGCCTAGCAACTCTACCACAGCAGGCCCTGAGTATTTCAACACAGCCGAAGCACAAGGAGAAGACCTTCAGATGCCATTTATAGATATAATAGAGGTCTTTAAAGAGGAAGTGAATAAATCCTTTAAAAATATACAATACCACAAACAATGGAAGGAAATGAAAACAAAACAAAACAAAACAAACCAACCAGTTCAACCATCAAAGTGGAAATAGAATTAATAGAGAAAACCCAAACTGAAGGAAATCTGGAAGTAAAAAATTTAGGAACTCAAACAGGAACCTCAGAGACAAGCATCACCAGTAGAATATAAGAGATGGAAGAAAGAAATCTCAGGCATTGAAGACAAAATACAATAAATGGATACATCAGTCAGAGAAAATGTTAACTCTAAACAACAACAACAACGCCCAAAAAAAAAAAAAAACTCCCGCCGCAAAGCATCCAGGAAATCTGGGACACTACGAAAAGACCAAATCTAAGAATAATAGGAATACAGGAAGAAAAAGAAACACAGGTCACCAACAAGGCACAGAAAATATTTTCAACCAAGTCATAGAAGAAAAATTTCCTAACCTAAAGAAGGAGATGCCTATAAAGGGATGAGAAGCATAAAGAACATGAGGTAAACTGGAACAGAAAGGAAAGCCCCTTGATACGTTATAATCGAAACACTAAGCATACCGAACAAAGAAAGGTTATTGAAAGTTGTGTAGGAAAAAGGCACATTAGAATAATACATGATTTCTCAATGGAGACTCTAAAAGCCCCAATGTCCTAGACAGATGTTCTAATAACTCTAAGAAACCACAGATACCCAGTAAAAGTTTCAGTCACAATAGCTGGAGAAAACATTCTATGATAAAACCAAATTTAAGTAGTATTATGTACAAATCCAGCCCTACGGAAGGTGCTGGAAATTTCCAGCCTAAAGAGATTAACCACAAGAAAACAAAGGGAAGGTGTTTTCCAGACAGTAAACTAAAACACACACACACACACACACACACACACACACACCACCACCACCACCACCACCACCACCACCACCACCACCACCACCACCACCACCACCACCACCATTACCGCCACAGTCACCACCACAACAACAAAATAACAGGAATCAAAAAACACTGTTCATTGATATCTCTCAAAATCAATGAGCTTAGTCTCCAATAAAAAGATGCAGACTAACAGGATGGATGTGAAAACGGAATCCATCCCTTCTGCTACATCCAAGAAACACACCTTAAT
Source organism: Rattus norvegicus (assembly GCF_021556685.1). NCBI lineage: Eukaryota > Metazoa > Chordata > Mammalia > Rodentia > Muridae > Rattus > Rattus norvegicus. Next base: position 29,320,918 of record NC_141538.1, on the reverse strand, counting down.
GTCAAGGATAGGCATCAGTTCAGGGTAAAGAACGGAAAAAATATTCCAAGCAAATGGACCTAAGAAGCAAGCTGGTATAGCCATTTTTATATCTGTCAAAATGGCTTCGACAATAATCAGAAGATAGGGAAGGGCGCTGCATACTCGCCAAAGGGGGGGGGATCTACCACAAGGACATTGTAATTCTTAACATCTATGCATCAAACACAAGGGCATCCAAGTTCATAAAGGAAATACTACTACAGCTTAAATCACATACTGACTCCCACACCGATGGTGGAAACTTCGGTCCCCACTCACCAAAACTAAATACTCCTAGTGTTTGAGCCAATGGACATTATGAACCAAGTGGACCTAATAGATAGTTACAGAACATTTTACCCAAACACTAAAAACATACCATCTTCCCAGCACCTCACGGAACATTCTCCAAAACTGACCATCTATTCAGATACAAATCAAGTCTCAACAGATACAAGGAAATTGAAATAACACCCTGTATGCTGTCTGACCCACTGTGGATTAAAACTGGATATCCACATCAGCAGAAACAAGAGAAAACTTCCAAACTCATGGAAACGGAACAACTCATTGCTGAATGAAAAGTGGCTCAAGACAGAATTCAGGAAAGAAATGAAACTTTCTAGAATATAGCGAAAATGAAAGCACAACACACCCAAACTTATAGGACACAATGAAGATGGTTCTAAGAGGCAAGTTCAAGGCACTAAGTGACGGCATAAAATAGTTGGCGTAATCTCATACTAGCAATTTAATAACATACCTGAAACCTCTAAAACATAATGAAGAAATCACACACAAAGAGAGTAGGTGGCAAGAAGTAATCAGACTCAGGGCTGAAACTATTTTCAAACAAACAAAATAATACAAAGAATCAATTAAACGAAACGGTGGCTCTTTGGGAAATCAGTAAGATCGGCACGCCCTTATCCAAGTTAACTAAAAGATAGTATTCAAATTAACAAAATTAGTGATGAAAAGGGGGTCATAACAACAGATAGCAAGTAAATCCAGAGTCACAAGGACAGAACTCAAAAACCTGTACTTCATCAAATTAGAAAACATAAACGAAATGGATAATTTTCTCAACACATACCACTTGCCAGAGCTAGATCACAATCAGATAAATAATTTAAACAAACACTAACACCTAGGGAAATAGAAGCAGGCATTAAAAATCTCCCAACTCAGGGCTAGGTTTTAGCACAGAATTCTTCCAGACGTTTGAAGAAAGAGTTAATGCCAATACTCCTTAAATTATTCCACAAAGTAGAAATAGGAGGAACACTGCCCAATTCATTTTACCAGGCCACAGTTACCTTGATACCCAAACCACATAAAGACCTAACAAAAGAAGAGAATTAATTACATAGATGTAAAAAGTTTCAGTAAACTCCTCGAAAACTGAATTCAAGAACACGTCAAAAAAAGTATCCATTCACGATCAGGTAGGCTTTATCCCCAGAGGCAGTGATGATGATTTGGCATATGTAAATTGTTAGATGTAATCCACCACAAAAACAAATGGAAGGACAAAAATAACATTGTCCTCTCAATAAATGCAGTAAGGGCCTTTGACACAAATCCAACACCCCTTCATGATAAAAGCCGGGAGAGATTAGAGATAAAAGGTCCATGTGTAAACGTGATAAAGGCAGTCAGTTTACAGCAAGTCCAGAGCCAACACAAAATTAAATGGAGTGAAACTTAAAGCAAATTCAACTAAAATTAGAAGCAAGGCAAGGCTGCCCACACTCTCCATACCTATTCAATACAGTACTTGAAGTCTGAGCCAGAGCTGTAGGACAATGGAAGGAGACAGAGAGGAGAGAACTGGAAAGGGAGGATTCGTAGTATCTCTATTTGCAGATGAGATGATAATATACAGAACTGACCCTAAAATTCCCGCCACGAAACTCCTAGGTTGATAAACAATTGCAGACAAAATCCACTCACAAAAATCAGCAGCCCTGCATATTCAAATGGCAAGTAAACAGAGAAAGAAATCCTGGAAGCTATACCTTTCACAACAACCTCAATTAAAATAAAATATCTCAGGGGTTGGGGATTTAGCTCAGTGGTAGAGCGCTTGCCTAGCAAGTACGAGGCCCTGGGTTTGGTCCCCAGCTCCGAAAAAAAAAAAATATCTCGAGGTAACTAAGAAGGGAAAGACTTTTATGATAAAAACTTAAAGGAAACTGAGGAACATATCAGAAGATGGAAATATCTCCTTTGCTCATGGATCTGTTGGATTAACATTGTGAAAATGGCTGTCTTACCAAAAGCAATCTACAGATTCAATGCAATCCCCATCAAAATTCCAACACAATTCTTCACAGATCTTTAAAGGGCAATGTTTGTGATTTGCTGGAGTTATCTGTATTTTGATGCTAATTCCACTGCCCCAAGGATGGCTGCCTAGTCTTGTGCTCAGGACTCAGGTGACTTCATCAGAACCACCTCCCCACTGAATTTGTAAAATACAGGTGAGGGCTGGTACAGGATAGAAGGAGGCCTGTCATTGGAGGAGAAGGAAGGATGGGCAGGAGAGAAGTTTGAAGGAAGAGGAGGAGACCGGAATGGAGAGAGAGGAGACAGAGAGAAGCTGTGGCAGAGAGAACATGGAGGCTGACGTTAAGATTCCACTCTGTGTATTTACAGGTTGTTATGAATGTTCTTGAGGGATGGATGTGTACTGGGCTTTATATGTTTAGGTGGGCAATTATATCTTATCAATTGGGTCAAAGGTTATTGTGTTGTGTGTGCAGATTTAAGAGAGTATTCGGTGGCTAGTCTGGGCCGCCACAGAGTTGGGGTGTGTGTTTCTGGCATGGAAACCTGCTTGGGAACTAGAAGGGTAGAGAGATTGTTGTAGGCTCAGAGAGAGGCCTTCGGCAGTGTGATATGCGATGGAGCAAAGCGGGTGAGACGCTTTGCTGATTCCGACCAGATATCTAGCAGATATCTTGGGGCACTGTGGTGTAGACCTAGTGGGGATAAAAGATACCTTTTTATTTTTTATATTTTTACAACAACAGGGCAATTCTTAACTTCATATGGAAACACATAAAAAACCCCAAGATTGCTGAAACGATCCTGAATAACCAACAAAAAAAACTGCAGGAGGTGTCCTCAATTTCAAATGGTACTATAGAGCTACAGTAATAAAAACGTATCACACTGGCCCAAAGGCAGACTCATTGATCAATAGAATTGAATTAAAGACCCAGACAGAAATCTATACACCTTTATTTTTGATGAAAATGTAGGGATCCCTATAAGTGTTGCTGTGTCAGTGAAATGATCTGCAGAAAGGTAGACTTGAAACTCGGTTCAGCTTGACTTAGTCAGCGCTGACCCAAAGTTCTAGAGCCTGACACTAGGTGGTTTATTTTAGCCACATTTAAGGACAGCACAATTGTAGTAAAATTGACAATTAACTCAGTCCTGTGTGAACAACAACAACAACAAAAAACTTAAGACATGTTTGCACTGAAACTCTTTACAAAGTACATATGGCTTCTCCATAAAGATGGGCTGTGTTGACTCAGAGACAATGCTCAAGATAAGGGTCTAGGATGACTGAGGTAACCCAGTGCCTGTGGGAGTCAGGATTGGTCTGGCCCTAAGATAACACAGAAGTTACTTAGGCTGTTGTAAAGTACAAGTGACATATCTCATAAGGATGGGTTTTATGGACCAGGAAGAAGTGTTTAAGATTTGGGGTGGGGGTGGGGGAAGTCTGGGATAAACAAACATAATAATCTGGAGCATTCGGGTAAAGCATGGCTCTACAGATAGCAAACCATCACTGGGTTGTAAGTATATCCTTTCCCAGTGTTCCCAGGACTGGTAAACATCTCCTTCCTTAGAAGAGATAAATCTGCATGTTTCACTTTTCCTGGTTTTCCTAATGCTTATCTGGGGGCACAGGGACCTCTTGCCCTCTACAAAAGAAGCCGGAAATACACACTGGAAAAATATCTTCATCAAACAGTGATAGTCAAACAAGATGGCAGCAAGTAGAAGAATCCAAACGGATCCATAGTGCACAAAACTCACTTCCAAGGGGATCAGAGTCCTCAATCTAAAATCAGCTACGCTGACCCTGACAGAAGAGAACGGGGGTGGGGGTGGGGATATCCTTGAACTCCTTGCCTTGAATTCCTTGAGATGGGAGACAAATTTCTGAACAGAAGATTGTTAGCACAGGCACTAAGATCAACAATTAATATATGGGACCTCAGGAAACTGAAAAGCTTCAGTAAGGCAAAGGACACCATCACTTGGGCAAAGCGGAAGCCTACAGAATGGAAAAATGAATAGAGGAATTGTGAAAATCCATACAATGGATGTAGCATTAGTTAAGAGTAAAATTGTAAAATTCACTGGGAAATGGATGGAAGTAGAGGAAATTTACCCTGAGTGGGATATGAAAACTCAGAGAGACAAATAAGGTGTGCGTCTGCCCTGCTGACATGCGTTTATTAGCTGTTCCGCTGATGATAATAGAACTCTATGACCTGTAGAGCCCCAAAGGTTAGCTATAGAGCAATGCACTATGGGTGGCACATATAGGTCTTATTAGGAAAGGGAAATGGAGTAGATAGTTATGGATGGATAGGGGATACAACACACTGAACTTGGGGAAGTCGAGTCGCGCCCACACAGAACCTGCACACTTACACGTTGGCGCAGGAAGCTACTTCAAATGCTACCAAAATAGAAACGTAAACCCCAGCCTGGCTACAAAAGCTCTGATCTACACAATCTCTCCTGCCTGCAAGATCTGCTAGGACAATGGTGGGACAAAGCTTAGGGGAGTGACCAACCAATGTCTGACTCGACTTAAAGCCACTCCACGAGATGGAACCCATACCTGACACGGCTTGGGTCACCTGAGACAGATCCTACAGTAAGCCCTCCCCACAGAAGCTCCCTCCTGCCACAGATAGAAGCGGACATTATACAGAGAGGGAGTCCTTGGAACACTGAGCCCTAAACAGGCTGTCTTTGTCCCTGCCCCCAGGCCTCAAAAAACCTTTAGGAGGCAGAAAGAGTGTTAAAGAGCCAAACAGGATGGGGGGGGCACCAAGCAAACAAGGCTTAAATCAATAGGATTAAAGCTCATGTGAGGGTTGGAGAGATGGCTCAGCGGTTAAGAGCACTGGCTGTTCTTCCTGAGGTCCTGAGTTCAAATCCTGGCAACCACATGGTGGTTCACAACCATCTGTAATGAGATCTGATGCCCTCTTCTGTTGTGTCTGAAAATCTTTAAAAAAATTATTAATCTAAAGCTCATATGAACTCACAGAGTCTGAGGAAGCATATACAGGGTCTCACAAGTCAGCACCAGGTCCTCTGCATGCACATATACATAAATACATATGGCCTCTACTTTAGTGTTTTCATGGGATTCTTTTTTTATGATAAAAATGTGTAATGCTTTATTTTTAAGTTTCCAAAAGAAGAAAAAGTCAGTAAATCAGCTTCTATGAAGGGAGGGGCACATTTCAGACAGGATGCCACTATGAACCGAACTGGCCTCAGACTTGCAAACCTTCCACAGCTTCCTGGGTGCTGGGATTTCAGGTATGTATCACCATAGCTGGCTAATCATGGCCTTTCAAATAAGGCATAGAAGAGTTGAAATCAAGAGAGACATGATTTGCTCTAGATTCAAAGGCTCCATACAAGTAGGATAAGGAATGACCTGGCAAAGTCTCCCAGGACAGACAGACTCAGAGCATGAACTTTGTGTGTCTCAGTTCTTTCAACCCAATGAAAGATTTGGTAGAGGGATTTGGGGAAGAATTAATTGAGACTTAATTTTGCTTAATTTGTTGCACTATGCTTTTTATCCATGTGCTCTTTATGAGAAGATCCAGTCATGTGTGTTGGGTTTCATTTCAACTTCTTGTATTGAACGGATCTATATGATGTATTTAATATCTGATACCTAGATAATATCAATTTATCAATTTAATATCAATACCTAGATAATATCAATTAAATCAGATGAAACCTAATTATACCAATGTAGTCTTCTGTGATCAAAGAAAAACTTCATAAATTACAGCATATCCTTTATAAAGTGACAAATTGTTAAGTATTCATTAAAGGTGGTCTGGGTTTATAGGCTTAGTCATACAGTGTCTCTCTAACATGACTGAAGACCCAAGTGTGATACTGGGCACTATGGGACATGGCGTCACATACCTGTCTGTAATCTTCATGGGATTCTTTAGCGTGTGAGTGCGTAGGTCTCTGATTCCTATGCTTTCTCTTGGGTTCTTTTCTTTCCCTTTGTTTGTTTTGTCCGATTCCAATGTGTTAGTTTTGTTTTATCTTTATTATACTTTATTTTTATTATTATCCTTTAGAAACCTGCCTGTTTTCTCACAAGAGATAGAAAGGCAGTAGATCTGGATAGGAGGGGAGGTGGGGAGGAACTGGGAGGTGCAGAGGGAAGGGAAACTTCAATCAGGGCATGTTATGTGGGGAAAAGAATCCATTTTCACTAAAATGAAAACAACGACGACAGTATTTTGTACTCTGCCGAGATGATGTAGAGCTCACTGCATACAGAAACAACAGAGTAACCGAAAGATTCAAATGTCCCTTCACAGGGTCTCATCATCCTCCTGCCTCAGCCTCTGAATGCCAGGACTGCAGGTCTGTGCCTGGTAAATACTTAACAGCCTCTGAACGTGGTGTGTATGTGATAGTCCTCAAAAGGGGAGTGTGGTTTACCTCTGAGAAGTGAGTGTCTTGGAAGCTGGGGTTTAACAGGGTCATGGGATGAATGGGGTTGGGGAGAATGCTCAAGTCTGCCACCCCCTCCCCCACGCTGCCGGCCGGCCCCACCCACTCCATCCAATGTCTCCAGTAGTTCAGGCAGTGAGTTCTGCTCCCACGATCAACAGATAGTTTGCAGATTCAAGTGTCTTCTAATGCCAGGTTAGGGCTAGGAACTTACCAAGTTTTGGGGATGACCTAAAAATGAATCACATGGGGTTTCATAAGGTCACTGGCCGCCTAAGATGACCAACTGGCATATGGGAGGCACCGTGTTTGCCTGATGTGTGCGCCTCCACCTGCAACGTGTTTTAACTCATCCGAAGAAGGCGTCGCCAGAGTCATGACCTCACCCTGAAGCTGGCTGTGAATTACTGCTTGAGTTAATGTGGAAAGAAAGCAAAAAACAAAAAACAAAAAAACAAAAAACCCCAACCTCTCTTTTAGTACACATCCCACTGGGAAGCATGGTGACATTTTCTGGAGACTGTTTTCTGCAGGGCATGCCTGCAGCTGTGTGCGGGAGCCTGCAGGGAATGGTACGAGTTCTGCTTTCCCTTCCAGACACCTTGGCCTGACCATGGCTGCTGGCCTCTGGATAGCTTTGCTTTCTTCGGGTAAATCCTGCCACACGAGAACGCCTGTATATGATTTGTGCAGGAACTGCTTCCGGTGTATGAGGCCTGTATGGCGCCTTGACCGCTCTCTTCCCCGTCTCCTCTGTAGTTATGCCGAGCATAGCCTCCAGATGGCCACGTGACTGAATTTCAGCCCAGCCTACCTCAGCACCTATCACTGTGCCTAGTAAATGTCTGTTGAATGAATATATGGATGTGAATCTGCTGAGCTTATTTGCTGAATTGCGGCCCCCGGAACACATCAGGACAAACTGGGTGGCATAAAACCACATTCATTTATTCCGTCGGAGTTCTGGAGGCCAGACGTCTGAGGTCAGCATATCTGGGCTGAAGTCAGGGTGATGGCATGCTGTGCTCCCTCGTTATCCAGCCAATGGTGGCTCTATATCCATCCTCTGGCTTCAAGCCACAGTTTCTGCTTGGGTCAAAGGGCCTCTTGTAAAAGGACCCACAAAGGCAGTTGGGGCCCATTCAGATAATCTAGGGCAGGCTTCCTATCTCGGGACCTCTAACCCTACATGCAAAGAGCCTCTCCTTTCTTTTTTTTTTTTTTTTTTTTTTTTGGTTCTTTTTTTCGGAGCTGGGGACCGAACCCAGGGCCTTGCGCTTCCTAGGTAAGTGCTCTACCACTGAGCTAAATCCCCAGCCCCGAGCCTCTCCTTTCTATACATGGCAACAACTGCTGGTAGTCGTAATTCGTGCAGAGGGCGCTTGATAGCCACCCCCACTCTCACAGGAGATGGACCCCCTAAGAGGCCAGCTCATGCCTTGAGGAGACTGGCAGGGAGAAGGACCAAGGTCCCCATACATCTCAGGGAACACCTTAGAAGGTAAGTGATGCAGGCGCGTTGAGTAAACACATCTTCAAAATACTAAGATGTGCGATCAGAGCAGCACCGACCCCGTTAACCTTCCAAACACTGCCCCTCACCCCTCTAAACTTAAGCTAAGCATGCCCAAAATGTGTCTACCATCCCTTTGTGTGTGTGTGTGTGTGTGTGTGTGTGTGTGTGTGTGTGTGTGTGTGTGTGTGTGTGTGGGTGTGGAGGGGATGAGGGGTCAGCTTGAACTGGCCTTGACCTCACTGAGTAGCAGAGGATTATCTTCATTTCCTTTCACAGGCTGCGATTAGGGGTGTGTACCATGGTGCGTCACCCATCTTTCCTTCCTAAATCATGTGTTTGCTCAGGAATGGGCCCCACCTCTATAACCGTGTTTGGGCCTCCTGAATAAAATCCCCACACTTCCTTTGTTCACGGAGGGCATTCTTTTGGAAGAATCTCTCCACTCTTTCAGGAGTCTCAGCTGCGCAAGTGCTTTGTACTCTCCAACACGTGACCCATGCCATTCTACTACAAAATAATTCTATTACAAAATCAGCCAGCGGAGGACCGTGGCGTCTTGAGGAAAGCCATCTTGACAAGACAAAGTGTAAGAACTAGGAAGGGTTACCTGTCTCGGCACCAAGGCTCCCTGTGGCCACCTCTGGGGTACTCCAGCAGCTGTGTTCATCTTATAGCTCAGAGGAAGGGGAGTCAGGGAGAGGTCACACATTTTTGCACGCTTTCTACTCACAGGGCACACAGGGCAACCAGGGCACGTTTGGGGGGAATCCATCTCTTTCTGTGTGGGTGAATGACTCTTCTCCTCCGCCACCACCTTTACTGTTCCCCAGGCCTGATGATGAGCCAGTAGGGGTGGGGAACATAAGAAAGTAAGAGGCAGTCGGGAAAGATCAGGGGTTAGATACAGAAAGGGCCAGAAGAGTAGACACAGCTTTGGGTAGTTGATTAGGGTTTCTATGGCTATGATAAAACACTATGACAGAAAAGGGAGGGAAAGGGCTTCTTTATCTTATAGTTGTAATCTACTGTCTGGAAATCAAGGCAGGAATCTGGAGGCAGGGACTGATGGCAGACTTGGAGGAACACTGCTAATTGGCTTACTCCTCATGGCTTACTCAGTCTGCCTTCTTATAGCTCCTAGGACAACCATCCCAGGGATGGCAGCATCCCCGGATGAGCTGGTCCCTCCCGCATCAACCATCAGTCAAGAAAATACATCACAGCCTTTTTCACAGGCCGATCTGGTGGAGACATTTTCTCAAGTGAAGTTCCCTTTTGTAAAATGACTCTAGCTTATGTCAAGTTGGCACAGAACTAGTCAGCACAACGGAACCCTAGTCAACTCAAACTTGCCATGGTTAAGCCATAACCTTTTTTTTTTTTTTTTATTATTAACTTGAGTATTTCTTATATACATTTCGAGTGTTATTCCCTTTCCCGGTTTCCGGGCAAACATCCCCCTCCCCCCTCCCCTTCCTTATGGGTGTTCCCCTCCCAACCCTCCCCCCATTGCCGCCCTCCCCCCCACAGTCTAGTTCACTGGGGGTAAGCCATAACCTTTCTTTGCTTGTTCATCTCTAAGATCCCACATTGACATTAATATCACATTATAAACATATATAACTTTAAAAGTCCCACAGTCTTTAAACATTCGAATGCTTTAAAAGTTCAGTCTCTTTAAAAAGCATCCAAAGTCTCTTACAAATCCGAAATTTTCTCTAAAATCCTCAAGGTCTTGTAAAATTCTAAAATCTCTATAAAATTCACAAGTCTAACTGTGGAATACTTTAGAATAAAAAAATAAGTTCTTTCATATTCCAAAAGGGAAGACCCAGGGCATAGTCACGATCAACTTAAAGCAAAAGCAGAGTCCAGCAGTGTGAAGAGCTCAGTGCTTAGCGTCTGGGACTCACTCATGATTAGCTGGACTCCGAAGAGCCTCAGTATAGCGCTTCTCTGCCTTCATCCACATACAGCTTGCCTCCTCAGCTCAGATCAACTCCATTCCACAACTACTGATGTCCTTGGTGATCATCCTCTGGTTCTGGCATCTCCAAAATTCTAGGGTCTCTGCCACTAGGCTGTACCTTCACCAATAGCTTCTCTTGAGCTCTTTTCAGTGAGTCTGACCTTGCCATATGGTGCCAGGTCTCATCTCATGTCCATGGCCCTGTCAATCCTAGGGCTTTGATAGCGACTGAGGATGTACCTGTGGGATGATGTCACAGGTGAGGCAGGTACAAGATAGAATGAGTCCTGTCATTGGACAAGAAGGAAGGATGGGCGGGAGAAAAGTTTGAAGGAAGAGGAGGAGACAGGAACGGAAGAGGAGAGGAAGAAGCTGTGGAGGAGAGAACATGGAAGCTGAGGTTAAGATTCCACACTGTACCTTTACAGGTTGTTATAAATGTTGTTAAGGGATGGATGTGTACAGGGCTTTGTATGTTTAGGTGGGCAGTTATATCTGATCAATTGGATCAAAAAATTTATTTTTTATATTTTTACAACAGATGGCAAACCAGCAAGATGGGCGAGAATCCACTAGTAATCCTAAGAATTGAGAATTCTTTTCTCAGTTTATTAGAAATTTATTTTCTAAGTAAGAGGAGGCCAACGCCATGTTGAGTCACAACAAACACAGAAGCAAACTGTGCGGGCAGGCTGTAGGTCCCCTGCTGTGTGATAAGTAATGGCAACTCAGAGAGTTAGAGATAAAGATGCTTTATAAAGAAAGTCTTTCAGGATACTCATATTCCTTCTAACGTGGGCTACATGGGAATTTTGGGTAGAAATCCTAGTTAGACAAGCTGCTTCTTAATGACAGATATTATTAAAAGGTGATTAAGTTTGCTTTTAAAAAGAGGAGAGTACAGAGATTACCTGAATCATGTGGAGATTTTCGTCCATGGTTCGGAACTTAGGAAAAAATTAGTCACTGACTCTAAGTAGAGTAGTGTGATATTTACAAATTATTAAGGTTAAATAAAAATCTGTGGCTCTGAGTAGAGAACTTAACAGACAGATATATTTTGGGCTAAAGTCCTGATTTGATATGTTGCTTATTGATATTGGAATTGATAGAAGGTGTTTAGTTTGTGTTATGAATTACCCTGCTAAAGGCCATATGGCTCGTTGATGCCGGCTAGTGAGGGTTTGTGGTTATTTTTGATATTTACCAAACAGGAAGCTCAGATTCTCTCAATGTGGACTCCATGGGAATTTTGGGTTACTTTCCTGATAGTACAGAGTACAAAAGCCTATCAGGCTCATTGTTTAGCTTACTTCCTTTTTTAAAAATTATTTACTCTTCATAATGGGGGTGACTTTGAGTTTTATGGTTATATTATTATTGGAAAAGAGTGTAAGATACAAGTTTTTTTGGTTACAGACTAAGGAATACAGTATTTTGGGAGAAAGATTTTGTCTTTGTGTTTTTAAAAAGTATAATTAGGCTCTGGAAACCTCACAGAGTCATACTGATCAGATTAGAGAGAGGTAGACCACCTGAAAAACTAGATTCAGGAGAATCAAACAAAAAGAGATCTCGATTCTAAACTTTGGTCTTGAGAGTTGTATTTTACAGAGTGTGCCTACTTGGATTCCTGGTCTCAAGGACTTCAGCTGGGTCCAGTCAGGACACATCGGCTAAAGCATTTGCTTCATTCTTCCTACCCCCTAGCCCCCAAGAATATTTCAAGGCCCATGTACAACATGAAGAAGTTATGGAGGGAGGTTGGGGATTTAGCTCAGCAGTAGAGCACTTGCCTAGCAAGCACAAGGCCCTGGGTTCGGCCCCCAGCTCCGAGAAAAAGAAAAAAAAGAAAAAAGAAAAAAAAAAGTTATGGAGGAGTCATCGCCCCAATTCCCTGGACTTTTGGGGGACCGAAAGTGGTTATTCTAAAGTTGTTTTTAATGAGAATTTAAGGTTGGTTGTAAATTAACAGGGAGGAATTAGCTAGATTGAGTCATAACCTCATTTGGTAGCTAGGCTGGGATCATATCTTTGCTTTGGTATAGAATTTATTTGTCAAAAAAGTTTAAAAGTACAAGGTTTAGGGCTAGTCCTTCTATTGATGTCATTACAAACTTCTGAGTTGATTACTCATGTGAGTTAAGGGCCAAATAGCAAATTCATGGCTCTGAGTTTGTGAGAATACTTTCAAGATAATATTAAGATAGTTAACAGACAACAGTCCAGATTGCCTTATAAAGATAGATGTTTTTCAAAAACGTCAGAAATCCACAAAATATGAGATTTAAAGTTACTTATCTTTCATTGAGACATATCTGCTCCTAACAGTTCCCCTTTGGTGGATTTAATGAAGAAGTTGAGTGTCTCCACCTCCAAGTGAGGCAATACTTTGTGGCTAGAGAGCCACTGGGCAGAAGCTGTCTGTTTCATCTGCAGACTAATGCTGTCCAGAAAAGGACAAATTATGTAGAATAGTTGACTGATAAGTCCTGCCAAGACAGGGTGATCAACCCTTCAAAAATCTGCATTTCAAGTCTGTCAGTTGATTTTGGGCCAGAAGGCTGAAGACTTGCACTCACATGTTGCTAACAGAGGACTGTGCTAGTGGAGATTTGTCTCTACAACCTCTCAGTTCTGGAAGCCGTGTTAGGCTTCCTATGTGTATAGTTATTTGGTCATTCTCAGATTTCTGACGGGATTGAAGACATTATAGTCTCATAGCCTATCAGGCTGTTTAACTTTGAAAATACATATTTTATTAGATAGTTATCAGATAGTATACAAGCTAGCCAAGATATAATATAGATTTTAAGCCTTTATTAAGCTGGAATGGTTAACTAAATGTTCTGTTTAACTGATAAAGTGTTGGACTGGGTGTTAGATATATTTTATGCTTTTAATTACAAAATGATAATAGTTGTGCTCAGCTTATATTTGAGAGAAAAGTTTTTTTTTTTAAATTAGACAAAAAGGGTGAAATGTGGGATGATGACACACGTGAGGCAGGCACAAGATAGAATGAGGCCTGTCATTGGATGAGAAGGATGGATGGGTGGGAGAAAAATTTGAAGGAAGAGGAGGAGTCGGGAATGGAAAAGGAGAGGAAGGAGAGAAGCCATGGGGGAGAGAACATGGAAGCTGAAGTTAAGACTCCATGCTGTGCCTTTACAGGTTATTATAAATGTTAAGGGATGGATGTGGACAGGGCTTTGTATGTTTAGGTGGGCAATTATATCTGATCAATTGGATCAAAGGTTATTGTGTTGTGTGTTCTTTCATGTGCAGATTTAAGTGTAAGGGAGTATGGGTGGCTAGTCTAGGCTGCCTTGGAATTGGAATGTGTTCTTCTGGCAAGATACCTACCAGAAATCTTGGGGCACTGTGGTGATGGTCCTAGTGGGGGATAAATTTATTTTTTATATTTTTACAGCAACATGTGCTCTTGCCAATGGCTTCTCATGGTGCCAAGCCTCAGCCTCAAAGTCAGTACCTGGGAGACTCATATATATTACCAAGTTTGGCTGCCAGCACAAGATATGGCCTTGGTCCCCCTGGATCATGGCTTCTGTCTGCTGACCTGAGGAAACCTTTTCCAGAAGATTTCACCTCAGTGATACGGGTCTCTTAATCACTACTAATGGGTTAGTTCCAGCTAACTAGCACCAGTCATCAAGTAAAATAAAGTTTTAAGTTGCTGGCCTCTTGTCAACCACAGCCAATTCTTCAGCTCTCGCTGACCCAGAACCTCATGTTCTTAAAGCTCAAACTATCAAACAGCCTTGACAGAGTCTTTAAGTGGCTCTCAAACTTTGCTCTGAAAGTTCTCATGAAACCTGAAAGCCAGGTCTCCATCATGTGCATAGCTCTCAGCATTATCTTTTATTATCTATAGTGCAATGAGCTTTGAGCACTCAATGGCTTCTCTAGCCAAAGTTCCAGAATCCTTTCATAATCCTCTGGAAAACTCACAGTCAGGTGTGTTACAGAAACTCTCCACCTCTGGTACCAACATCTGTCTTCTGGGCTATTGCTGTGATAAAATACCAAAATGCACAAAAGCAATATGGGGAGGAGGGGAGGGTTATTCCATTTTAGTTTATAATCTGCCATCCAGAAAACCCATGGCAGGAACTGAAGGCAGGACCCGGAGGCTAGTCTAAAATGTGATCTTTCTGACTCCACTCTCCGAGTACTGGGACTGTAGTAGTTGTCACTGCCATGCGATTGTCACTTGATGCACACTATGCAGTTGTCACTTATGCAGCACTGGGGCTCAGCCCAGAGCCTTGAGCATTCTAGGGAAGCATTCTTCTAAAGGAGCTAGATCCCCACCTGGGACCTTGACCTTTCTGTACTTACTTTTTTTTTTTCTCATTATAAAATCAAAAACACCACCCAGCTCATAGACGGTGAAAGTGAAGAAACAGACAAGATGTTTATTTCCTTTGCTCTCCATGGAGGCCATGTTGTCTCCCCCGCTCTACACACTTGCAGGTTAAGAACAAATCCTGGACCAGTGAGAAGGCTCAGCTGTAGAAATGAACCAGATCTAATGACTTGAGTTTGAGTTTGAGGGCCCACGGGACGGATGGAGAGAACTGATTTACTTGTACAAGTTGTCCCCTGATCTCAGCTACTCATGGTGGTGCATGGCTGTGATCCTACTCAGAAAGTCCAGACAGGGGGATTGCCACAAGCTCAAGGCCAGCTCAGTCTTCATAACAGGTGCCAGACCAACCTCGGAGCATATAAGTGAGACCCTGTCTCAAGTAATATAAAATAAAATTAAAAGAATGAGTTTAGGGTTACAGATCTATTAGAGGATAGAGAGATGACTCAACTCAGTGGTTAAGAGCACTGATTGCTCTTCCAGAGGTTCCTGAGTTCAAATCCCAGCAACCACATGTGGCTCACATGTGCCATATGTAATGGGATCTGATGTCCTCTTCTGGTGTGCCTGAAGACTGCTACTCCTATACATAAATAAATAAATCTTAAAAATAAAGAGTAGTGTGATGCTCAAGGCCAGGACACCTCAGCCCCCAGTTATTCATTCTTAAACCACCTCCTGTACCCCCTTTCCATCATGATCCCATCTATTTCTTCTCTCAGCCGCCTCCTTCCCCAGGTAGAGTAAGTGGTACCAGCGTTTGGGGTACAGGGATCTAAGTCTATGGGGCTGCTCAGGAGGTGTTAAGCGTCTGGGAAGGAAGAACGGGAATTCTGAGGTACCCTACCAAAGTAGACGTGAGGAGAAAACCAGTGTTGGTTAAGATGAAGGGGTGGCGGGAGCCAGCCTGTAAGCCAGCCTGACTCAGAAGGACGTTCATGGCGTGAAGTGGGTTACTGCTGAGCTCCAAGGTGCTCCCGAGGCCTGAGTTTGCACTACAGTGTAATGGAGAGCTGTGGCAGGTTCAGTTGTTCCCTGGGAACAGCACTCCTTTAACCCAACTCAAAGCGACTTCTGTGTGTGGTGTCTTGGGAGGAGTGGCACCTCCAGACCCTCTATCAACACTGGGGGTGATTGGTGCCCCTTATCCTTGGGGTTGAGGGTTTCTGGACCTCACCTATAGTTGACCGTCCAGCCCAGGGTTAGGGATAGTCTGTTTCTGTTTCCTGGGTTCCCTCCATTGTCACACTGGACCAAAGAACTCCATTTGTCCCACATGCTAGGTCAGTGGTTGGGACCATGGCATTTTTTCTTTTCTTCAGTGTGGTGGAAGAACAGCTTAGGGGAGAAAGAAGGAACTATCACACAGAAACAGGATTTGTCTGGGACTGGAGACTGAGGTGCCGCTCAGCAAGCAGAACATTCCAGCGCTTGCTAAGGAGCTCTCCTGGACTCAAATGCACTTCCTGCTCAGCTTCCTTTGTGCCTGGGACCCATGCCCAGTTCCCCCAGCCCTCCCTTGCCTGGAAGGTTATTATCATTTTCATCAGAAACACCATGTGGAGTGGGCCACCTGCAGGGGTGAGGACAAGTAAGATAAACGTGTTAGTGACCACACGACCGTCATGTGCTCTTTCCTAGGCCTAAGTTCCTTAATGCAGAAACTGAATTCTACACCAGCCTCACGAGATGGCTCTGTTGCGTCTTTTATAGGGAAGTCATGAAGGTACAGCATGATCACATGTCTAAGTTTGCACAGCAGTTAAGAATCGAAGCTGGCTCCAAGCCCAGAAGTTGCCTCAGACCTCTCACCCATATAAAGTGTTTTTCCGAGGACCCATGAAATACACTCTCCTTCCTATGGTCTGGTAGGATTATATTAGTACCTGCTTTGGAGCGAGTTCTCTGAGAAACAATATCCACAGGCCTGGCTCAAACGACAACTACCCAGTGGAGGTTATCTGGGATGTAGAAGGGACTACCTGGGGCCTAGAGCCATGTGGCCACTTCCCCCATTATCTCCCAAGGGTTGTGGTGTCATGAAAGAGAGACTGTAGCCAGGCTCTCGGTAGCCACCTGTGTCTTGCATGAACCCTTTGCAAACTGTGTTACTGCAACACGTTTATTGCTGGAGACTTACTAGTCTCAGTTAAGCACACCAGGCCTCTTGCTTGGCCGCTGCATTCCCTCTGGTTGCCCTGTAAATGCACTGCATATTGACTTCATGACTGCCATCTTGGTTTCCTTTCTAGATGGAGAATCTAAGGGGCGAATGTTGGTTGATTCTTCTCCACAGACTGCTGGTGCTGGATATCACAGAAGACATCGCTGTAGACCTCCCACTCCGATCTTACAGTCACTCCGGACAGTCTAACTGAAGCCCGGGTCACTACAGTGCCACGTGAGTGTAGTGTGAGCTCTGTCACCGAGGCTCACACTCTAGAGCTTTGGGGGAGCTTCATGAAGGCGGATGACAGAGGATTAGATTTGCTAAGGTGCAGAGGTCAGCCATCAGATGGGGTTGTCTTTCTCTGTTCTGTGATAATGCACGCAGAGGGAAACCGATGTTAGTGGGCGGCTCGGTGCCAGGAGGTCACCAGGCTGCTCTGTCTTCCTGCTTTACTGCACCGTTCTGTAGGAGTTGTATGAGGCCATGGCCTGGTCATGATCACACAGGAATTCTAGATAGTGGAAAGGCTGATGACAGGTTTGATGGGCACATGACATAGACCTTGGGGCTATACGCCCTCTCATGGCTAGTACTTTGTTATCTGGCCATTTCTGGTTACAAAACTTCTAAAGCCAGGGGTGGTGGTACTTTTTTTGTTTGTTTGTTTGTTTGTTTGTTTTTGAGACAGGGTTTCTTTGTAACTCTGGCTGTCCTGGGATTAGCTCTATAGACCAGGCTGGCCTGGACCTCATAGATACCTGCCTGCCTCTGTTTTCTGAATGTCGGGATTAAAAGCAGGCACCACCACTGCCCAGAAAGTGTTGGTGTTCACTTTTAGTCTTAGCTCTTGGGAGGCAGAAGCAGGTGGCTCTGTTATGAGTTTGAGGCTAACCTGGGCTGCATACCGAGGTGTTATAGTGAAACCTTGCCTCAAGAAATAAAAAATCAGAGTCCAGAAAATGTAGTCTGCAGCAAGAAAATAATAAATAATATAAAATTTAAAAGAAAGAAATTTAATGTGGACAGAAGGGCTAGGGGCCTTATTTCCACTACCCTGTTACAAGGACTTAAATGAATAATGGAAAATGGGAGGAGAAAACTGATTTCCACAGACACACAAACTCCCTGTCCCCAATCATGAGAGATCTCCCCCTCTGATATTTAAACAAAAAAGAAGAAATAGCAGAGGAAGGGAAGGTACAAAATGTATTTGGAGCAGATGACTACCCATGGCTGGGGCACAAGGGATATGTAGGGGGTTGTGACCCACCTATGGGTGGCAGGAGAGTGGCACCACCA
This sequence comes from Rattus norvegicus, assembly GCF_021556685.1. Lineage (NCBI taxonomy): Eukaryota > Metazoa > Chordata > Mammalia > Rodentia > Muridae > Rattus > Rattus norvegicus. Next base: position 29,302,785 of record NC_141538.1, on the reverse strand, counting down.
TTTTTTTCTGAAAAGAAAACACAATTAAATATTCTCTTATCCATTTCTAAAGGTCAGAGTTGTCAGACATGAGAACGCTTTTAAGTAAGTCCTTGGTAACTTCTAAAACTAATCTTTGTGACCTTGACATCTCTCTCTGTCCAAATCTGAGACCAAAGAGGCCTCATCTCTGTAATAAACTACCCAGTCTTCCAATAGATATTTAGCAAACAATATACACCCAGTACTCATATGCTTGCTAGTCCAAATAGTCACATTTCTGATCGACCACAAAAGATGTGCGAGCCCTCGATTCTTCTCAGGAAATTTAGTCGTGAACCAATAGTAACTGAGATGCTATCGGCTACTATTTTCAATGGCGATTTTTAATTCCCGCTGATTAACTGCTGGATGGTTCTGTATATAACTATATTAATCATGTCTCCTAGTAAAACTCTGCATGGCTTGGGTTTCATGGAAAGCCCAAGGAAGGGATGACCACACAAAGAGCATTCTGACATCTTCCAGTGAAAAATTATTAGGGTGTTACTCATGTTTCTTTCATCGTACAAAATAGTTTTTTATGAGTGTTTAAGAATGAACAAGGTATATATTAAAATGCCATGTTGCTCTGTCCTGGGCATTGAACATTTCAGTAAACGGTTATTAAGGCAGTGACATGGTTGGATGTTATGTGCCAAGCTCTGCAAACACACAGAGGAGAGAGTCTTAAATGTCAAAGAGCTCTTTCTGGGCTCGGTGATGTGGGAGGCGGCAGGTGGGGTGGACAGGGAGCCACAGGTACTGAGGACATCTGTGTCAGGTGTTGTGAGAGCCTGGCAGGGGAATGTTGACACAGGCCTTCTGAAGGGCTAAGTCTGGAAGGTTGAGTAAACAATATGAGGGAAGAATAAAAGAATGTTCTGGGCAACAGGAACAACTTAGCAGTCGCATAGGGGTGAGGGGGTGGGGTGCGAGGTTAGATGCTCTAAGTGTCTTGGCATGGTTCTGGTTTGATGGGAGGATGGGAGAGAAAGCTGGAGAGGCGGGCTAGTGTTTGCCACACTGGGCCCTGTGGACATTTGAAGACGTTTGAACTCAGCGCTGTGTCAAGATGCCTGGTGTGGCGGTGTTGCTCATTTAGACAGATCCCGAGATGGGGAGCAGGTGGGGAAAGGACAGCGGTGAGAGTTTGACCGTGTTCACCCACCGGCTGGTCGGGAAAGAGCAGTGGAATAATACAGTTTTAGGAGTTGCCTGTGTGCAGAGGCCCTGTGGTTAAAGACAGGAAGGAATTTGTGCTATCCTGGTGAATGCTGAGAGGCATACTGGCTGGGTCCTCAGAGACTTCCACTCAATTAAAACTGAAGGGGTGCTTGGGAGAGATGGCCCAGCATGGTACCTCACAACCACCTGTACCTACATTTCCTAGGGGTCCCAACATCCTCTTCTGGCCTCTGCAGGTACCATACACATGTGGGTCAGGGACAAACATGCAGGCAAAGTGCACGCGCGCGCGCACACACACACACACACACACACACACACACACACACACACACACCCCTTACAAAACAAAACAAGATTGAGAAGGGCTAGAGAGACAGGGGTTGAGAAAGGAAAATATCATCAAAGCCCCATAACTTTACCTTCGTAAAGGTAGTGAAGTGTGACTGATCTTAGAGAATCCCTGTGGTCTCTGTGTGTCACCTTCTGCCCGAGTGTCCCTATTCCCTGAGTGTCCTTATTCAGCTCAAGCCTTATGCTGAAAATATATAATTAAAGTATCTTTAATAAACCCCAACTTTGCTCCATACTGACTAGTTCTAATATTCGTGTGTGTGTGTGTGTGTGTGTGTGTGTGTGTGTGTGTGTAGAAGCTGAGAATTCCCAAGTTGAGGTTTCAGAAATATGGGAATTCCCCAACCTTGTCAAACCGGGTTTTGGAATGTTTACTATGGGCCTGGAGCCTATGATACCTCTTTCCTTAGCCCTGTCCATAAACCCAGGAGGATTGCTTTGTTTGCTCGCAGCTAGCCTGGCTGGAGAAGGAATTTAAGTCTGTGTGTCATTATCTGTCTCGTTTTATTGTGAGGGTTAAAGAACTAGAATGGACAGTTCAAGATCAAGTTGCAAAAGAGGACGAGGGGTCTGAGGATCAGTCCTGTGCAGCCTATGTACACCTTGGCTGCCTCTACTGATGTGGGTGACTTATGAAATGGACTTGCTCATCCTGGTGAATCATGTCCCTCAGAGCAGCTTGGATGAGTCAATAGAAAAAGCAGACCTGACCAGGGCCCTAGCTCCTCCTTGAGTCGCACATCGAGACATCTGGGCTAAATCTGACAGGTGATCTGATAATGTCTGTGTCTTAGTCAGAGTTTTACTGTTGTGAACAGACACCATGGCCGAGGCCAGTCTTATAAGGACAACATTTAATTGGGGCTGGCTTACAGGTTCAGAGGTTCAGTCCATTACCATCAAGGCAGGAGCATGGCAGCCTCTAGGCAGGCATGGTGCAGGAGGAGCTGAGCTTCAACAGCTTCATCTGAAGGCTGCTGGTGGAAGACTGACTTCCAGGCAGCTAGGAGTAAGGTCTTAAAGCCCACACCCACAGTGACACACTTACTCCAACAAGGCCACATCCACTCCAACAAGGCTACACCTCCAAATAGTGCCACTCCCTGGGGCAAGCATGTACAAACCATCGAGTCTGGAGACAGCTTGGTGCTTGATTTATTCTTACTGTGGAGGCCGGAGGCTTCTTGCCTCTCCCGATTCTTTTTGTCCCCTGCTCTCCTGGAGGGGAGGCCTATTATGAGCCCAAACTGACAGAGGAAGAGGCTTGTCCCTCCCTGGTTTGGGGAATTCTTAACATTTATGGACTGAAAACCTAAGGAAGTGCAGTTGGCTGATATGCGCGACCCAGCCAAATGCATTTGTGTTCTAACATCTGAGACCTGGGGAGGTGGCCCTATTTGAAAAGGTGACATGGCAGCTATGTAAGAATCTCTGTTTGAGACCAACCAGCCTTGAGGGTGGTGGGAGTCCTTGTGCAAGAAAGGACATGGGGAGAGCTCTGATACACATGTATACCAACAAACAAAACACCCTAGCATTGAAATTCAGACAAGAATTTTAGCAAGTGTGAGCCTGCTCCGTCTACCAAGGCCCAATCCACCAGAAGCAGAAGAAGCAAGGGAGTGCAGTCCCCCCACACCTGGACTTTACTCCAGCGGTACTAATTATCAACGTCTGTCTTTCCTGCCTGCCATTGTCTGTCGCCTCAGAGATCACACTGAGCATTCCTTTCTGGGGGGTGGGGGCTGACCCTATGCCCTTCCTGCTGAGCTGTCTTTCGGTGGCCACTGCCACTGGAATGGACATGCTCCACAAGGCTTCTGGGTATCCTCTAGGTGCACACTTGCCTTGGACTGGATTAGGCAGGGCAGTTCCAGAAGGGATTGGGGGCACGGGCAACACATCATTATGGTTTAAAAATAGTTTTTAGAGTTTTATTATTTGCAATTGTATGTATGCACACATGTGTACTGGGTCCTGGCAGAGGACAGAGGTGTTGGACTCCCCCTGGTGCTGGAGTTACGGTGGCTGTGAGCATCCTGCCAAGTGCTGGGCAGTGAGTCTGGGTTTTCTGTAGGGGCAGCAAGAGTACTTCTTAACTGCTGCGCCATTTTGCCAGTCTTCACCTCTGTGTGCTAACAGCACTTTAGATCTTTAACATGTTTCCTAGTTAAAGGAGGCTATCAGAGACCCCACCATCAAACCCATAGGTTTTGGGAAATCATCGAGGATTCTTGGGTAGGGTCTTTGGGGGTGTTGCTGGGCAATCCTATAAAAAGGACCCGATATGGTTCTCTTTCCTTTTTAAATTGTCAGTTAGATGCCGACTTTGACTTCTTTTACAAAGCTTCCAGGTGCTCTTGTGCAGGAGTCTGAGGTCACAAACAGCTGGTTACACAGTTACTCCGTTGTTCTACAGAGCCCCAGATCATGGTCCAGCCTCCTGTAGGATTATACTTTGTTTTACTAACCCAAACCTGGGTTAATCATTATGTTGACAACCTTTCCTCAGTAACTTTGCCTCTCAGTATTCCCTGCATGGTTGTAATAGAGGAGACCTGATGGCCAATTCAAAACCTAAGCTGACCAATGAACAATGTCTCTCCCACTGAATCAGTGGCCTTGCATCTTGTGATAAACAAAACCTGTTAAGGATTCTTTAGATGGTTTGCTTTCCTGTTCTCTTCCTCCAATAGAGGCAAAACCGCCCACACACGCTCAGTAGTAACTGTAATAGCCTCGCTTGTATGTTACGGATGTTACCTCACTCGGATGGCACACATCAAGGATGAATACTGTCATCACAAGGCTAGCCCATGCTCCGGACACTGTAGGCTCGACACTGACCCTCCTAAAGTTCTCTAACTTCTTCCACTCCTACACTGACCTTCTTGCTAACTTAGAAATGAGAGTGGTGTATGCCCAGAACCCTGGAAAACAGGTGTGTCTTACTTACTGTTCTGTTAACTGTGAAGAGACAACCATGATAAAGGCAACTTGCTTACAGTTTCAGAGAAGGATTCTATGACCATCATGGCAGGCAACGTGAGCAGCAGGCAGGCATGTAGCTGAGAGCTTGTGTCTTCACCCAAAGATCGAGGCAGAGAGGGGGAGGGGAGTGTGAGGATGACCAAGAGAGAGCGGCAAGAGAAAGGGGGCCGAGAATGCAAGAGAGCATATGACCAAAATGGCGGGGTTATTTACAAAGGAGAACCAAGAGGATGGGAAGCCCATGAGCTGGAGAAGAAGTTTAGGGTAGAGGACAGGGTGAGAAGAGCTGGGAAGATCCTCGGGTACTGAGTGAGCCTGGAAGCCAGTGTGCACCTCCTTATGATGATAGGCACCATAGTTGGCCATTTGTCCCGAGCTGCTAATGACAATTCTTCCTGACAAGTAGAATTGCTGGAGGGGTAAGGATGGTGGAAAAGTCACACTTGCAGTCAACATTATCTCAGACACATGAAGAGCTATATCCAATGGCTAAAGCCTGCTGCCCATGCGTAGTTGAAAAGTAGCTTGCAGACCTGGGTGCAGTGTCGTCTGCTGATATCCTGGTGTTCAGGAGACTGAGGCAGAAGGATCAGAATTTGCGATCAATCTGGGCTACATAGGGAAGATATGAAACCACGGAAGTGCTTCCTGGAGCTCACGCTCCAACTCTAATCTTAGTGACTGGCCTCTGTATTCACAGCTGTCGAACCAACAAGTGCTCTCTTATGGGTTAAGGCAGAGGCGGTGCAGTGAAGCACCCTATCAAGTCAGTGGGCATGTGCTACATTGTTTCTATAGATGGCTGCAGAAATAAATGTGCCTGTTTTGTGGCAGCACAGAGCCTGCAGCCTTGAGTCTCCTGGGAGCTGTTGGGCAAGCGTCACAGAAGAGTTCCATTGAGATTCTGCAGAAGCAGTGGGAAAGTGCAGTTCTGGAGAGAGGTTTTGGAGGCAAGCTTCCTAGGCTAGAGGTGGGAACTGTAATACAGAGAAGCTTTCTGGAGCAATCAGTGCTGTGAATCTGAGGGATTCACTTCTCGTCCTAGAGCCGCATGCGGGCTCCCAGGGCTGTTGATCAGCTGGGAGAACAAGCATGGTCCAGGCCTTTGCTTGGGTGCTATCGTGTCCAGATCTGTTTCATGGGAGTGGCTCAGAGACTCAGAGACCTGCCCACTCTTTTCTTGCAGGGAGGTCCCAGGAGCCTCAGACCAAGTCCAGCTCAGCCCAATCGAGGCTGGTTCAAGCCTTGCAATCCCCGAAGCAAAGAAACTGTAGCTCTTTCCTCTTCCTTCCTACCTTCCTCACCTTCCTCTTCCTCCTCCCTCTCCCTCCCTTTCCCTCTCTTTCCTCTCCCTCTCCTTCTCTCCTTTCTTTCCACAATCTTACTACGTAGTTCAAGTTACCCTGAAACTTATGGCCCATCTGAGTGCTGGCACATAGGTGTGTGCTAACACACCCAACTTAGAAGCTATAATTCTTGCCCCAAGCAGGTGAGTTTTGGAGGTTATCTTAGTTTTCTGTGATAAAATAACTATCCTGAGAAAGTTGGGGGTGGGGGTTTCTTTTAGCTCACAGTTCCAGATTGTCCATTGTAGTGGGGAAATCAAGTTGGCAAAAACTTAAAACAGCTAGTCACATTATGTCCATAGAGAAGATGGAAAAAAAAAAAAGAATGTAAGCATGCTAGCACTGAGTTCACTTTCTCCACTATCCAGTTCAGGATGCCCTGTCCAGGGAATGGTGACACCCACAGTGGGCAAACTTCCCCACAGCAGTTAAAATCATGAAGATAATCCCTGGTTCATTGCCCACAGGCCGTGAAGAAACACCATGACCATGGCAACTATTTTTTTTTAATTCATGAAACTCTTACAAAGGAAAACATTTCGTTGGACCTGGCTTACAGTTCAGAGGTTCAGTCTGTTATCGTTATGGCGGGAAGCATGGTGGTGTGCAGGCAGACGTAGTGCTGGAGAGGGAGCTGAGAGTCTACATCTGGATCTGCAAGCAGCAAAAAGTGACTGAGGATCTGAAACCTCAAAGCCCATCCCCAGTGACTACTTCCTGCAACAAGGCCACAGCTACTCCAACAAGGCCACTTCTTATGGGTTTGTGGGTGCCATTTTCTTTCAAACCACCATAACGGGCTGACCTGATCTAGACAATCCCTCGCTGAGACTCTCTTCCTGGGTAAGTCTGGAGTATGACAAGATGACAACTTAAACTGACACAGAGGTCAAGGAACCCGGGATGAAATCCCAGTTCCTTTAGTTTTTGACGTTGGATAAGACACTTAGCTTCCTTAAGTCTAGTTTCCTCATCTGTAAAGTGGGGATGAACAGGGTACCTATCTCAGGGCTGCTACCAGAATTAATTCTGCTCAAGAGAGAACTGCTTACAGGTGTCGATTCCTCATAACCACTCTGTGGGAGACTGAGGGAGATGACCAGAAGGCTTTGCGTCTGATCTAAGCACCTGAGGAGTTTGTCAGACTTTCCTGTCTGCTGCCTGAATCATCCAGGGCATGTGACCTGCAGATTGACATGGGTGGGGCCTAGACTCTACATCTCAGAGGATGCCCCAGGTGGCTTACTGTCACAAGGCTCCAAGCATCCCCCTTTCCTCCCCTTCCTCAATTCTGTGGACATCTCCATCTTCCTGCAGTGCTTTTCCTACCTGAATGTCTCCACACCAAGCTTGTCACTCTGCTGCCAGGCCACCTTCTGGAGTGCCGAGGAGCCTGCCGGGGTGAAGGACACACAGGAGAAGCTGCTTCTGCAGAAGGGGAGGGGGTCATCATACTCCCAGGAGGGGTGACCTTTTATTTAGAGAAACATCCAAAAGACTGCTTGGGGCCTGGAAGGTGAGTCACCCAGGGCTTGTCTTTAAGAAGGCCATAGGTGGTCTGATGTTTAGTAAGAAAGGTGACAGTGGTAAGCACGGCCTCTGTGTGGTTAATGGCAGCTGGTGGCTTTTTGCTGTGCCTCATTTTGCTACTGAGAAAGAACTTAGATGGTGCCAGACCTTCTTGGTCATCCCTTTGACTTGTCAGTGAGATGCACAGGGAGGAGGAGGAGGCCACCCTTTTCTGGCTCTTCTGTCTGTCCCGGTCCCTTCTCAATTCCAATGGAAGCAGGGTAGACAGTCCCTTGACTTTCAGAAATAATCGTTGCATGGACATGTGGTAGATCTCTTTCGAAAGAGCTTTCTGCCGTTTCCACCGTATGACCAGACGTCTGAGGAAAAAGAAACAGATGGATGGGCGTTGAAGAATGGGACTGATGTCTGTGTCGAGAGACTCCCAGCAATGCCAGAGTCAGGATCCCAGATGGGATTTGGTGTTGACTGCGGTGGCCTCCATGCCGTGTTCTGCCAGCTATGGTGAGCAAGAAGCACAGGCTGGCTTTTCGTGGCTCTTGTGAGGAATTAGAAAGTTGAGGCTTACTGAATTAGCCCAGACCCAAAAAGGAAGTGTCCACAGAGTCCTGAGATGCAGTGGGAGGTTTGGTGACCAGGGGTGGGAGTGACTGCTCTCTCACTGAGAGTCTGAGTAGGTTCAGAGATGGCTAACGTTCTAGCTGACAAACGGAAACCAGCAGATGGTAATGACTGCACATCAGCTACTCCACGGAGAACACTGGGGCTCCTGGGAAGCTTTATCTCCTTCCTTTTGTACAAAAGAGAGGATCGGTGTGACCTGGCTGGCCTACCAGCAGAGTCCAGATGTGTGCTCGCAGCTGTTCTATCCTGGGGTTGTAAGGAAGAATCCGGACCCTGTGTCTAACAAGCAACTGACTAAACAGAGGAAGCTGACTTCCCCAGCAGGGCCTGGGACTCACCTTTGACCCACGAGACAGGAAGAGCTTCACATCTGAGGAGTGGGGCTGATCTGCAACAGACTGTTTCGACGGAGGCTCCATGGAACCAGAAACACTGGTAACCTCTTAGCTTCCTTTACTCACAGACCTCTTCCAGAAGATAAGGAAAGCGACTTTTAATGAACGCATACACACACAAGCCGGGCAGCTTCAGTATGTCAGAAAGGGCACGGAATTCACAGGGAGGGTCCCCCAGATCTGGCTATGCAGCGCAGTAAATGTGGTTCTCAATCACATTGCTAGCTTGATTTCCGACCTTCCCATACATATGTGTGCTGATGCAGTTACATGCCATGAAGTAGTTGTGAAACCTTTCCTTGGGAGGTCACAGCTGGACTGTGGGTGACAGTCCAGTGGCTTCCAGCACCACCCAAGCCTGTCTCCTCTCCTACACTCTCTTAGTCCAGGGACATCCTTGTTTTCTCCCATGCTTCTTGTTCTTTTTTCGGAGCTGGGGACTGAACCCAGGGCCTTGCGCTTGCTAGACAAGTGCTCTACCACTGAGCTAAATCCCGAACCCCATGCTTCTTGTTCTTGACCCCAAGTCCTGTGAGAGGACCTGTCCTGGTGGTAGCTCACAAGGTAGCTACCCAGATGTGAGGTGGCTTCTATGCATACGGTGGGATAGTGTTTCTAAATTTAGGTCCTGTAGGTGATGACACACTAAGCCTCAGTTCCCTGGCCAGCCTCCGATTTGTCTGCTAAGGTGAGGAAACCGGTTCTCCTGGCTGTGGCCAGCCTCCCACAGTTTCTTTTCTTCTGGGCCTCCTCAGTGCTTGAGCACTTGCAGGCTTCAGGGTGTGGGGCCGGTGGAGCGAGAAGGGACAAGGAGAGGATGAGGGCCAGGTAAAGAGGAGGCCTGGTCAGACTTAATCCTTACACAGCACTAGGTCCCAGCTGTGAAACATTCTGTCCACTGGGAAATCTACTGTAGGTGGGTCTTGGCAATGAAACGTGGAGATTAATTAATCTATCTGATGGGGTCCTTGCTCATCCAGGCTTTCTTTAGACCTCACCCATGTCATCCCTCTGGCCTCTGGGCTCCATTATATTATTATTTTAAAAGACAGGGTTCCACAGAGCAGTTCAGGCTGACCTGAAACTAGCAATCTTCCTGCGTTCGGTTCTTGAGTACTGGTATTCCAGGCACGAGCCACTATGCCTAGCTTAGCTGTAATTTAAAGAAAGTGTGTGTGTGTATATACACGTGTCTGGTTGTCTGTATGTGTACTATGTGTGTGCAGGTCCCTGCAGAGGCCAGAAGAGAGTGTTGGAACCCCTGGAACAGGAGCTACAAGAGGTTTGATGTTCTCCATGGTGGGTTCTGGGAACAGAACCCCGGTATTCTGTAAGAGCACCATGTGTTCTGAGCTGCCAGGTGATCTCTCTACCTAACGGAACTCTTCAGGGTCCTTAAGGTTCCCACTAACCTGTCTCCGTGTCCATGACTACAAATCGCATTTATCTGCCTCCTCGATCCTGCCTGCTCCTTCCTCAGGAAACCCTGGATGCCTCCTTTTGGGCCAGGCCTCCTTGACAGTTTGCAGTTCTCTTGAGTCATTTCTCTCACTTTTAATTACATGTGTGTGGCTGCAGTAATTTTGCTTTGAGGTGCCAGTCCTCAGCTCTCCATCTATGTCTTTGAGTAGCAGTGTCCAAATGGACTGTGAAATAGATTGCATGACCTAGGCTGGGCCAGTCGGTGCGATCCCTGCCCGGTGGTTTCAGAGATTGGTTCGGGAGCGAGCAGGTGATGCACACGCTCATTCAAGGTTAAGAGCACCTGACTGCCGGGCTTTGGGTCAGTGACTCCTTTACTTCCGCCAGCCTAAGCTGGTGACGATGTAAGCTTGTTTGGGTTACCATGAGTAGCACGAGATGCGGAACCAGACGATAGCTCCCAGGGGCATAATTTAAGCTCTGAATCAAGCTGTACCTGAAGCTAAGTCCATCCTATCTGTCTTAGTCACTGCTCTACTCTACAGCGCCGCTCCTGTGAAGGGACACCAGGGTCAAGGCAAGGCATGAAACAAAACAAGCAGACATTTAAGTGGGGCTTGCTTACAGTTTCCGAGGCTTCATTTGGGGTCATCACTGCGGGGAGCACACTGCACACGTGGCGCTGGAACCAGAGATGACAGCTAGCTACATCCCGATCTGAAGGCTCAAACCCCACCCCCGGTGACACACCTCCTCCAACAAGACCACCCCTCCTCATCCTTCTAATCTTATCAAAGAGTTTGTGGCGGTTGAGTAGGTTTGGCTCCCGTAGACTCATGAGTTTGGATGCGCGGCCCGGTAGTGAGCTCCACTATTAGGAGGTGTGGCCCTGTCGGAGGAAGTGCGTCACTGTGGGGGATGGGCTTTGAGGGCTCCTGTGCTCAGGCTTTGTCCAGTGTGGAATCCAGTCTTCTCCTGGCTGCCTTTGGATCAAGATGTAGAACTCTTGGGTCCCCCAGCACCATGTCTGCCTGCATGCTGCCATGTAATAGACTGAATCTCTGAGTCTGCAAGCCAGCCCTAATTAAATGTTTTCCTTTAAAGGAGGTGTCCTTTTAGCTCAGTGGTAGAGCGCTTACCTAGGAAGCGCAAGGCCCTGGGTTCGGTCTCCAGCTCCGAAAAAAAAAAAAAAAATGTTAAAGGAGGTGTCTTGGTCACAGTGTCTCTCCACAGCAATGAAACCCAAGCTGAGGCAGAGCTCCACTCCCCGGAGGCTAAGCATTCAAACACATGAGCCCATGGGGCCATTCCTATTCAACTACCATCTCGGCACATGACAGTTACAGCCGACTGTTAAGTAGGGAAGGGTTTGGGACTGCAATCGAATCTCAGCATAGCCTTGGCCTATGTTGTCTTCCCTTTTACTACAAGTGCAGGGGCTGTATTTGTGCCTAGGACCCGGCTCGGTGTCTAGAAAAGGAATGCTTAACAAATGAGTGAGGAAATGAAGAGAGGTCTCAGAGTGCCACCTTTCCTCCCTCGGACCTAGAAACGAGATAGCCGGTGATGGCTGTTTGTGGGTGACAATCATGGGATAGGGTCCCATGGGAACCTTCTTTAGAGTAAGGAGCTTTAGCTACTAGAAAGAGCTATCACACACACACACACACTCACACACACTCACACACACACTCACATACACACACTCCCACACACATGCACACTCACATATACACACTCACACACACATACACACACACACTCTCACACACTCACATACACACACTCACACACACACTCACACACACCACACACACACTCATACGCCACACACACACCACACACACACACTCACATACACACACTCACACACACATACACACACTCACACACACGTACACACACTCACATACACACACTCACACACACACTCACACACACACTCACATACACACTCACACACACACCACACACACCACAAACACTCACTCTCACACACACACACTCACATACACACACTCATACACACCACACACACTCACTCTCACATAATACACTCACATACACACATTCACACACACATACAGTCACACACACACTACACACACTACACACACACACACACACACACACACACACAAGCTCTTGGTGGCTCATGAAATTCTCTTAGCAAAATTTGTTGCCTTATGGTTCCCTTAATATCTCTCTCTCTGTCTCTCTCTCTTTGTCTGTCTCTTTCATTTACTTAGAGAACAACTGGAAAAAATACATACAAAGCTATCAAAATTACCTTTAAAAGGTTGGGATAGGAAGCGGGGGTGGGGAGGGCAAACACGGAACTGGGAACTATTGGGCCCTGCTGATATATTACCTTTTCAAAAGTTAAATAAGGGACTGGCAGAAGTGGCTCAGAAGGCGAGGGTACTTGTCGCTAAACCTGATGACCTGAGTTTGACCCCTAGAACTCACACTGTGAAGAAAAGAAAGTTGTCATCCGATCTCCACAGGCGTGCTGGGGCATGTCTTCATGAACACATGTGCAGAGACACAGACACAGATACACACACTCACTAAAACAAATATTTTAGAAGGAGGAAGAAAATAGTCGTAAGATGTAAACCTACCACCAGCCATTATCAGCTCTCCGCAGCCGTGGGAGGGTTTCCCTTTGGGGTGGGTGATTGGGGTTAGCTCTGGTGGGTGGTTCTGAGTAGCCTTCCATCAGCTTGGCACTCAACTAGAGTTATCTGAAAGGAGGGAACCCCAGTTGAGGAAAATGTCTCAATAAGATCTCGGTGTAAGGCATTTTCTTAATCAGAGGTTGATTGGGAAGGCCAGCCCATTGTGAGGGATGCCGCCCCCTTGATGTGGTGGTCCTGGGTTCTATAAGAGAGCAGGGGGAGCAAGCCAGTAAGCAGCACCCCTCCATGGGCTCTGCATGAGCTTCTGTCTCCAGGGTCCTGCCCTCTGTGAGTTCCTGTCTTGACTTCCTACAATGATCAATGGTGATGTGAACGTGTAAGCCAAATAAACCCTTTCCTCCCCAACTTGCTTTTCGGTCATTGTGTTTTGTCACAACAATGGAAACCCTAACTAAGAAAGGTTGTGTGTCCTTGCAAGGCTGGCGGGGCTTCCTGTGTTGATCGAGGAAAGAGAGGTAGAAAGGGGTGCAGAGGCTAAGGGATTATCTAGAGGGATCTGTTTTGGGTAAGGAAGGTCACAAGCAAAAGGGAATGGAATTAGGCAGGCCTAAGAGAAGGGATAGCAGTAAAGACACTCTGGTCCTGACTGGCCTTCATTTCCAAGACTGTTTATCTTACAGCATCATATATCAACTGTGTCTAGAATGTGCCCCGGTAGCCTTCTGAACCTGTGCATGCCTCGATAAAATGGAGAGGCTGGAATAATAGCCTGGGCTAGTGTGACTTCCAGGTCCGGTGTTCTTTCCAGGTACTAATCTTCTCTCCACGGTTCCTCTGTGAAGTTCCAGTCCCATTCAGAAAAGTCGTGAAATGTCACCAGCCATCTAGTAAGTACCTTGGGACGCGTGGAGTGGAAGCACCAAGAGCTGGAGTCAAAGCATCTCTCAAGGGCATTCACGGTTCCTCCCTGAATCTAGACATCTATGGAGAAAGCAGTGAGCTAGCCTGGTGTAGCCTCCCCTCCCCTCACACAGTGCCTTCCTCTTGGCACTTTCTCATGGGCTGGAGGCTCTGACAGGTCTGAGAACCTGGACTGCAGACTGTCTGGGGAGAGACTGCTGGCCTTCACCTTAGAGATTCTCACTGTGAAGGGGGGGACCCCCTCTGAGGAGCACAGTTGTTAGTCACAGGGCGGCAGATTGAGATTAGCCATGTGTAGAGATGCAGGTGTGGGGTGGTTTTGGGGCAGGCGGCTGTTCTGTGGGGCTGGAGGGTGCTTTTGGGATCCTGGGTCCAGGATCTTGTCAGGGTTTAGAAAGCAAGGGCCTTGACTTTAGGGTTTGATGCCATGGCAACTGGCTGGAAGCACAGGTACTGAAAGGGACTTAGCTCCTGGCCTCCAGCCCTCCTGTAGGGCAAGAGCAGGAGAAAGAGGCCTTTCAATCCCTCAAGACCTCTACCCAGTGTTTGTGCTTATTTCTGTGAAATCCAGGATAGACACCAGGTGAGCCGTACTTGTCATTTGGGGCAGTAATTTCTGCTTTTCTTTGCATTGCATTCTCAGGCACAAAAATGTGAGAGCATCAGATGATAAGTTATGGTTTTCTGCAGTAATTATAAAACCTTAAAAACAAAACCACACCGCCGCACCCTTGGAATGCGTGTGCTGAACACTCACGTCCAAAGGTCACGAAGACAAGGTTTCCTGGCCTCAGAGGCCCGTCAGCACAACTCTGCCAGGGCCAGTATCTCAGTCTCCATTCACTTCTTGTAATTGAGGAGTTACCTTAATGTTCCCTCTAGGTCTCCCTAGAGTCCCTGAAGTACTGCAGGGAGCAGATTGGTCAGGTAACTTGTCCCATTTTTTTTCCATGGTGGCTACAGGGACATCTGGGCAGAAAGCATCATCAAAGTCCTTCACAAGGCTTGGGAGAAGGTGATGCTTATTCTTTGTAAACAGTGTGGATTAGAATAGGACATTTCGCCCAGAGGAAAAATAACAGCCCCTTGTAAGAGCAGCAGGTGGGATCTGATGGGAAACAACAACCAAAACAAAAACAAAAACAAAATGGGCGTTTTAGAACTGTAAGCACTTTCCCCAAGAGAGCAAAGCCTGAGGAAGATGTGGTCCTTGGTGCAGGTCTGCCCCCTACAGGCCAGATTCTCAATTCACTGGTTAAGTCTGCAGGGCTCGGAACCATAGGTTCCTGCCCCTGATGGCGCCCGTGGCTGCTCTTTTTCACTGTGACACGTTGTCCCCAGGTAAAGTCCCTCCAGGGCCTCCCTCTTTTGACCGCTCCCTCATCTAGGAACATAACCTGGTGACTCAGCCGCACGCCCGCTGTGTAAGAATAATTTTAGACTATGAAAGAGGAAGTTTTAAGAGACATGCTTTCCTTTTCCTGTCTGGGAGTAGTGTGTATTTCTAGCTCCCACTTTCACATGTAGCAAGGCGGTTTCCATTCTGGCCCCATTAGAGTCAGAGATGATCTGTCCAGATTTGACCTCCTAGGTTTAACACAGTGCGATGCTTCAAGTCTGCCTGCGGATTCTAATGTCTGGTTATGACGGAGTCAAAGACACCGGACCTAAAAGACCAGTTATGATCCATCTTTTGGAAATGACCTGTGCTACTCAGCCCTGCCCGTCTGATCACTAGTGCCCCGGGGCTCTCTTGCTGCACACCTGGTACAGAATGATAAGCATTTAAACACGTTCATTTGTGCTTTAAGTGCTCCCTTCAAATGGGCCATGTTGGGCCTCCTGCTATCAGATGACGCTTGGTGGGCCCAAAATCTTGGTGTGGTGGTTTGAATATGCTTGGCCCGGGGAGTGGCACTATTAGGAGGCGTGGCTTTCTTGGAGTAGGTGTGGCCTTGCTAGAGGAAGTGCATCACTGTAGGGGTGGACAATGAGACCCTCCTCCTAACTGGGAGTGAGTTTTCTCCCAGTGGCCTTCAGATGAAGATGTAGAACTCTCAGCTCCTCCTGCACCTTGACTACCTGGATGCTGCCATGTTCCCTGCTTCATGATAATGGACTGAACTTCTAAACCTGTAAGTCAGCCTGGTTAGATGTCATGAGAGATGCCTTGGTCATGGTGTCTGTTCACAGCAGTAAAACTGTAAAAAACAAAGGTTCTCTTGATAAAAGTAGCAGGATGTCATCTTAAATGTGTGCATTTTTACACTGATCAGAAAGCAAACATGGTGTGCTGGGTAGCCTTATGTCGGCTTGATACAAGCTGGAGTTACCTTAAAGGAGGGAGCCTCAGTTTGGAAAAGGTCTCTGTAAAATCTGGCTATAGGGCATTTTCTTAATTAGTAATTAATTGGGTACCATTTTGTGTGGTGCCATCCCTGGGCTGGTCGTCCGGGGTTCTATAAGAAAGCAGGCTGAATAAGTCATGATGAGCAAGTCAGTAAATAGTACTTCCACAGCCTCTGCATCAGCTTCTGACTCTCTGGTTCCTTCCCTTGCTGCTTTTGATGATGAACTGTTCTATGGAAATGAGTGAAATTAACCCTTTCCTCCCCAGGTGGTGTTGGTCATGGTGCTTCACCGTGGTTAGGAATGGTAACCCTAACTAAACCCTCGTTTATACACTAGAACAAAGCGGAGAAGTTTTAAAAAGGACTGATGCTGGACTTGGGGCCTGGGTATTGGCCCTTCTGAATGTTTTCCTGTCGACCCAGTCTAGAGCCATCCTACTATAGAAATGCTGGGATGCAACACATTTGTGTTACGGTGTCTGATTATGTCCATTCCAGAGAGCGGAACCCAGGTCCCAAGACTTTGTGCAACAAGCACCTTTATCCCCTGAACCATCTTCCCAGCCTCCCTTTTGATTTTTAAGACAAGGTCTCACTCTGTCTCAGATTTCCTGTTTCTGCCTCCTGAGTGTGGAAATGACCGTACCAGGCTTCAGGTGTGCTTGAGTGTTTAAAACTTTTAGAGGAACAGCATTCATATCATTGAGGCTAGAAGAAAACTTGTAGTGTTAAGTCAAATTCTTGTTTTAAAAATGAACTCAGAACACAGTGGCTTCCGGTGTCCCAGGGACCCAGGGGTAATAATGTCTGAGACGGATATTTTGCAGCACTAAGGAATGATAAAGGGTTGATATGTAATCCCCCACGATGAAAAGCAGAGGGATGAAGAGTCTGTATCACTATGCTGTTGTGGGCATGAGCAGCAAGGCAGTCAGGACTGTGCAATGATTCTCAACACTGTTCGTCTCAGGATCCTCACACTCTTAAGAACGTGATTCCCACGAGCCTCTCTATGGCTACAGAAACATGGCACTAGAAATCAGGAGAACAGTGACAATATATGAGCTTAAAAATCAGTCCCGTACACACAAATTCTTATAATTATTTTTATGGCAATAAATGTATTTTCTAAAATACATGTTTAAAAGGATGATATTTATTTTGCATTTTTGCCAATTTCTTTTTAAAAAGATTTATTTATTACATACAAATACACTGTAACTCTCTTCAGACACACCAGAAGAGGGCATCAGATTCCATCACAGATGGTTGTGAGCCACCATGTGGTTGCTGGGATTTGAACTCAGGTCCTCTGGAAGAGCAGTCAGTGCTCTTAACCGCTGAGCCATCTCTCCAGCCCCACCAATTTCTTTAATATTTGGCTTAATGGAAGGCAGCTGGACCTCATCCCCACTGCATTCATTTCTTGCATTTAGTTGTTTTGGTTGAAGCCTTAGAAGAAAATTGGCTTCATGCAGACGTGCAGTTGGAAAAGAGAAATATTTTGTGTGTATGTACTTTAAAAGATTAATTTATTCATTTTATGTACGAGTATACTGTGTCTATCTTCAGACACACCAGAATCCCATTACATCAGAGCCCAGTACAGAGGGTTGTGGGCCACCATGTCATTGCTGGGAATTGAACTCAGGACCTCTAGAAAGGCAGCCAGTGCTCTTAACTCAGCTCTCAAGCCCAGCTTTTTTTTTTTTTCAAAGAATCCTGTCTATTCTTCAATGTTATATCAAAATTCAACTAGTTTCTTTCTATCAAATGAACTCTGGGTAGTTTGGTACAATCTAACTGTTGAAAAATGGCTTCTTTGTTTAGAGCAGTGCCTTGGTCATCTGACAGTATGATTGCTCAGTTAGACAGAGTGTCTAAAGGTTGCCACATTTTCCACATAATACTAAACAACCACTTGCCAACATCACCAGATTCCCCAGTAAAGAACTTAAATGCCAAGGAAGCCGTCCTCATCACTGTGGAAGATGAAGGTTTCCCAAAAATCCTAACTGTGGTTTAGAATACTGTCACTTATTTTCTCAGACGTTGCTTTATTCGTTCTCTGACTTATAATAGAGTGCCTGGCAGTTGTTTGTTTAAGCAAAGATGGGTTCCACGAAATAATGTTCACAACTCAGTCACACAGGGCTTCGTGTGAACTTTCCATTTGTTACATGTTAAAAATAAGCTTTTCTGGGTTGCACAGATGGCCCAGTAGTTAGGAGCTCTGGTCGCTCTTCCAGAGAATCCATTTGGTTCTCAGCACCCACACAATGGCTCAAAAGTGAAGTCCCAGGACTCTGTGCCCTCTTTTGGCCCCCACTGGCATTTCATGCCCGTGGTACACAGATACACATTTCCAGAGCAAACCTGCATTTGTCCTTGGAAAAGGTTCTAAGAGTCAACATTGTTTCAAATATTTTATATGAAAACATTACACATGCACCAAAAGTAACTTGGTGAGTTAATAAGTCACCTAAAAAATGTATTATTTTAAATGATATTCAAAACAGCTTTCTCTGTTTGGGTTTTAAAAACCTGAAGTGAATGTAATTATGTGAAATATAAAGCAAAGGAAAATGGAAGTTGAGAATATCAGTGGTATTAGCTAACATAACACACCCTGGGGTTTTAACATCCAGTCCCCACTAGGGCTGGGCACTGTTATCCTCAAAGCATCATAACTTGAGGGCATGAATTCCAAGCAAGTTTCCACAAATGATCATTTCAGTAAAAATAATTATAAAGTGAATGTGGACAGTAGATTATGTTAAGTACAAAAAGTAATAAAACCTTCATGGAACCTGCACTTCCTAAGTCACCCATTGAGACAGAGTAGTCAAACACATACTAATTAAAAGAATTATAGGGGTGTGTGAGAGAGAGAGAGAGAGAGAGAGAGAGAGAGAGAGAGAGAGAGAGAGAGAGAGAGAGAGCACATAGAGAGACAGAGAGACAGAGAGACTTGCTCAAAAATTCCCCTAATTCCAAGACCTGTAAATTCTCCTTGTATTAGTGAAAACTGAGGATACATGAAGATTTTCTTCAGTATGATCTGGTTCTGGTCTTCATTTTCCCATATATACCTCTTATCTTTAGTTTGGAGTTTGGGATAATGTTGCTGTGTTACTAACGGGTCACATCCTCTGCTGATTCTTTCTCATCCCTCCCCTTATACTCCTCATGTATTATTCTTCTTGGTGAATATTTATTTATAAAATTAAACCTCTATGTGGGTTTCCAGGTTAATAAAAACCTTGAAGTGGCTTATTTTCACTGTTTGCCCATTAGTGGATTTAGAAGACTCGTTGAGTACTTGCGTAGACCCAAGGCAACAAAGGGAAGGAAAGCATGGTGGGATGACCATCAAATATTAATTCCAGTGGCTCTTCTCAGAAAAATGTGCTGAGAATGGAAAGGAAACCAAGTATGCAGCCATACAACTTGAATTGAAGCATCAATCCCATAAAAGTTCTTTATTGCACAGCACTTGAGATTGGATAATATAGGTGATATTATAATCTTATTCTAACATGTCCTGTAGTGCAAAGACTGAGTTCTGACTGTTAAATATCTCTATTGTCTTTTCTGTTTCTGAAGGTTATTTTACCTCAATATAAGTATGAGCTAGGTCTGGTTTCCAAGGATTTTGGATGCTGTGAAGAACACAGAATTCCATGGCAGACTGACTTTACAAATTAAGTAGTCATGACAACCAAGTCTGGTGGTTAAGCTATTGACATCTTCAGAAGCAAGTTGTCACCTAAAAAAAATCATCGGAGTGATCTCCAATGTTCCTGATCACTCCAAGTGCTATCAGTTTCTCCAGAACTTCTATTACCCGTCTAAGTCAACTGAAGCGTAATAATACGATTCTGACCAGGGAAACAGTGTCCACACCTATCTGGATCCCAGAAGAATTTCTTACCAGGCAACACACAACCACTACACTCTCCTGAGAACCAGAGAGGGCAACAAAAGCCAAGGAACAAAATACCTACCCAACAAAGACAAGACCAGAAATCAGCACCTAGAATTACAATCCTCCCGAACTGAGATGCCTAGATGCTAGTGAAAAAGCACTATACCAGCCAGGACAATATTTCCCCAACAGAGTCCGGCAACCCTACACACAGCAGGCCCTGAGTATTGCAATACAGCAGAAGCACAAAAAAGACCTTAAAACAGTCTTTATGAATATAATAGAGGCCCTTAGAGAGGAAATGAATAAATCCCGTAAGTAAATCTATGAAAACATGAACAGTGAAGGAAATGAATAAAACAGGGCAACACCTGAAAGTGGACATAGATCCAGTAAAGAGAACCCAACTGAGGGAGATCTGGGAAAAACATAGCTCCAACAGGACCCTCAGAGGTAAGCCTTACCCAACAGAATACCAGAGAGAATCTCAGTCACTGAAGACGAGATAGAAGAAAAGGATCTTTTGATCAAAGAAAATGCGAAGTCTAAAAAAATTCATGGCACAAAGCATCCAGGAAATTTGAGACACCATGAAACGTCCAAACCTAAGAATAACAGGAATAACGGAAGGAGAAGAAACATAGGTGAAAGGCACAGAAAATATTTTCAACATAATCACGGAAGAAAATTTGCTTCACCTAAAGGAGGAGATCCCTACTCAAGTACAAGAAACACGAAGAACACCAAGTAATACTACACGAGAAAAGAAAGTCCCCTTGGCATATAACAATCAAAACACTAAACACACCGAACAAAGAAAGAATATTAAAAGTTACAAGGGAAAAAGGTCAAGTAACATATGAAGGCAGACCTATGAGAATTATACCTAAAAGCCAGAAGGACCTGAAAGGGTATTCTAGAGACCCTAAGAGACCACATATGCCAGCCCAGTCTACTATACCCAGCATAAATTTCATTTATCATAGATGGAGAGAATAAGACATTCCATGGTAAAATCAAATTTAAGCAATATATATCTACACGTGCAGCCCTCCAGGACATGTCAGAAGGAAAATACTAACCCAAAGAGCTTAACATACCCAAGAAAACACAGGATAAATAATCCCAGACCAGCAAAATTGAGAAACCCACATACACACACACACACACACACACCCACCCACCACCACCACCACCACCACCACCACCACCACCACCACCACCACGACTACCACTACCAAATAGGAATCAACAAACACTGCTTATTGCTCATGGATATATTTTAACATCAGTAGACTTAATCCCCCAATAAAAAGATATAAACTAACAGAATGAATGTGAAAACAGAGTCCATCCCTTCTGCTGCATCCAAAACAAAACACCTTAAACATCAAAGGTAGACATTACCTCGAGGTAAAAGAATGGACAAAGATATTCCAAGCAAATGGACCTAAGAAGCAAGCTGGTGTAGCCATTTTTATATCTGTCAAAATGACTTCAACAACAATCAGAAGATAGGGAAGGATGCTACATTCTCACCAAAAGAAAAATCCACTCTGAGGACACTGCCATTCTTAACATGTGTGTACCAAAACCAAGGCACCCAAGTTCGTAATTCACACATTGATCACACACTAATAGTGTAGACTTCAGTGCCCACTCACACTCACAGACAGGCCATCCAGAGTGGAACAGAGCACTGCTCGAGCTAACAATGGACCAAATGGACCTAACATACTTAGAGAACCTATCACCCGAATCTACCATCTTCCCAGCCCCTCATGGAACATTCTCCAAAACTGACCATAAACTCAGTTACAAATCAAGTCTCAACAGATACAAGAAATCAAAATAACGCCCTGTATATGATCTGACCGCCATGGATTAAAACTGGATATCAACATCAACAGA
This sequence comes from Rattus norvegicus, assembly GCF_021556685.1. Lineage (NCBI taxonomy): Eukaryota > Metazoa > Chordata > Mammalia > Rodentia > Muridae > Rattus > Rattus norvegicus. Next base: position 29,281,164 of record NC_141538.1, on the reverse strand, counting down.
AAGCTTATGAGGTCATAGAAACTGAACAACTCACTACTGAATAAAAACCAGGTCAGGATAGAAATCAGGAAAGAAACGGAAGACTTTCTGGGCTTGAGTGGAAGTGAAAACAACGCATCCGAACTTACAGGACAATAGACATGGCTCAGAGTGGTAACCCACAGCGCTGAGTGCCTACACAAAGGAACATACTAGCAACCCTGAAATCTCTTCAGCAAAAAGAAATCACACCCGAGAGGAGTAGATGGCAAGCGGGCAAAATACCCATGCACATAAAATAATCACCCTAAGAAAAAGGTTACATTAAAATGTGCTTTTGAGGACTGAGATAACAAAGTTAATCATTTTTACTGCCACTGCCTCCATCGAGAATGTAAGTGAACTGGATCTAAAATTAAAAACAACCCCACATTTATTCAGAGAGAGAGAGAGCGAGCGAGCATGTGTGTGTGTATGTGTGTGTGTGTGTGTGTGCGCACGTGCTCAGCGGATGTTGTGTTCAGGAAACAGTGCTGTATGGACATCAGAGGACAACTTGCAGGAACTGGTTTTCTATATTATGTGGGTCCTGTGGATTGAACTCAGGTTATCAGGCCTTGGTGGCATGATAAATGCATTTCAGACATTGGAGAACAGAAACGGACTATATAGAACAGGTGATGAACTCATTTTCCATATTGTCCCTCTAGAGGTAAAATAGATTAAAAATACCATACCTTTCTACACACCCCCCTCTGTAGATCAGATTGGGCTCAAGCTCAGAGACTAACTGCATTCTGAACATTGAGAGCAAATGCTTGAGTCACCATGCCTAGCTCTAAAACCTATTTTCAAATTGCTAGTTCAGTAAATGTATATACTGGAATAAAAAGAAGCCACTTCATGGCTAGGCTACCTGTTAAGTTCTATAGGCTGTCTTTCTCTCCAGTCAGTCACTTGAACTCATAATCCTCTTTCCTCAGTCTCTCTGGTGCTGGGATTATGTGTGTGCACTGCTGTACTCAACCTTCATGAGTTTCTGAGTATGTATGTGCATGGTACTGCTGTTATTTTTTGGGAATACACATTGTCAATCAAAAATGATTAATTTTCTTACATAATTACACAGAGACATAATTTTGAGGAGTAAATAGGTTTATTGAAAGAAAACTTGTAAATCTATCTACATACAAAAATTCAAGCATCAGCTACTTTGAGATCTCTTTTGCTGCAATTAAAGGTTTTTCAGTACACAAATGTGTCACAGTCAGGAAAAGCTTGCCTCTTTGTCTTCTTTTGTCTACAGGAATAAACTGAGGGCCTCATGCACGCAATGCACACGCTATTGCTGAGCGAGACCCCGAGCCTAGGAGGAAACCTTCAGCCATCAGAGGCTTTGCTTGGTGTTGAGAATGGAGTTAAGAGAAAACCAGTCAGATCATATGTGCACCCTTTCAGAGTGCCCTGTGTCCCACACTAACTCGCACTCAGGAAGTAGGCACACATGGGGCTGGGACATAAACTGAGGTAATGCATGTTACTATGATACGGTTCCTCCCATCTCAGTGATATCACGGGAGCCCAATGACTACCCATTTGTTCTCTATATTTCAATAAAGAATGGACCGACCGGATACTATTAGAAAGTCTGCAGGTCATCTGAACGCCATCGTACCGCTGCTCACGTAGAGTTGCGGAAGATACTTGAAAAGCCTAGCAGTGACTTATTTGTAAGATTTTAGTGACTTGAGTTGCATCAAAAATCTTTTATAAACAGATGTTTGCTAATAGAAAACTAACAACTTTTGATATTTCGATGAGCAAAGGAGGGAAATGTGCTAAAACTGGAACATCATTATTACTATTACACACAATACTGAGTTGAGTTGGTGAGGCAAGAAGAGATATATGTGAGAAAGGGTTACAATGTTCCCTGCACTCTTGACAACCCCTCAGTAACTAATGTCATCTACTTTTTTGTCATGTCCACCTTATGGTCTCTGATAATGATGGATCAGAAAAGGAAGAGCCATGAACACTCATACACAATGACCCCTCTGCCCTCTTTAATGACAATGATACACGAGGACCGTATGGAGTGCATTAGCAGTCAGTATGGCAGTTGCTGCGGGAAAGCTGTAAATTTGCACAAAATGTCAAAGTTTCAATCCTTAAAAGGAGACAGACTGGTGAACACAGATATTTTAACCTTCTAAGTAAAATGTCCATGTCGAAAGGAAGAATGCCAAGGTGTCACAGTACATATGTCTTTCCCAGTCCATTTGGTCTTCAAAAGTGTGTGAAGTTACACAAAACTTGTTGCCTCTTCCCAAAGGGCACAATACTGCCGTGTACTGGTGCCCAAGTTTGGTGCGTGGAACGTGTTCTTCCCAGTGCAGCTATTGGAACCTGAATGGTCTGCATTCAGTGTTTACCACAGACCCAGCGGAGCTCATGGTCTGCCTGCAGGTCAGTGAGCTCTTCCACAGTTCTCCAGCTACACTGGCAGGCATATGCCCGTGCTCCCTTCTTCTCGATCAACTTTGTTTTGAGTTTGTGGAATTCTGGCATGTTGTTTCTGTGGTGAAACAGACAAGTTTAAGTGTAATGTCTGCGTTTAGCGTTTAATAATGCAAAAGAAAAATAAAACATTATGTTTAGTTCCCTGCAGCCTCTTCAACTAAAACTCAAGAACTTTGGTCTGCTTATATCAGCAGCAGGGGACTCCTGAGGTGTCTGTTTCTGACAGTGTTTCCCTGACTTTCTAATGGCAATCTTCTAGAAGAGAGTGTTCTGAGAACTGCTGATGTCACTAGTCACTAGTTGGAGATGACAGGCATGAGAACAGATGGGAGGTGAGGAGGCTCCCTCCTACCTCAGACACTCACCTGTGCCACAAAGGCCTACACAAGGACGGGAAGGCGGGGCTTCTGATGCACTGGCTACAGCACTCTTGACTGGGGAAGCGAGTCTGTCGCTTGAAGCGGAACTCGGACTCTCATTGTATAAGTGATCTGCTGATTTATTCTATCAGCAACAAAGCACCCATCCTAAAGTGTAAATGAGGTAACAAACAACTGAAGGAACAAGAAAGGATCTTAAAATAGAACCACTGGGTTTGCTTGCATTATATGAATACAGAAATTACTGTGAGATTAGTTACTAAGAGAAAATCAACTATAATCTTTATAACTTACACAATGAGTTTGTGAACATATCTTTGGAAAATAAAACTGGATAAGCTAAAAGTAAACTGTTGGAAAAAACCAAACCCAAGAGAAATGGTGAAATGCTGTGCATGCTAAACAGGCTGAGATCCACTGCTTATTGGTCCCTTGAGAAGGCAGTTTCCAAAGTGCCCCCTGGTGGTCAATGTGTATCACATTCACTACTGCAGTGTGCAAATTCAGGCACTATTCAGATGGTGAGAGCCTACAAAACCCTGGAGTTTCAGGGCAACTGTCCGAGTTCTGGAAAGTGGCGCCCTGGCCAGTGATGACCTAGCAAGGGTTCTGGAGAACTAGGGAAAGAACACAATAATCTGGTTTTATTAGAATAAAATACAAGCCCAGAAATACAAAGTTAATGAAAGGAGGCGATACTCCCCTTTATTCAATCTGCTAAATTCAATATTTTGCTAAACTTAGCATTTACTATCTGACTGATTAGAGATTCTAGAAATAAAAATCATAGATACTGGATAAATCAGTAGTATCTTCCAAGTAATTTTTTAAAGGAACACTTATCTTAAAAGCTTAGAAAATAAATTATGCTATTATTTCCCTTTAAGGAGAACATATGATTTAATAGACAAATACAAGAATTTCATTAAGCTATAGTGGCAGGGTGGTCAGTAAATCTGGCTTATGTTTCCTTTACAAAGAGCTAGAGTCTGTGGAAGCTACCTCATGCTTATTCCTGACTTGTAAAAGAACACTGAAGCAACCGTACAGCATCCACCGGACAAGCACACACCTGACGCCACAAAGCACAGATGCTTGCTATGCTCGGTGGACACGTGATGGACTGCGAAACCTTCTATTTCCTCACTGCCCTGCTGTCCCTTGGGGACTCAGTCCCTGGGTTCCTTGTGTTTCATCTATTCTCTACTACTCTTACTTTCAGCAATGGGACCAATAGATGTTGCGTCTTCACTGTCCTAGTGAGCGCTCAGGACCCTACCAAGTGTCGTAGCCCCCTCTCTGGCACAGAGGAGGTGGCAATGTTCAGGGTAGAGAAGTGACAGACTCGTTTCCCCAGTAAAGAGTGAGCTGCATCAGAAGCTCACAGGTGAGTATCTGAGGTAGAAGTGAATCTCCTCGCCTCCCACTCTGTTCTGCCTGTCATCTCCAACTAGTGACATCAGCAGGTCTTCAGAACAGTCACTTTTAGAAGACTGTCATTAAGAAGCCTCTCTTCCTACATAAACTCCTTCCCATCAGCATTCTGGACCCTTCTGCACAAACAACCCTGACACAGCCATCCTTCCCTTTACCATGTAAGCCCAAAACATTGTAAAACAACTGCTAACTACGCTGGCTCCTTCCACACTGCCCTCTTGGGTAAGAATATCCGATCTCATGCCTTCAACTGTGAGACCTCCTGGAGCTTCAGAGAGTTTCAATAGTACCTGGAATCCATTGTTTAGCTTCTTGCTTTCACACAGTCCATTTGTGAACCAAGAGGCCTAATAAGAAAGACATCCTAAGACTAAGACATCCTAAGGTTTTTTGAGACTGTTTCTCTGTGTTAGTCCTGGAAATCCTGGAAATCGCTCTGTAGACCAGGCTAGCCTTGAACTCAAGAGATCCACCTGCCTCTACCTCCTTGAGTGCTGGGATTAACAGTGCACCACCACTGCCCAGGTTTTCTTGGGCCCTTTTTACTTTTCTATACTACTTTAGCTCTTGTCATCTCTTGCTCTTGTTCAAACTACTCCTGACTCCACTCCACCATCTGACTTCCCCTCTCTCTGTGTCTGTAAAAATACCCCTGAAGTGCTAGTGACGAGACTCTGTTCACAGAACACTTGGCTAGCATGCATGAGTCTGACTAAACTCTTCCTCAGAATAACCAGGCCTTTCTGGATGCTGGAGGTGAAGTATATCCATCTTCTCTCTCTCTAGCTCTACTATCGTTCAGTGTGATGTTCTCTATGCTGCCTCCCTCGCAGAACTGCACTTCTCAGAGCAGGAACTGGATGCTCTTTACCTTCTGAGCCCAGTTTCTAAGAGTGGCCAGTGAGGTGCTGACGACTGTCGATTGGCTAAAGACTTACAGGAGGCGATGCATCGGTAACTTGCATCTTGGTGGAGATAACCGTATTTAGTTGGTATTCTCTTGTCTTTTTTTTTTTTTTTTTTGGTTCTTTTTTTCGGAGCTGGGGACCGAACCCAGGGCCTTGCGCACCACTGAGCTAAATCCCCAACTCTTTCTCTTGTCTTTTAAGCATATTCTTTTATATCTCAAGGGTTCAACTTGTATTTTTCATTGATTTATGTAATAACCACTAATTTAGTTTTAACAGTGTAATAATTCTAGTAATGACTATTTTTGGTAAACTGTATTCTAAAACGAGACTAACATACATCTATAGTAAACTAACTAATGTCTCTTTTCTCTTATAATAAGGTCTGGTCTTGAACTCACTGTCCTGCCTCAGTTTCCAGAGTATACCACTATATCTGCCATTCTGGAAGACTGAGACACTGTATGTTTCTCATGTCCCACGTCAATCACTTACAAACTGTGCTTGCAACTGTCCACCCCCCTTCCCTGCTTGCTGATGTTTTGATGTTACACACATCTCAATTCATGTCCATGTTGGTGACTTATGAGACTTGCTTAGCCATTTTGTTAGATTAACCAGGAGAGAGTGAATAGTAAAACACAAACCAACACAACCCCCCAAAACCCAACCCAGCCCAACCCAAAACAACAGCAACAACAAACCCCAAAGGAGTCTGGAATTTAAAGTTAATTTTCCGTCTGTGAGAGCAAAAAACAGCTGAAGCTGAGAGTAGGTGGCTGGACCTTTTTTGGGGTCAGGACTGTGAAACTTGTGCAATTATGCTTTTCTATGTGTATATATATTTTGTATTGTATACACACGAGTGCACAAGTGAGTTTCAAACAGAGTGATGAACGAAGAAAGCAAGATGCTTGATGAATCACACTTGGAAGGACAGGCAGGGTGTGGGGAGAGAAATGGGGTCAGATGTGTCAGGAAAAGAACGAGGTACAAAAGACTGTGATGCTGCTAAAGGGAGCCCTCCCTTTGTGGGAAGACAAGGTTGAAGAGAAGCTGGGTAATGGAGGGACGGTCTTGACTACGATGTCTGTATGCAAAGGTCTGGGCAGGATGATACCATCCTCAGAGCTCTGCTGTGAGAATGAGTACACAAAGAACAGTCTGAACAAGGAGGTTGTGGGCACACAAACCACTGGGGCTCCTTCTGCATTCTCATTCTGAAACACATCCGTATGTAGGCTGACAGCAAACAGACTAAGGAGATGAGGGGGGTGAGAGTCAGAGACCCCATGACTAGACAAGTAGACCAAACAAGACACGCAAACATCCAAGGAATGAAAAGCCCTTGGTACATTTTCCACAGGGTAAAACTCAGAAACATACCTGAAGAACAGGTAATCACATGACTTGTCCCACATATAGTCATTGTAGTTCACTATCTGGAAGTCACAGGCTACACAACGCAGTCGGTCACATGCTCTGCTTAGAGAGAAAGAACTGTGCATTAGAGATGATTGCTGTTTACATATGAAAATATAGCAACATGCTCCAGATAATTGAATAAGCAACAGAAAGATACAGATTAATCAACTGTACTTGTTTGTTCCCAAGGACTGTTTATATGTTCAAGCTTTCTGGTTAGATGTGGTAGTACACTCCTTTAATCCCAGCACTTGGAAAATATCTTAGCACTGTGATTTCAAAGCCAGCCTGATCTTTATAGTGAGTTCTGAGCCAGCCAGGGCTACACAGTAAGATTCTGTCTCAAAAGAAGCAAAACTAAAAAAACAACAAAAAAGTTTTCTGGTTAATTTTCATATCTATCTTATAAAGGGCTTGCATAATACCTGCATATTACATATAAAAATAAATAATTTATGGACATAACATGAGGAGAGGATTGGCAGATCAAGAATGTGAAATGCTACACTGAAATCAAGCTCTCTCCCACAAACTGCTTCAATGTGGGACCATCGCTTGCTGTTTCCAGAATAACTGGCATCAGTGCTTTCATGTGCCCATTACGAAAGAGCTGCTGAGACCCTATGGCTCGTGAGTCCTTAGGTTCTAGGGACATTAACCAAACAGTATTCACCGTAAATAAGTTGTTAGTACGTTAGAAGATGGAAAGGGCTTTGAATGGAATATGAGATTAGCGTAAGGAGATTAGCAGTCCCGGGTGGAGACGGGTTGGAATTCCGACTAGGGCAGCACGGACTAGTCTGATTGAGTGGTTTCTTTAGGAACGACTATGGGTTATCTGAGGGAGGAGAAGACCATGTTTGTACAGTGATGGCAGAGATGCAATGAAGAGCAAGACTGTGGCTGTGCTGGAGTGAGGACCCAGGGCCCGTCTCAGGAGATGAAGCGACAAGCAGGCCTCCTGCTGGTACTGTGAAGCAGAGGTGTGTGTGACGTGGTGACTGTAGAAAAGCGATACTGTATGAAGGCTAAAAGAAGTATGCACTGTTGCTGCAGCGACAGAAACAGAGACCTCCATTATTTGAAATATTTAATAGCTTCAACAGCTACATTTAATAAACACAAAGAGTCGATGAGTTGTTGAGACACACACACAGGGAGGAGAGATGGGGGTGGGGGAGAATACAGACAAGAGAACGCAGAGTCAGCTGCTTTAGCCTGCACGGAGTACTTACAAGGACAACAAAGTGAATACACTAGACACTCTCCATGGCCTAGGGAGGCAGTACAGACACTGAACACAAAGTGCTTTAGTCAAGCAATTCCTCTCAGACTCAATCTCTCTTTATACAGTTTCCAATTTTGCTTTTGCTCTTTTTGATAGTGTTGTTTCAATATATTTTACTAATATACTTTTTCCAGTAATATTTCTGCAACAAATAAAATAAAACAAGCCCATTAGTAAATTTTTCCCTTTCAAAATTCAAATATAGGCTAGGCAAAGTGGTACATGCTTCTAATTCCAGTACTTTCAATATGGAGGCAGAAGGGTCATCATTGGCTACATAGTGAGTTCAAGGCCAGCCTGGACTACATAAGGCCATCTCAAACTTCAGACATCTAACTTCAAAACTGGAATAATATTGGGAAACTTTTGGTCTGAAGGTTTCCTTGAGAGTGAATGCTTAATAGTTCTAAAAGTACCAACCACAGTAATAACTAAACATTCATGATGTTTCATAAGCATCTTCTTTTAAACTGTCAGTGACTGCTGAAGTTGTCAGTTCCTGGGGATGTCACACAGTTGCATTCATAACACTTCAATCAGGTTGGGAATATAAGTCAGGAAATACACATGATGGCTCCCAAGGCGCCCATAACTTGTGCTCTTATACAGTTTATTACACGCTCACAACAGAGTGAGAACTTTAATACCTTAATACATATGTGCAATTTGGCTGAATTATTGCTGTTATGGGAACCATAATTTAGATTTCATGATATTTTGTGTGTAAAATCTCAACCATTATGCTAGATGTAGTTTTAAATTTAATTTAAAATTTAGTATTTATCAAATCTATTCGGACTACTATATTTTCTTACAAAACACTGTCCTATGAGAAAACTAAAACCAACGTGTAGCTAAGAAATCACTCTGCTGCTATGATCCACTCTGTTAGGTCCTAACTAATGCTGGCAATGGGATAATCCAGCCTTGCAAGTAATCCACAAACATGTTAACAGTGAACTCGATTGATGTGAAAAGGCTGCCTTAATTTGATCTACCACACTTGTTAATGACACCATGTTCCTACTACTATTCCATCTCCTTTCCACCAACTGGGCAAAAGACTTAAATCTTTACACTCTAAACAGTTCTTGTCATCCCTACAGTGGCGCTTAATCCAGGAGCCAAACACAGAGGACAAGTGAGCACAGTGCAGCTGACTTCCTTTAGGCTCGGAACATAAAATCAGTATGAGGCCCTTTGAATACTCTTCTCAAGACCATTGTATTTACATACTTGACTCCTTACCAACCCCTTAGTTAAAACTGCGTGTAACATATCTAATCTGTCAAACATCACAATACAAAGCAAGAGTCCTGGTTGCTAGCCTTGTGACTGGGTGGCTCACTGTCCCTGCCCAGCATCCAATACACACTGCTAATCTAGGGAAGGGTGATAACATTTAAACTTGAAACGTTGTGATTAGTAAATGTGTTAGTCACATCTGAGCTATTGTAAGTCAAGTATGTGTTAGCATAAAACAGTATCGATTCCAATAAGGAATAAACTATGTTTCCCCTATAAAATATGGAGGATGCTTCTATATTTATCCAATTGATAAGCAGAACTGACCATTTTATGGTGGGAATGCCCCAAATACTACTTCATATAACCAGACTCTGTAGTTCTTAGTTAAATCCCATCACATCTACATAGTAGGTTAGACAGTCTTGATACTTGGACAGTTCCAAAACAATAGTGGCTGGCTAGGTATGGTGTCATATGCCTGTAATCTCAGGACTTGAGAGGCAGGGGCAGGAGCATCAGGAGTTCAAAGTCACCTTTCGCTAGAGAGTGAGTTGAGGATAGCCTGGGCCACATGAGACCTCACATCAGAACAAAAACCACAGCAGCAGCTACAGCAGTGAGAGAAGGTAAGTCGTCTTTTTCACAGGATGGAAGCCGGCACACAGGAAAGCATTATGGGTTAGGAAATCAAGTTACAATTTGAACCCTGGATATATCACCTGGGAGGTTTGCTTGCTTGTTTGTTTTGGTCTGGGGCTAGCTAAGTGGAGGAACAGGATTTTGCTATGTAGCTATGGCTGGCCTGGTCTTACTATGTAGTTCAGGGTACCCTCAAACTTATGGCAAGCCTCCTGCTTCACACTCTCAAGTGCTGGGGTTATAGGCATGAGCTAATAGGCCAGGATATCTAGAAGTAATTCTTTTTATTCATCCATTTATTTATCTGTCTATCTATCTGAGTATGTATGTAGATGTCAGAGAAGCTCCAGGAACTGGCTCCCTCCTTTGACCATGTGGGCCCTGGGGATCCAACGAAGGTCATGAGGCTCGGCTGTAATGCACGTTCACTCCGTTAGCCACGTTGCTGGCTTTCTGGAAGTTGGTATTAACTTTCTCATGTACCAAGGATATTTACTCTTCAACTTCTTTCAATTCTATATTCTATATAAAATTTAACATCCTTTCCTTAGAGCCATTGACACCAGGTGATGGCTCCCTCTCTTCCTCCTAGACTGTGGTACCTACAGCTCCAGTGCCTTGCCTGGCACCCCTTCTACACCAATCCCCGAATTTTAAGCCATCCTGCAGCCCAACTGACTTTTTTTCTTGTGCTGCTGTGAAAGTCTTCATGATAGCCACAAAAAGGATGTCTGGCTGTTACAGGCAAGGACACTCAGCCAAGCTTTAGAAGAACTGTCCTTAAGGGTTGGTGTGGGGCATAGGAATGCTGTCATCAAGCTCCTCCCTCTCAGGCTCGGCTGTAATCATTTACTGTTTTACCTGCTTCCTTCCTGGGCACTTTGTTTTAATCAACCAGCACAGGCTCTGGACGTGTATTCAAAGCATTTAAAGACAAGCAGACAACAGAGAAGACATTAGAATAGAATGAGGAAGTGAATCTGTAATGTGTGAGTAAAGCACACAGACAAAGGGGCATGCACTGCGGAGGAGGGCCACTCTGCACAGGGACCAATCAGAGGCAGGAAAACGTACATGTTCCTGTGTAGACAGCACCTGCCTCAGGGGAAGGAGCGAGAGGAAAGGGGAAGACCAAGCTCTTCAGCAGGGCAGTAGTAAGTTCGGAGTTGAGGTGGGGTGACTCTGCTGGATGTGTGTGAGGTTCAGAGAGGCTGGAAGTGGATAGCAGAAATTGCTGCTGTAGTTCCTGGTAACTTGACAGAAGTTACCTTAGAGGAGTCAAAGCTCTGAAAATGACTGAGTCCAACAGGACTCATCCAGGTCATTGAGGACAGACAGCAAGACTATAGCTGTCTTCTAAGATCAGTTTTTATCTTCAATTCTTTGCTGAGTTAGGCCCCAGGACATGGATTCAACTGCTTCCAGTTCTTATATTCAGAAGGCTCCCAATTTCACTTTTGCATCCCTGGTGTCCTAGAATCCAAGCGGGCACCACCAACCCCCATCAGTGTCATTTTTGGCCCACTCCTATTATTTCCTATAACAACTCTCCAGAGGTGTGAATACTACATTAAGTATTCAGTAACTTAATGTAGTCCTTTCTTCTTAGAAAGGAGCACAGACAAAACAGTATTTAGGAACTGGGGGAGAGATGGGAAAATATAGTTAAATGGGCCTCTGCCAAAACAGAACCAAGAACAGCAGGGTAGTACAAACACTTGCTTATACTTTTCTCCTATCTGTGAAAATGATAATAGAATGTACTAGAAGTGATATGGTATGAATAGACTATTACAGAATCAACAGTGTAAAATAAAAAAATTAAAAAACAAGAAGTGATAATGGGTTTGCAGTGAGGGTATCTTGACTCTTAAGACTGCCTAAAAAGAACTGAACAAGAGAACAGGGGCTTGAAGGGCGTGGGAAGAGACAAGAAGTGACAGGTTTCCATTTTAGAAACAAATAAAGTCAAGTGCCTGTGCTAAAGAACTCTGGTTAATGAGGACCTTCAGTTTCTCATATTTTCTGGCCAATTCAGTGAGGCAAAGGCATTGCATCCGACATACAGCGGCATTTACCTATGTAAGCCATTCTTTCCCCAACCTGGAAGAAAGCACACTGTGCTGGTGCTCTCTAAAAACCTGGGAGGGCTCAAGTTTTCCAGGCCCTCCAGTGGGGCTCAGGACAGGGCATCAAATACAATGAAGAGTACATAGCCAACATTACAGCGTTTTCCCATCTAAATACAGGTCTTGCTGTGTGGCTCACTGGCCGGGTCTTGAATTTGTAGCCATCACCCAGCCCCAGCCTCCCATGTGCTAGGATTACAGGCATCTGCCACCTGCACAGCTCAGCCTTTAACAGTTCCTCCCGAGAGCATTAAATGAGTCAACAAAGCACCTGTAGACTGGCTAATACAACACAGCTCCCCGCTCTCATCATAAGGATCCCAGTGAGGGAGTCACTCCATTTCCCACATCCTACCTCTGTGAAGTATTTGTTCCAATCCCACATGGAATGGCGCTTCCACTGAGATACACAGGACTGCAACTAGACATGGTCGGCAGATGGAGAAAAATAAAATTACAATAACAACAAAAAAGAAACATGAGAAGTTAGTTTGGTCTCTATGAGTCTATGTTCTTGTGATCATATTATATGCTTTCCTAGCAAGCCAACTACTTCAAGGAGGAGATATTTATTACAGGATCGCTCTCTATAGGATATAACCTGCATCACAAACACTCAAGGAGTTAAAATGAGTCACAGAAAAATATGTGCCAATAATGTAAGGAATAAAGTAAATATTAAAGCATATAACAGAACATCAATTTTGAGAAACCATTCACACTTTTTTTAAACAGAGCAGAAAATTATTTACAACAGCAATAACCTCCTGTTTAATTTCCTTTACACTAAAAGAGTCATAGATCCTAAATATACTGCAGATATTGCTAGTGGTCTCCTGTCTGAAGGCCGACCAGGGCTTTGTTCTTCAATGTCACTGCTGTTGAAATGGTAATGGAATCTACTAGGCTATCCTCAAGGAATTTGCCCACTCTGTGTACAATTTCCCAAGCAATCTCAGCTTACCTTTTACTGAGGCCTTGAATGGGAGCTCTGACAGATGTGTTACTTGAAGATTTAGATTTAAATTTTTGCTAAACAAAGAAACAAACAAAAACAATAAAAGAACAAAGGCTAGAGAACTGCAACTGTCTTATAATAGCAACATTTAAAAATGACATAAACAACACATTTGGTGATATCCTTTTTAGAAACCCAAAACAGTGATCAAAACCTTTTGAAGGCAGGAAGGAGGAGAAATCTCTGAGGAACTTGAAAATTACAGTGTTTTCAGCCTAAGAAATTGATCTACTGCTGTTACGTGTGCTACAATTAGAGTTATTTTATACTTCTTCAGTTAATACCCGGATTCAGTGATTTAATGTGAACGGCCTGCTATTTAAAACCGCATTCTGGAGAAATTTAATTGAGGAGGGGAAAAAAAACCCCTCAAGCTCATTTTTAAAGGCCATAAATGGTACTCAATCTAAACTAAAAATAAACTCCTGTGTAACTTCAGGATTATTGATTTTGATCAAATGTAATGGTATCAAGCAATATATGACCATGGAGAATGGAGCCACGGAGTCAGAAGGACACAGTAGTTCCTGTATGTTCTAATAACATCACCACCATTAGTAGGCATTTATTAAGTGTTAACTGGCGTAAGGTATCAAACATCATAAACCAGCCACACACTAGGACCACCGCCAGCAGAAGGAAGCTAGGCAGGGAAAAGGCATTTAGAACTGTGCGCAGACGCACCTTCATCATACCTCATGGTGAGGAAGTTTAAGAGGCAAGCATATTTCATTTATCATTTCTCTTAGTTCTTATTCGATGTTAAACAGGAAAGTATTTGCTGCATGTGTAAAGACTTCAGAAGGGCACATGAGAACCTTTCATCTGAGAGGCTTGCCTTTTATACTATACGCAAGCGCAGTGCTCAGTCACTCCAGGCTGGTGCGCTGAACATTTGCTGGGATTCCTGGGGTTAGGAAGTTGGAGTGAGGAGCAGTTCTTCCAGGATACCCAGATGCCGCTCCAGACAAGGTGGGCCTGGCTGTTACTCAAATCATTGCTTTCTTTATCTGATAAATATTTTATATAAACCCACTCTCTCCCTCCTCCAGCTGCAAAATCAGATACAGCAGTGGGGGAAAAACACAAACTAAATTCACATTTACTCAGGACTTCAAACCCTCAGAAATAAGTTTGTTAAGACAAAGATATAGTTTATTGGTACAAATTAAAATATGCATTTTACTGTACTTAAGACATTTAGGCCTGAGTGTGGATGAAAAGGATAGAGGTTATATTTGTGAGGGAAGGCAGTGTAGTATGATCTGCAGAGGTCTTAAATTTTATTTTCAATTTTTATTTGTTTAAAAAGTCCAACTGAACACAATGGCATATTCCTATAATTCTCCCACCCAGAAGGTTGATACAAGAGGGTCACTAATTCAAATTCAAGAGCATCTTGAGCTAAATAGTGAGACAATGTGGCTCAGAGTCACAAAGAAGTCACTTGAAGTAGCTGTACAAGTCAGGGAAGGAGAAAAGAGTCATCGGGGTGGGCTAATGTCTTAATGGGGGGGGGAGGGGAGAATAGTACAGCATAAGTGAGTGCTGGAGGTGGAAACGGGCTTGGCAGTGGGGTGAGGAGATGGTGAGATCTAGGAAGGAAGGGCTAACTAAAAGGTCTATGAGAAGCCATGGACACCTACTACTTTGGATGCCAATTAATTAGTTACTTTAAAAAGTCCAGAGGAAAGTGATAGCAAAGTATTAATCCCTGTTTATGGGTGAGTATGATGACTGCCCCCCGACTGCAGTGTATAGGTGGCTTTTTGAACTTTTTATAAAGCTAAAATCAACATTTAAAACATTAAAATATTTACGATTTAGTCAAGTCCACTAGTTTGTGGAATCACATTAATATCCTTGTATTTCAGATGCCAAAACCATCCCTGTGCTGAAACCTGACCGCTGTGGGCCGTTAGAGAGGTGTTTCGTAGACACTGCCAAGAGATCCAAGTGACCAATGTGATCTGTGAGCTGACTTCTCTAATAACAGATTTCCTAAATTCTTACTCTCACTGAGGAGGTAACAGAATCACACACAGAGTTTCTAATATTTTATCCCTCCACAATTTTTAAAAGTGAAATCATTTTTTTACCTGTACTTCTCAGAATTCAAAGGATCATACCCAGATGGCTACTGTTCCTTAACTTTTAAGACTAGTCTAAGTATCTTAAAGAACGAAGCACCTTACATTTATGTGACTTACAAAAGATTTTTTGTCAAAGTTAGGCTCCTCAAATATTTCATTAATAAGACTGTCGAGATCATCTTCCTTTTTAAATGTTTCTGTTGATCTGAAAGAAAACATGCACACACAATAATGAATGCCCACCTGGACCTTAAGAACAGACGTACCCACTGTACAGCACAAGCATATTTTTCAGGTGTGGACCTGTGTCACAAGCTGCAGGGCTTTGGGGCTGACTTGGCTGGACGACTGGGGAATGAGGAAATGAGAGGCACACACAGAGAGGTTGGGATCACATGGATTATGTGCTCTGCTGGGGACACAACATCACTGTGGGAACTTGGTGTGTATTACAGACAATGTGAGGGGGAGGAGAAGCTGCTGTTGATGGTTTTTGTATGTGTGGGCTCTAACTAAAGATGAACTGCTTGTAAACAAGCCTTGCCATGCCATGGGTCTGAGGCTCTGTGACACGGAAGACCTTGTGCCAATACTATGCTTTCAGACTTCAACCATACTCACAGAAATAAGCTGTTTGTTGAGACAGATATAGTATATTGGTACACAATCACATATGTACCTTACTATCATGCAGTTAAGATATTTAGGCCAATGTACTAAAGAAAAAACTGGGAATGTACTTTTCTAAATTATGTCAAGCACTTATATAGATAATATAAAATATATAGGTTGTAAATAAATTCTAATACCATAAAGGTTGAAGTCAAACAACCTGTTTTGTTTCTATCCAAGCCAAAGCTCATGTCAGTGAATGACCCCCAAAGAGAAAATTCCTCCCCAAAGTCAAGAACCACTGCTACATGTCATAATATTTCAACTACTCCAAGCTCTTCAGGGGAAGCCACTGGGTCTACTGCCACCTGGACCATTTATTTAAAAGAACACTGAGCTGGGGACATAGCACATTGGTAGAGTACTTGTTTAGTGTGGACAAAGTCCCGAGTTCTAATGTCCAGCTAGCACCGCCCAGTCTCCTGCTCCAAAAGGAAAAAAAAAATAGTGTGAGGCAAACACTGTCCTAAGGCTTCCATTGCTTCCATTTTTAGGTGAAGAGTGGGCACTGAGTGACCCCGAAGCTTGTACAAGGCACACAGACAAAGGGCAGTTCACACACTTCCATGCTCTAACTGTTCTTACAGTTTTATGCTGTGGACACTGTTACTCAACTTCAGGTGTTCGCTGGACCTCTTTATGGTTTGTTTTAGAAGACTTTCTCTTTTTTGGTTCAAATTCTTTAGAAGTGTATTTACTTTGAAATCCTAACATTAGGAATGTGTCCCTTGTACCGAATGGTTGATACAATTACCTCCAGGCTTTGCCCCTTTGGCTGCCCCTTCTCACACTTAACCCTTCATGTCTTTCACTGTCTACACTGGCATTTTTCTTTGCTTTAGAACTATGCTAAAGACTTCCTTCTAAACAAACAAACACCACCACCATTCCCATCACTATAAAATTGTTCCTTGAAGCTGCCACTCTTTCTTACTCACAACTGGGGTAGCCTATATCCATCATTTGATTTAGTATCAGTAATGCCCACAGTTTCTTCAGTCTTACAACTACTGACATTTGGGGTCAGACACGAAGTCCTTTCTTTGTGTTGAGAGGAGGCACTAATGGACTTTCTAGACTATTTTACAGGGTTCCTATCTACCTGCTGGATGCCTATAGTATACTTTTTTCTAGCTGTGATAACCAAAAGAATTTCTCTTGTCATTGCAAAATCATCACTAGTCTAGAAATACTGACCTAGTTGAAGAGATTTAATTTCTCTGAACTTTAATACTTTACCTATTAAAACAGTATCTTACAAACTGCTTTTAGGCGTTATGTTCTATCTCCGGCTTCATGTCTACATCTGTCAACTACAGGGCGTTCTTACCTCAAATTATTACTTTCAGGTTTCTGAGTTCCCACCTTGGTGGCCTAGCACTCAAGAGACCAGTCTGCCTCTGCCTCTGCTTCCGGGATTAACAGTCCCACTGGGACCTGACTACAGAGATACCCTCATGAGATGCCTGCCTTGGTTTTGATGACAGATTGTCTAGGCTCTTTTCTCATATAATTCAAGAAAGTTCAAGAGGCAGATGACTTTTTTTGTTTATTTTGGACAGGGTTTCTTTTCACTGTTGGCTGTCCTGGAAATCACCTGTGGACCAGGTTTGCCTCGAGACAGAGGAATTCCTAAGATGATGATGATCATTCAGTTTTGAAACCTGGTCTTGGGCTGGAGAGATGGCTCAGCTCTGTTCTTCCAGAGGTCCTGAGTTCAAATTCCAGCAACCACATGGTGGCTCACAACCATCTGTAATGAGATCTGATGCCCATTCTGGTGTGTCTGAAGACGGTGACAGAGTACTTGTATAATAAATATATAAATCTTAAAAAAACAAAACAAACAAACCTGGTCCTGCTCAGTCGAGCCTCAAACTCGTTTTTAGACCAATGTTACCAGGCCCTCCTCGATTTGGTGAATGAAGAGAAAACACGATTCACCTCATTGGGTTAGTGGCCATGTTGGGGACTTAGCAAAGACTCAGTGAACTAATTTGCTGTTATTACAGCTATCGTCTAGGAGATGGTATTATCTTTAAGTATTCTCCTCTTTATTATCCTGGACTGCTTTAGTACTATTGCAGTATTTACTGGTCTTTAAAAGAACACAAAGCCATTCACACATTTTTTATCATTTTGAACACATCAACCAATTGCATACTTTTAGCATTTATATTATAGCTATTTCTGATATCCAGATGTAGTATGGCCACTTACTGTATTATTTGTAAAGCTATCATTTTAAGAGTCGATTTCAGTATTTTCATTCGTCAAAGATAAAAAGTTAAGCCATGCAATCAGCAGGTAGTCTGTTCCTAAACTCATAAATGGTTCCCTTTAGCTCAGGGCAAAACTTTAGTGAAGTTACTCCATGCCAGAAAGGAGCTGGATTTTACCCTCGGCTGAGGGTTATTTGTTGTGGCTTTTCACACAGCTTCTAACCATTGTGCCTGATAAAAAGTTTTAACACAAACGATAACGGTTCTGATTCACTTTAAGCATTATGATGTGTTAAGGTGGGTGGAGGGTGAGGAGCATGTGGATGGGTTCCAGCAGTACAGAAACAGGCAGGAAGGAACACATGGGTGGGGAGGAGCCACACCAATGGCCATCCCTTTAGTGTAGAGTTGCCTGCTCCAAGACAAAAGCTTCTTTATGCTGGTTCCAAGACGAAAAGGCCTGACAAATTCTCTCACCCATAAGAGAACAAAACTAAACCAAAACAAAAAGCAAACACTGCAAAGTAATAACTTATATATGAATGGAAGAATATTTTCATAAACATTCAGCCAAATGGGGTTGGGCAATTGAAAGCTTCACTTTAGTGGCCTATTTTTAATTTTTGTTTTATTTTGAGATAGGATTTCTCTGTGTAGTCTTGGCTGTCCTGGAACTTACTCTGTAGATCAGGCTGGCTTTGAA